>NC_029773.3:63166485-63174154 GCF_000817695.3 Arachis duranensis
TTACGAGAAGTAAAACAAGATGAATCAGGGAAAGTAGAGATTTTCTTTGATAGACGAAATTCTTTTTCTTCTAGATCTGAAGCAGGAACATCTAATGATTTTGCTTCAGCAAGAAGATCTTTTTCAGTAACTTCCCAATCTCAGTTTTCAAAAATTTCGAGACCAGCCAATTCTGAAATACATATTTCCGGATTACAAAACAATTCAAGTATTTCTCAAGGGGTTTACCAAGAAGATGATGGTGATGTAGAATTTGAAGTTGAATCTTCTATTCCATCCCATCACTCTCCAACATATTCTTCTTTGAATGGTAAATGAATAATACAGAATTTATTATAAACAGAGAAGCCTTACTTAAAAACCTTAACTCTAAAGAGTATGACCTCCAAAGAGAATGGTATTTAAGTACTTATACAGCTTCTCAAATCTTATCATTCAAAGAAAAATATTACAAATTTTTAAATGATGTTAGATTGCATATTCCTTTTTTTGAATGGTTTCATGCTTATTCCATAAAAAACAACATTGAGTATCCTTTTAAAAATAAACAAACTTCATTTTCAGCAAATGTTATTTCAACTTGGAAAGTCAAAGATGGGAACTTAGTTAGATCTGAGTTTCCTCCAAAAAGAGCTTTTATTATCTCAAATACGGAAGGACATAATCCTGTTATGGCCTCTCCCTTTAAAACAAAGAATGTGGATGAAGCTGTAGAGGGACTGTCTAATGGTTAGCTACCAGGACATATTGGGTTGGCTATATAATCGACAGATGATATCATCAGCTATAGGACAGGCATGCATCATATGCATTTGTATGTTTTGCTTGAGTGTGCATTATCTTGGTTTACCTAAATGATTAACCGTGTCTATCTGCTACTTGCTCTACTTGCTGTATTTGTGCTCTATCTATGATTTCTTTATTTGATTTGTATGTGTATGTTTATCTGAGACCCTTGACGTGGCGGAAATTGGCGAGTTAAGAATTTATTAATAGGGATACGTTGCAAGTACAGTCCTTAACCAACCAAAAATCCACTTATCAATTTAAAATGGGTTGTCACAATATTAAAAATTAAAATACTGGGAGTATGAATCCCAGGTCGTCTCCCAACGAGTTGCAGAGAGATGTGCTATTTCATCAATTGGGTGTTTTCAAAAATGGTTGAGTTGATAAACAGAAATTTAAATCAGAGAATTTAATTAATTCTAAATAAAAGCCTTGACTGGGGGTAGATTAGTTGGAAGCCCTATTCTTGTTGAAATACTCTCAAGATTAATTAATAATTGGAAGTTACTCTGCTTAGTTAACCCCTACTAGGTAAAGGAAAGTCAAGCAAGTTGGAAATCTGTTTCTAGTCATAAGTCCTAATCCTCTCCCTTAGGAAGGACTAGAGTTAATGATTAGAGGTTGATCCAACAATAAACCCAATTATAATTTCTCTCTTGAGTAGTTCAACTCAAGGGTTCCTTTCAATCATCCCTAATCAAGTCATGGAACTACTCACTCATCATAATTATAAAATTCACAGAATTAATGGAGAAAATAAAAGAAGACATGATAAACAATAATAAAAGGATTAATTGAAAATAAAAATAATCTATATTAATAACTTGTAAAAATAAGCCAAAGTCAACTTTAGAGGGATTAAGAATATGGAAGAATAAATATAAAAAGTAAATAACAAAATAAGATGACTAGTACCGGAGGTAGACTCTTCTCAAAAGCTAAAGCCAAAATCTTCCAATGCTAATTATGAATGCTCAAGTGAGTAAAAAAACCTAGGGGAGGAGTAAATCCAGATCTAAAACTAAAAATTATGCAGAATGAATTGTGTCTCTCATTTCTGCATGTTCCCTGACTCTAGTCTGTAATTTCGGGCCGAAAACTGGGTTAAAATCCGGCCCAGAAACTCTGCCAGCGACTTTTGAAATTCTATAGATCACGCACGTCACGCGGACGCGTCATTCACGCGGACGCGTCATTCGGCGTTTTTCTTTTCCATGTGGTCGCGTTGGCCATGCTTCCGCGTCGCTTCTGCTTTTCCAATCCGCGCGACCGTGTCACTCATGCGGTCGCGTCACTGCGAATTCCTCTCTTTCGCGCGGTCGCGTCGCTGACGCGTACGCGTCACTTCTCGCTGGTCATCTCCTCAATTTCTTGTATTCCTTCCATTTTTGCAAGCTTCCTTCCCAATCTCTCATTCATTCATGCCCTATAAAGCCTGAAACACTTAACACACAGATCACGGCATCGAATGAAATAAAGGGAGATTAAAATACCTAATTAGAGGGTATCCAGGAAGTAAGTTTTCAATCATGTGATAATTTTAGGAAGGAAATATAAATGCATGCTAATTATATGAATAAGTGGGTAAAGACCATGATTAAACCACACAATTAAACACATTGTAAACCATAAAATAGTGGTTTATCAACCTCCCCACACTTAAACATTAGCATGTCCTCATGCTTAGTTGAAGGAGATAGAATAAATGAGTAGGAACATGTAAAAACTCATGCAATGCAATGCAACCTATACATGTGAATGCAACTATATGATTCTTGCCCACTTGATCAAGAATAAATAAGCTCTTCAAAATAATTACAAATCAAGCTCCACTAATTCAATTCTCATACAGTAAGAACAGATAAAAATGCAAGAAGGTAGCTCATGAAAGCAGGGAACATAAAATTTTAAGCCTTGAACCCTCACTGATGATGTATGTATCTTCTAATCTCTCTAGTGTATAGGGTAATCATTCTGTCCTTCTCTAATCATGCTCCCTAAATTTTGTTCTTCTCCTAACCAATCAACAACATTTAATATACCAATGCAACATCATGAGGTCTTTTCAGGGTTGTAATGGGGCCAAGGTAAGGGTAAGGATACATATATGGTTAAGTGAGCTTATAAATTGAATCTTTAATTAATCAAACTCTAACATAACCTATATATTTTGTATAACTATGGAGTTCGTACCTAGCTACCCAGGATTCTCTTTCAGATTCTATACTCATGTATCAACTGTTTATTTTAATTCTATCATACATGCATTGACCTTTGAATTCTTAACTCAACATTGGGGCAATTTGTGTCCCCTTATTATTATTATATTTTTGGTTCTTATAGTTTCACATGAGTAGGTGTCCAAATTCCCATTATATTATCATGACATGTCCCCTTAATATCCTTTGCTCCCACAATTTCCCATACTTAATTAGCACACACAATTCTATCTCAAGCTAATCAAAGATTCAAATTGGGGTATATAATTGTTTTTCCACTTAAGGCTAGTAATGTGGTAGATTATAGAACAAATGGGATTTAAAGGCTCAAAGTGGCTAACAAAGGTAATTGAAAGGGTAGGCTTAATTTGGATAAGTGACCTAAACAATTAATGGCCTCAATCATATGCAGCATATAAATATATTAAACATTAGACATATAAGATGGAACAAAATATAGGTTACTGAAGTAAACACACAAGAATAAAACAAATATGGTTAAATAATGTAACCATGCATAAAGGCTCAATTCTCACAGGTTGTGTGTTCTTTAGCTTTAAAATTCATGATCCAAATACAACTTCAAGCAAATTTAACATAAGAGTTTTAATTAAAATTAGTGAAATTTTGTTCCAAAGATAGATTTTTAGAAGAAACTTATTGTCTTTTCAATCAAGTAGAATATGCATGCAACTAATGTATTACTATGTAATTTATCCTATTCTACAAAAAAAAGAAAAACTAACTAAATTTCCTAATTTATTGGTGTTTAGGGAAGAAAAATTACCTCCGGAAGTCAGGTACTGACCGACCTCCCCACACTTAAGGATTTGCACCGTCCTCGGTGCCATCTGTCAGGAAAAGTGGTGGACTGGTGGCAGTGCTCCATAGTCGGGGCCGTCGTGGCTCCTTGTGCTGGTGAAAGAAGTGGAGTATAGAGTGTCTGGATCATCATGGGGTCTGTGGTTTCCTGTAAGTAGCTCCTTGAGGTATTTGAAACGGTGGTGGGTACGGCGCTCTCAGAGCTTTGCTTTCTTTTCTTGTTGGTCCAACCGCTTCAGTATTTGGTGCAGCAGCTGACTAGTAGATGGTGAAGGAGCTGCAGCATCCTCTGTGGACTGGCTAGTAGTGGCAAGTTGTGGCCTAAGATATCTCTCGTTAGGGACATACTGATCATCCCGTCGAAGAATGGCTTTGGTGTCTCCAGCTCTATAGGATACACTGGCTGCTGAGATAAGATCAGAGACTAAGGCGGGGAAAGGTAGGTTGCCCACGATCTGCACATGTTCCATAGCATTCCAAATATGTCTCGGTAAATTAAGAGGCTGGTCTGTGAGGATGCACCATAGTAGAACGGCCATGTCTGCCGTGAAGGAGGACTCATGAGTACTCGGGAAGACGTAATGGGACATAATCTGTGCCCATACATGAGCCTCTAAGGTAAGTGCGGAAGCCGAGATTCCCTTAAGACGGGAACGATGGTATCCGAAGATCCATTTGCTGCTAGGTTGAGCGATAACTCTGAGAACAGCATCCCAGTCAAAGGTGTATGCCTGGCGCTTCATGGCGGCTTTCTGAAAAGCGTCCAATCCTTCTGGATCAGGGGGGAGATCTAAGGCTTGCTGAATGGCCTCTTCTGTAATGGGGACTTGCTTCTGGCGTAAATAAATTGACTGCAGAGTCGGCATGTGGAAGTTAGAGTAGAACTCAACAACCCAAGAAAGATTAACCTGTCGTGGTTGTCTCTGTAAGAATCCCCAATGTCTTTGTGCAATTTGTGGCTCAACAAATTCAGCAATACGAGGTGGAAGGATAAGAAGGTGTTCATTGTTGTAATTTTGAGCTGCCAGAATAGGGAACATCTGCTCACAATAGCGATTTGGAAATCGTGCTATGTCCTTTGCTGGGAAGGCTCTCTCATTTTCATCAACCTTGATAATCCTTTTAATTCTTTTTGTTGAGGGCTTGACTGCAGTTGAAGAAGGCTCTACCACTAATGCTCTCTTCGTTCTTTTCCTTGCGGTGGGTTTAGAGGTAGCTTTCTCTTTGCCTTTCTTGGTGGCCATTCTGAAAAAGGGAAGAGAAAGTAAGTTAAATCCAAAGAGATAAAGCAAGGAAGGGGATTGAGTGAGTGATAATCAGTGCACGGTAATGATGAATGAAATAAACACATGGTCATGACAACATGTGAAAAGATCAACAAAGGGAATAGAACAAGTGCATGATAGGGTAAGTAGATGCAAGATGATTATTGGCATGCCGGCAAGGGCAAGAGTAGCATAGATCAAGCATCACTTCGTAACAAACTATCACGTTTGTATTGGCAATTAAATTCAATTAATAAATAGTAAAGGGAATTTATGAAAAGCATGCATTGAATAGTAGAATAAAATAATGTAGAAAAGTGCATAATGCCACATGGGCTTTTTCACAAACACATAGCATGCATGGTAAATAATCCAATGAAAATAATAAATTGAACATGCAAGCAACCCCTTTAAAAATATAATTACCAAATAATTATGAAATAATCCACAATGACCAAATAGATTTCCAACACTAATAAAAAGAAAAGAAAAAGAAAACATATGCAATGAAAGTAAAAAGAAAGAGAAAGGAAGAAGAAAACATAAATAAAGAAGAAGAATAGAAAAGTGAGGAGGGAAGAAGAAAAGAAAAACCTTGATAATGGTGGGGAGAGAGAGAAAGTAGAAATTGAGAATGAGGGAAGAAGAAAGAAGGGGGAAGAAAGAAATAGGAAGGGAAAAGAAAAAGTAGGATCTGGGGAAGAGAAAGATAAGATATTTGGCAATTTAGGATAAGCTGTGCGGCGCAAGCGACGCGGACGCGTGAGTGACGCGTTCGCGCGAATGCGTATTAAATGAATTGACGCGGAAGCGTCAGTCACGCGGATGCATGACACATGTTATGCTACTGGCGGGAGGGCAGCCTCGCGCTCGCACAACTCTCTGTTCGAATTTGTATTTTTGCCAAATTTCGGGTGACGCGATCGCGTGGGTCACGCGATCGCGTGAGTGGCCATTCGAAGGATATGACGTGGACGTGTAAGCCATGCGTCCGCGTGGGAAGAATTTGTGTGTTCAGCACCGATCCATCACCACTCTAGCACAACTTTCGGTCGTGCACCTATTTTACGTCGAATTCCAGGGCACGCGGCCGCGTGAGTGACTCAGACGCGTGGGAGGCTAATTTTTGAACTTGATGCGGACACGTCAACGACGCGGTCACGTGTGATGATTTGTGCCAAAGGCACGCCTCCAGCCACGCTCTCGCGTGACTCTCTGTTCACTTTCTTATATTCTCGAATCCACCTGCGACGCGGACGCGTCAATGATGTGGTCGCGTCACTGGTGCGCAAAAATTGTGATCATCAATGGCGCCATCAACATGGTACGCACAATTGTAATCTCAACTCTTTATCACAACTTCGCACAACTAACCAGCAAGTGCACTGGGTCGTCCAAGTAATAAACCTTACGCGAGTAAGGGTCGATCCCACAAAGATTGTTGGTATGAAGCAAGCTATGGTCACCTTGTAAATCTTAGTCAGGCAGATTCAAATGGTTATGGATGATATATGAATAAAGCATAAAGATAGAGATACTTATGTAATTCATTGGTGAGAATTTCAGATAAGCGAATGGAGAAGCTTTGTCCCTTCCGTCTCTCTGCTTTCCTACTGTCTTCATCCAATCCTTGTTACTCCTTTCCATGGCAAGCTGTATGTAGGGTTTCACCGTTGTCAGTGGCTACCTCCCATCCTCTCAGTGAAAATGTTCCAGACGCTCTGTCACAGCACGGCTAATCAGCTGTTGGTTCTCGATCATGTTGGAATAGGATCCATTGATCCTTTTGCGTTTGTCATCACGCCCAGCAATCGCGAGTTTGAAGCTCGTCACAGCCATTCAATCCGAATTGAATAGAAGAACAATAGTAATTGCATTAATACTCGAGGTACAGCAGAGCTCCACACCTTAATCTATGGTGTGTAGAAACTCCACCGTTGAAAATACATAAGAACAAGGTCTAGGCATGGCCGTGAGGCCAGCCCCCATGATCTAAGATAGCATAAGAATAAAGATAGCTACCAAGATAAGAATACAATAGTAAAAGGTCCTATTTGTAGAGAACTAGTAGCCTAGGGTTTACAAGGATGAGTAAATGACATAAAAATCCACTTCCGGGCCCACTTGGTGTGTGCTTGGGTTGAGCATTGAAGCATTTTCGTGTAGAGACTTATCTTGGAGTTAAACGCCAGCTTTTGTGCCAGTTTGGGCGTTTAACTCCCATTCTTGTGCCAGTTCCGGCGTTTAACGCCGGGAAGTTTTGAGCTGATTTGGAACGCTGGTTTGGGCCATCAAATCTCGGGGAAAGTATAAACTATTATATATTGCTGGAAAGCCCAGGATGTCTACTTTCCAACACAGTTGAGAGCGCGCCAATTAGGCTTCTGTAGCTCCAGAAAATTCACTTCGAGTGCAGGGAGGTCAGAATCCAACAGCATCTGCGGTCCTTTTCAGCCTCTGAATCAGATTTTTGCTCAGGTCCCTCAATTTCAGCCAGAAAATACCTGAAATCACAGAAAAACACACAAACTCATAGTAAAGTCCAGAAAAGTAAATTTTAACTAAAAACTAATA
>NC_029773.3:63174301-63174745 GCF_000817695.3 Arachis duranensis
TCTTCCAGTATTACCACCGGATACATACATGCCACAGACACATAACTCGGTGAACCTTTTCAGATTGTGACTCAGCTTTGCTAGAGTCCCCAATTAGAGGTGGCCAGGGTTCTTAAGCACACTGTTTTTGCTTTGGATTACAACTTTATTTTTTTCTTTTCTCTCTCTTTTTTTTGTTTTTCTCTCTCTTTTTTTTTGTATTCGCTGCTTTTTTTTTTTGCTTCAAGAATCATTTTTATGATTTTTCAGATCCTCAATAACAAGTCTCCTTTTTCATCATTCTTGCAAGAGCCAACATTCATGAACAACAAATTCAAAAGATTTATGCAATGTTCAAGCATACATTCAGAAACCAAAATATTGCCACCACATCAAAATAATTAATCTGTTATAAAATTTAAAATTCATGCAATTCTTCTCTTTTTCAATTAAGAACATTTTTCA
>NC_029773.3:63174756-63175397 GCF_000817695.3 Arachis duranensis
TTCATTCAAGAAAGGTGATGGATTCATAGGACATTCATAACTTTAAGGCATAGACACTAAGACACTAATGATCATAAGACACAAACATAGATAGACACAAACATGAATAGACATAAGCATGATTTTTCGAAAAACAGAAAAATAAAGAACAAGGAGATTAAAGAACGGGTACACCTTAGTAATGGCGGCTTGTTCTTCCTCTTGAAGATCTTATGGAGTGCTTAAGCTCCTCAATGTCTCTTCCTTGCCTTTGTTGCTCCTCCCACATGGATCTTTGGTCCTCTTCTTATTTCATGGAGGATAATGAAATGCTCCTGGTGCTCCACCCTTAGTTGCTCCATATTGGAACTCAAATCCCTTAAAGAGGTGTTGAGTTGCTCCCAATAGTTGTGTGGAGGAAAATGCATCCCTTGAGGCATCTCAGGGATTTCTTGATCGTGCATCGCTTGAGGCATCTCAGGGATTTCATGATGCGAGGGGTCTCTTGTTTGCTCCATCCTTTTCTTAGTGATGGGCTTGAGGTCATTCCTTCTTAGTTGACTTGGCTTCCCTTTCTCTTCCATTGAGCGCCCTCTTCACAGATGTCTATGAGGACTTGGTCCAACCTTTGATCAAAGTTGACCCTTTTTGAGTTTGAAAGG
>NC_029773.3:63175449-63175824 GCF_000817695.3 Arachis duranensis
ATGAACTTCTACTTCCTCTCCAATCATGATGCTATGAATCATGATAGCCCGGTCTATAGTAACTTTGGACCGGTTGCTAGTCAGAATGATTGAGCGTTGGATAAACTCCAACCATCCTCTAGCCACGGGCTTGAGGTCATGCCTTCTCAGTTGAACCGGCTTCCCTCTTGAATCTCTCTTCCATTGAGCGCCCTCTTCCCAGATGTCTATGAGGACTTGGTCCAACCTTTGATCAAAGTTGACCCTTCTAGTGTAAGGGTGTTCATCTCCTTGCATCATGGGCAAGTTGAATGACAACCTTACATTTTCCGGACTAAAATCTAAGTATTTCTCCCGAACCATTGTAAGCCAATTCTTTGGGTCCGGGTTCACACT
>NC_029773.3:63176011-63177167 GCF_000817695.3 Arachis duranensis
AAAGGGACCTCGGGGATCACCTTCTTCATGGCTACAACTTCATAGAAGTGGTCTTGATGCACCCTTGAGATGAAGCTCTCTATCTCCCATGACTCAGAGGTGGAAGCTTTTGCCTTCCCTTTCCTCTTTCTAGAGGTTTCTCCGGCCTTGGATGCCATATATGGTTATGGAAAAACAAAAAGCAATGCTTTTACCACACCAAACTTAAAATGTTTGCTTGTCCTCGAGCAAAAGAAGAAAGAAGAGAGTAGAAGAAGAAGAAGTGAGGGGAAAGGGAATGGCTTTAATTTTCGGCCAAGAAGGGGAGAAGTGGTGTGTATGTTGTGGGAAAATGAAGGAGTGAAGGAGGGTTTATATAGGAGAGGGGGATGGAGGGTTCGGCCATTTGAGGGTGGGTTTTGGGAGGGAAAGTGGTTTGAATTTGAATGGTGAGAGCTATGTGAGGGTGGGTTTGGGAGGGAAAGTGTTTTGAATTTAAATGGTGAGGTAGGTGGGGTTTTATGAAGGATGGATGTGAATGGTGAAGAGAAAAGATGGGATTTGATAGGTGAGAGGTTTTTTGCGGAAGAGGTATTGAGGTGATTGGTGAATGGGTGAAGAAGAGAGAGAGTGGTAGGGTAGGTGGGGATCCTGTGGGGTCCACAGATCTTGAGGTGTCAAGGAAAATTCATCCCTGCACCAAGTGGGGAGCAAAAATGCTCTTTATGCCAATTCTGACGTTAAACGCCTGGCTGGTGCCCATTTCTGGCGTTTAACACCAACTTCTTGCCCTTTCCTGGCGTTTAACGCCAGTCTGGTGCCCCTTTCTGGCGTTAAACGCCCAGAATGGTGACAGACTGGGCGTTAAACGCCCATTTGCTGCCCTTACTGGCGTTTAAACGCCAGCAAGGTCTTCCTCCAAGGTATGCTATTTTTCTTTCTGTTTTTCATTCTATTTTTGCTTTTTCAATTGATTTTGTGACTTCCCATGATCATCAACCTACAGAAAATATAAAATAACAAAGGAAAAATATATAAATATAACATTGGGTTGCCTCCCAACAAGCGCTTCTTTAGTGTCAGTAGCTTGACAGTCGGCTCTCATGGAGCCTCACATATGCTCAGAGCAATGTTGGAACCTCCCAACACCAAACTTAGAGTTTGAATGTGGGGGTTC
>NC_029773.3:63177990-63178394 GCF_000817695.3 Arachis duranensis
AATGATGGATTCATCCATGCACTTCCCAGTCTCTAGGACTATGAAATCAGTAGGGATGTAATGGTCTTCAACTTTTACCAGAACATCCTCTACAAGTCCATAAGCTTTTTTTCTTGAATTGTCTGCCATCTCTAGTGAGATTTTTGCAGCTTGCACCTCAAAGATCCCTAGCTTCTCCATTACAGAGAGAGGCATGAGATTTATGCTTGACCCTAGGTCACACAGAGCCTTCTTGAAGGTCATGGTACCTACTGTACAAGGTATTGAGAACTTCCCAAGGTCCTGTCTCTTTTGAGGTAATCTCTGCCTAGTCAAGTCATCCAGCTCTTTGGTGAGCAAAGGGGGTTCATCCTCACAAGTCTCATTACCAAATAACTTGTCATTTAGCTTCATGATTGCTCCAA
>NC_029773.3:63178677-63179613 GCF_000817695.3 Arachis duranensis
TTTCCATGAGAGATTTGGATGATTTCTCCATGAATAATTATAGGTGTTTCCATAGGGTTCTCCCATGTAATTCACCTCTTCCATTGAAGGGTTCTCAGGATCATAAGCTTCTTCTTCAGATGAAGCATCCTTAGTACTGCCTGGTGCAGCTTGCATTCCAGACAGACTTTGAGAAATCATATTGACTTGCTGAGACAATATTTTGTTCTGAGCCAATATGGCATTCAGAGTATCAATCTCAAGAACTCCTTTCTTCTGATTTGTCCCATTGTTCACAGGATTCCTTTCAGAAGTGTACATGAATTGATTATTTGCAACCATTTCAATTAGTTCTTGAGCTTCTGTAGGCGTCTTCTTCAGATGAAGAAATCCTCCAGCAGAGCTATCCAAAGACATCTTGGACAGTTCAGACAGACCATCATAGAAGATACCTATGCTGCTCCATTCAGAAAGCATGTCGAAGGGCACTTTCTGATCAATTATTTGTATCTTTCCCAAGCTTCATAGAGGGATTCGCCTTCCTTCTGTCTGAAGGTTTGGACTTCCACTTTAAGCTTACTCAATTTTTGAGGTGGAAAGAACTTTGCCAAGAAGGCATTGACTAGCTTTTCCCAAGAGTTCAGGCTTTCTTTAGGTTGTGAGTCCAACCATATCCTAGCTCTGTCTCTTACAGCAAAAGGGAATAGCATAAGTCTGTAGACCTCAAGGTCAACCCCATTAGTCTTGATAGTGTCACAGATTTGCAAGAATTCAGTTAAAAACTGATGAGGATCTTCCAATGGAAGTCCATGGAACTTGCAATTCTGTTGCATCAGAGAAACTAATTGAGGCTTAAGCTCAAAGTTGTTTGCTCCAATGGCAGGGATAGAGATGCTTCTCCCATAGAAATCAGGAGTAGGTGCAGTAAAGTCACCCAGCACCTTCCTTACATTGTTG
>NC_029773.3:63179676-63181934 GCF_000817695.3 Arachis duranensis
GTAGAAGAATTCGAACTTATCAAGAGAGATAGAGTTTGAATTGTTCATTGAGGGATAGTGTTAGTCCATAAATAGAAGGAGGTGAAAAGATGGGAAGAAATTTTCGGAAATTAAGTAAAAGATTTTAAAAACATTTTGAAAAACACTAATTGATTTTCAAAAGCTTAAGAATGGAAAAAGAAATCAAGTGATTTTTGAAAAAGATTTTGAAATTAGAAATCAACAAGATATGATTGAAAACTATTTTGAAAAAGATGTGAGAAAATATATGATTGAAAAGATATAGTTTTAAAAAGATATGATTGAGAAGATATGATTTGAAAAACAATTTAAAAAGATTTGATTTTAAAAATTAATGACTTGGTTAACAAGAAAAGATATGATTCAAACATTAAACCTTTCTCAACAGAAAAGGCAACATACTTGAAATGTTGAATCAAATCATTAATTGATAGCAAGTATTTTTGAAAATGGAAAGAAATTGATTTTGAAAACATATGACTGAAAAAATATGATTTGAAAAAGATTTGATTTTGAAAAATTTTGAAAACTTGAAAAAAATTGGCATTAAAAACAAAATCTTCCCTCTTGTGCCATCCTGGCGTTAAACGCCCAGAATGGTGCACATTCTGGCGTTTAACGCCCAAAACTCACCCCTTTTGGGCGTTAAACGCCCAGCCAGGCACCTTGGCTGGCGTTTAAACGCCATTTTTCCTTCTTCACTGCGCGTTTTGAACGCCCAGCTTTTTCTGTGTAATTCCTCTGCAGTATGTTCTGAATCTTCAATTCTCTGTATTATTGACTTGAAAAGGCACAAATTAAAATTTTTTTTGGATTTTTAATAATCAAAATGTAACTAAAATCAAATAACAATGCATGCAAGACACCAAACTTAGCAGTTTGTATACCATTGACACTAACAAAATGAGAATGCATATGAAGAACAACAAAACACTCAAGACAAGAGAATTTAAAGATCAGAACAAGGAAATCATCAAGAACAACTTGAAGATTAATGAAGAAACATGCATGAATGCAAGAAGAATAGAAACATGCAATTGACACCAAACTTAAAATGAGACTAGTGTCTCAATAAGAAACATAAAATATTTTTGGTTTTTTTTCGAAAATTAAGTGGAAAAGAAAATAAAGATATCAAAATTCTTAATGAGAATTCCAGGAATCATGTAATGTTAGTTTAAAGCTTCAGTCTAAAGGAATTAGACATGGCTAGCCAAGCTTCAGCAGGACATTGCATTCAAGAGCTAAATTGATGAAAATCAATCAGCTTTGGTGATGATAAGAACATCACCTTGAAACACTAGAATTCATTTTTAAGAACTCTGAAGAAAAATACCTAATCTAAGCAACAAGATGAACCGTTAGTTATCTAAACTCAAACAATCCCCGGCAACGGCCCCAAAAACTTGGTGCGCGAAAATTGTGATCATCAATGGCGCCATCAACATGGTACGCACAATTGTAATCTCAACTCTTTATCACAACTTCGCACAACTAACCAGCAAGTGCACTGGGTCGTCCAAGTAATAAACCTTATGCGAGTAAGGGTCGATCCCACAAAGATTGTTGGTATGAAGCAAGCTATGGTCACCATGTAAATCTTAGTCAGGCAGATTCAAATGGTTATGGATGATATATGAATAAAGCATAAAGATAGAGATACTTATGTAATTCATTGGTGAGAATTTCAGATAAGCGAATGGAGAAGCTTTGTCCCTTCCGTCTCTCTGCTTTCCTACTGTCTTCATCCAATCCTTCTTACTCCTTTCCATGGCAAGCTGTATGTAGGGTTTCACCTCTATGGCAAGCTATGTGTTGGTGGATCACCATTGTCAATGGCTGCTATCTGTCCTCTTAGTGAAAATGGTCCAGCTACGATTCCCATAGGGCTAATCATCTATCGGTTCTCACTTGTGTCGGAATAGGATACATTTATCCTTTTGCATACTGTCACTGCGTATAACTTTCACGAGTTTGAAGCTCGTCACAGTCATCCCTTCCCAGGTCCTACTCAGAATACCACAGACAAGGTTTAGACCTTTCGGATTCTCTTGAATGCCGCCATCAATTCTAGCTTATACCACGAAGATTCCGATTAAGGGATCCAAGAGATAAACATTCAAGCCTTGTTTGCTTGTAGAACAGAAGTGGTTGTTAGGAACTCGTTCATAAGTGAGAATGATGATGAGTGTCACATAATCATCACATTCATCATGTTCTTGGGTGCAAATGAATAT
>NC_029773.3:63182073-63186306 GCF_000817695.3 Arachis duranensis
GTGCCAGTTTGGGCGTTTAACTCCCATTCTTGTGCCCGTTCCGGCGTTTAACGCCGGGCAGTTTTGAGCTGATTTGGAACGCCGATTTGTGCCATCAAATCTCGGGAAAAGTATGAACTATTATATATTGCTGGAAAGCCCAAGATGTCTACTTTCCAACGCAGTTGAGAGCGCGCCAATTGGGCTTCTGTAGCTCCAGAAAATCCACTTCGAGTACAGGGAGGTCAGAATCCAACAGCATCTGCAGTCCTTTTCAGCCTCTGAATCAGATTTTTGCTCAGGTCCCTCAATTTCAGCCAGAAAATTCCTAAAATCACAGAAAAACACACAAACTCATAGTAAAGTCCAGAAAAGTGAATTTTAACTAAAAACTAATAAAAATATACTAAAAACTAACTAAAACATACTAAAAACATACTAAAAACAATGCCAAAAACGTATAAATTATCTGCTCATCAGTCACGTGAAGAATTTTTTTTATGCAAATGCAGTATGCAGATGAGGTGCAAGATAGAGGCAGTAGTATGGAGAAGAGTTATAGATGAGGGAAGAGAAGGAGAAGAAAAGGAACGATCATACCGTGGTGGGTTGTCTCCCACCTAGCACTTTGCTTTAACGTCCTTAAGTTGGACGCTTCAGTAGCTCAGTTTACAGTTGCGAGTGGATCCTCCAGAAGGAAGATCTCTAACTCCTTGTTTTTCGTTGCCTTCTCACCATGGTAGAGCTTCAGACGATGTCCATTAACCTTGATGAGTTCAGAGCTTGAAGGGTGACTTAGATGGAAAACTCCGTACGGTTCAGCCTTCTCGACTCTATATGGACCTTCCCACCTTGATCGCAGTTTGCCTAGCATGAGCCTCAGTCTAGAGTTGTAAAGAAGGACCAAATCCCCAGGTTGGAACTCCTTTCTCTTGATGTGTTGATCATGTACAGCCTTCATTTTCTCCTTGTACAGTCTTGAGTTCTCATAAGCTTCTAGGCGAAGACTCTCCAATTCTTACAGTTGCAACTTCCTTTCAGCTCCGGCTTTCTCAAATCCCATGTTGCATTCCTTTACTGCCCAAAAAGCTTTGTGCTCCACCTCAACTGGAAGGTGACAAGCCTTTCCATAGACTAAGCGGAAAGGACTCATCCCAATGGGTGTCTTGTATGCTGTTCTGTATGCCTAGAGTGCATCTTGTAGTCTGGTGCTCCAGTCTCTTCTATAAGGTTTGACTATCTTCTGTAAAATGTGCTTGATCTCTCGGTTAGACACCTCGGCTTGTCCATTAGTCTGAGGATGGTAGGCGGTTGCTATTTTATGAATGATCCCATGCTTCTTCAGTAATCCTGTTAGTCTCCTGTTACAAAAATGGGTGCCTTGATTGCTCACAATTGCTCGTGGTGATCCAAAGCGACAAATAATATGGTTTCTAACAAAGGAAACAACAGTGTTAGCATCATCAGTACAGGTAGGAATTGCTTCCACCCATTTAGAAACATAGTCTACAGCTAACAATATATAGAGGTGGCCATTAGAATTTGGAAATGGACCCATGAAGTCAATGCCCCAAACATAAAAAATTTCACAAAAAAGCATAGTTTGTTGAGGCATTTCATCTCTCTAGGATATATTACCAAACCTTTGGCATGGGGGACAAGATTTACAAAATTCAGCAGCGTCTTTAAAAAGGGTGGGCCACCAGAATCCACAGTCTAAGATTTTTCTAGCTGTTCTTTGAGGGCCGAAATGTCCTCCACTCTCAGATGAGTGACAGGCCTCTAAAATGGACTGGAATTCTGATTGAGGCACACACCTTCTAATTACCTGGTCAGTGCCACATCTCCATAAATATGGGTCATCCCATATATAATATTTAGACTCACTTTTCAGCTTGTCTCTTTGGTGCTTAGTAAAGTGTGGAGAAAAAGTACGACTAACTAGATAATTAGCTACAAGTGCATACCAAGGGATTACCTCAGATACCGCTTGTAGGTTATCAAATGAAAAATTATTGGCAATAGGAGTGGAGTCATCCTTAATGTGTTCAAGGCGACTCAAGTGGTCTGCCACTAGATTCTGGTTACCACTCCTGTCCTTTATTTCTAAATCAAATTCTTGTAGTAGCAGTATCTAACGTAAGCCTTGGTTTGGATTCCTTTTTAGCTAATAGATACTTTAGAGCTACGTGGTCTGAATACACTACTACCTTAGTACCAAGTAAAAAGGTTCAGAATTTATCCAGAGCAAAAATAATAGCAAGAAGCTCTTTTTCAGTAGTAGTGTAGTTAGACTGAGCGGCGTCTAAAGTTCTAGACACATAAGCAATAACAAAAGGGTCCTTACCTTCACGCTGAGCCAGTGCTGCTCCTATTGCATGGTTGGAAGCATCGCACATGATTTCGAATGGTTGGCTCCAGTCCGGTCCTCTCACAATTGGAGCTTGAGTCAGGGCGGTTTTCAGCTTATCAAACGCTTGTTTGCAATCCTCACTGAACTCGAACTCAATATCTTTCTGCAGTAATCTGAATAGGGGAAGTGCTACCTTACTAAAGTCCTTAATGAATATTCGGTAAAAACCTGCATGGCCAAGGAACGAACGGACTTCCCTCACAGAGGAGGGGTAAGGCAAACTAGAAATAACATCCACCTTTGCTAGATTTACAGAAATGCCAGTATTAGATACAACATATCCCAGTACGATTCCTTGTTTAACCATAAAATGACATTTTTCAAAATTCAATACAAGATTTGTACTGACACATCTATCTAATACTTTAGATAAACTATCCAAGCAAAGGTTAAAAGAATTACCATAAACGCTAAAATCATCCATAAAAACCTCCATACAGTCCTCAATAAGATCAGAGAAAAGACTCATCATGCACCTTTAGAAAGTAGCTGGTGCATTGCACAGGCCAAAGGGCATTCTCTTGTAAGCATAAGTCCCAAAGGGACAGGTAAAGGTAGTATTCTCCTGATCCTCAAGAGCTATATGAATCTGGAAATAGCCTATGTAACCATCTAAAAAGCAATAATGTGATTTACCTGACAGGAAATCCAGCATTTGATCAATGAATGGAAGAGGGTAGTGATCCTTACGAGTAGATTAGTTGAGATGCTTGTAATCAATGCAGACCCTCCAGGCGTTCTGTACTCTGGTTGCTATGAGCTCTCCATGCTCATTCTTCACTATAGTGACTCCAAACTTCTTGGGCACCACTTGTACTGGGCTCACCCATTCACTGTCTGAGATGGGGTAGATAATACCTGCCTCTAATAGTCTGGTCACTTCCTTCTTGACAACCTCTAAAATAGTGGGGTTCAATCTTCTTTGGGGTTGACGAATAGGTCTTGCTCCTTCTTCTAAAAATATCCTGTGCTCACAAACTTGAGGGTTGATGCCTACTATGTCTTTCAATTTCAGGGTCAAATACTGGCAGCTTGGATCAGGTAGTGAACGCGTCATTTAACGAAAGAAATGTACAGCTCATAGTGACAGAATGAAAAGAAAAATTGCAATTAAAATAAATACCAATCAACAAATTAGCACACTGTTGCAACTCCCCGACAACGGCGCCAAAAATTGACGTGGCGGAAATTGGCGAGTTAAGAATTTATTAATAGGGATACGTTGCAAGTACAGTCCTTAACCAACCAAAAATCCACTTATCAATTTAAAAGGGGTTGTCACAATATTGAAAATTAAAATACTGGGAGTATGAATCCCAGGTCGTCTCCCAACGAGTTGCAGAGAGATGTGCTATTTCATCAATTGGGTGTTTTCAAAAATGGTTGAGTTGATAAATAGAAATTTAAATCAGAGAATTTAATTAATTCTAAATAAAAGCCTTGACTGGGGGTAGATTAGTTGAAAGCCCTATTCTTGTTGAAATACTCTCAAGATTAATTAATAATTGGAAGTTACTCTACTTAGTTAACCCCTACTAGGTAAAGGAAAGTCAAGCAAGTTGGAAATCTGTTTCTAGTCATAAGTCCTAATCCTCTCCCTTGGGAAGGACCAGAGTTAATGATTAAAGGGTGATTCAACAATAAACCCAATTATAACTTCTCTCTTGAGTAGTTCAACTCAAGGGTTCCTTTCAATCATCCCCAATCAAGTCATGGAACTACTCACTCATCATAATTATAAAATTCACAGAATTAATGGAGAAAATAAAAGAAGACATGATAAACAATAATAAAAGGATTAATTGAAAATAAAAATAGTCTATATTAATAACTTGTAAAAA
>NC_029773.3:63186387-63188296 GCF_000817695.3 Arachis duranensis
AAAAAAACCTAGGAGAGGAATAAATCCAGATCTAAAACTAAAAATTATGCAGAATGAATTGTGTCTCTTGTTTCTGCATGTTCCCTGACTCTAGTCTGTAATTCCGGGCCAAAAACTGGGTTGAAATCCGGCCCAGAAACTCTGCCAGCGACTTTTGAAATTCTGTAGATCGCGCATGTCACGCGGAAGCGTCATTCACGCGGACGCGTCATTCGGCGTTTTTCTTTTCCATGCGGGCGCGTCGTCCATGTCTCTGCGTCGCTTCTGATTTTCCAATCTGTGCGTCTGTATCACTCATGCGGCCGCGTCACTGCGAATTCCTCTCTTCCGCGCAGTCGCGTCGCTGACGCGTACGCGTCACTTCTCGCTGGTCATCTCCTCAATTTCTTGTATTCCTTCCATTTTTGCAAGCTTCCTTCCCAATCTCTCATTCATTATGCCCTATAAAGCCTGAAACACTTAACACACAGATCATGGCATCGAATGGAATAAAGGGAGATTAAAATACCTAATTAGAGGGTCTCCAGGAAGTAAGTTTTCAATCATGTGATAATTTTAGGAAGGAAATATAAATGCATGCTAATTATATGAATAAGTGGGTAAAGACCATGATAAAACCACACAATTAAACACATTGTAAACCATAAAATAGTGGTTTATCAACCCTCTTTGGTAGAGGTGTGATAAGGGTGGTTTTTGATATGTGGTAATGGAGATTGATGTAGGATGGACTTAATGTTGTTTTATTATCTTACTTTGTGAATTGGTTGGATAGGAGTAAGCTATGTAAGTTGGGTAGGAAGCCTTTAGGCATGGCGTTGGTCCTTTTCTTTTCTTTAAAGTATTCATCTTACTGATTTGTAAACTAAAGGAGTTTCTTTACAACTTTTCAAAGTAGGTTTTTCCATAAAGCATTTTCAAAAAGTTATTTCAAGGATAAACTATTTTTAAATTGAAATTAATTTCATTTGCAAGTTATTTTTTTACTTTGATGGTATTTATTTCCCTGCTGAGAACCTACAAGGACAATTTTCTCATCCTCCTACAGATTTTCTTTTCAATGATTGGTTCAGGATGCTTTAGCGCAATGCCGCGATTGAACCACAAGTTTATTATATATGATTGTACTTTACAAATTTGGTTTAATTATTAGATTTTTCCCCTTGATAATTGTTGTTATGGTTTTTAGAGGGGTAGGACTTGTATTTGAGAAGTTTTGAATAAGTTTATGTATTTATTATTATGTGGATATAATTATGTGATTATGTGGTTTAAATTAAAGTCCTTTTGTTTTCATAACTAAAAACTCAGTTTATATTCGCAAAAGCTCAATATTAAATAAATAAAGTATGAAATTAGAGGAGTAGAGGTAGGTAACATAAGGACTTTTAGTGCAATCATGAGGTGCTAAAAGTTAGGGTGTTATATTATACGCACCACCATGTGTACAACACATGGGCCACAATTGAGGAAGTTTGGCCTCTGTTTTGCATCCCATGTATAATGCAGGACACCCCACGTTATATGCATGGCTTCATGCAAGCCTTGGAGGTGTCCCAAGCCCATGCGTTATACACAGGGAGTTTCAAGTATAACACATGACTTTTCACGTATGACGTGATGCTTCAATTGGCCATGGGGCCTCTATTTGCTTTGGCAAGTGGCACGCGTGGCCCTCCACTTTTGATGCAAGGCTTTAATTGGTGCTTTCTTGTCCAAAAAGCTTTTTGTTTGGTCTAGAGAGCTTTTTGTTTAATTCCTCCTTTTTCTGCCTCTTCATTGTGATGATTCCTAGCCTCTTCTTCCTCTTTAATCTTTGCTAAATTTTCTCAAAATTCTTCTGTAACAAATATTTAGCGATCTCAGATGTGTCGATATCAAATTCAAACTGACTCAAAGTAATTCTCAA
>NC_029773.3:63188396-63189700 GCF_000817695.3 Arachis duranensis
CCTCAGGCGTGGGCCTTTGGGACGAGGTCGGGCCTTCTATGATCTTGTTCGAGTTTGGGGAGCTCGGTCAGGGTATGAACACCAGGCATAAGCCCCGACCTGATGTGCCATAAGCTATCAGTATACCCGGGATCCAGACCTGTCCAACAAAGACGCCAGAAGCTCGGACCTGAGCGCATGCAAGCAATAGAAGAACAAGTACAAGCACTACTAGATGCAGGGTTCATTCCGGAAGTAAAATACCCCCTATGGCTCGCAAACGTGGTCCTGGTAAAAAAGCCCAACGGAAAATGGAGGATGTGCGTCGATTACACGGATCTCAACAAAGCCTGCCCCAAAGACCCATATCCACTACCAAACATCGACGCCTTAGTAGACGCAGCCTCAGGCTACAGATATCTCTCCTTCATGGACGCATACTCGGGATACAATCAAATCCCGATGTACGGACCCGACCAAGAAAAGACCTCGTTCATAACCCCAAGGGCAAACTACTGCTACGTAGTAATGCCCTTCGGGCTGAAGAACGCAGGGGCAACCTACCAGAGGCTAATGAACAAAGTGTTCTCAGGGCACATCGGACTACAGTTGGAGGTGTACGTCGACGACATGCTAGTAAAAACACAAGAAAACAGAAACTTGCTGACCGACCTCACCAGTATCTTCGGCACCCTCAGAAAACACAACATGAGACTTAACCCGACAAAGTGCACCTATAAAATCACTACCTCTCTATTCACTCCTAAAGAAAGGGAAACCCTTCTCATGGACCCCGGAGTGCGAAAAAGCCTTTCAAGAATTCAATGAATTCCTCGGGCAGCCACCAATCCTAACCCGACCTCTAAAAGGGGAAGAGCTCGTACTATACCTCTCGGTCGGACATCGAGCAGTCGCTTCAGCATTAATACGAGAAAATGACCAAGGACAACACCCCATATACTTTGTAAGCAAAGCACTACAAGGGGCCGAATTGAACTATCAGAAGATAGAAAAACTCGCCTACGCCCTAGTGTTCACAGCTCGGAGGCTCCGTCCCTACTTTCAAGCCCACACCATCAAAGTCCGGACAAACCAACCCATGAGACACATCCTGCAAAAAACAGACCTGGCAGGACGAATACTACAATGGGCGGTGGAACTGTCCGAGTTCGACCATGAAGCCCGGACTGCCATAAAATCTCAGTATCTAGCCGACTTCATCGCAGAATACACGGAGACCCCTGGAATCCCACTCTCATGGAACCTGTATGTCGACGGATCCTCAAACAAAACAGGAAGCGGAGCCGGGGTTATACTCGAAAGCA
>NC_029773.3:63191551-63193301 GCF_000817695.3 Arachis duranensis
TTCCTCATGATGAAACAAATCCTAGAAAGTACCCCGCCAAGGCGCATTAATTTATGCTCGGCAAAACGCAAAAAATCATTTGCCAAAAGGCCACACAAGGTCGGCAAAGATAAAGCGACGAGGTTCAAATTAATGTGAGAAGTTATAAAGTAACTCTGAAAAGGCTCAAAAAGCCAAATAAAAAGAGATTACAAAAATAACTTAAAAGGCCGACCAACAACAAGGTCGGACCCAACAAAAGGAGGTACTCGAAACGTCCGAGGTCCGAGAAAAAACCCGGATCCAAAGAAAGAAGCCTTAAAACGGCGAAAACAAAGATTTCGGAAGCGCTTACTAGAAAGTTGCTATACAACTAAAAAGTACAAGCGAAAAAACGAAAATAAAAGATTTCGAAAACGCTTACTAAAAAGTTGCTATACAACTAAAAGGTACAAGCGAAAAAACGAAATCAAAAGAAAGGGTAAAGCAAAAGTTCCAAGTGCTAGCTAAAAAGTTGTTATCCAAAAACAACTAAAAAGCATAAAAGCGGAACAAAAAGTCAAAACGCGAACAAAAACACCGCATAAAAAAGTTACTACAAGTAGCTAATAAGGCAAAAAGGTGTCCAAAGCGTTCACAGAAACCATCCAAAAACCAAAGAGCCCACAGGTCGGGCAAAACACCAAAAATAAAAGGTTACAGAGGATCAAGGTCCTTTCCGGACTCCACATCAACAGAAGGCTGCGGAGGAAACACAGAAATCGGGACTGCATCGACGGCAACGTCATCCCGGATTGAAACCTCCACACCAGAGCCATCCCCGGCCAAGGGTGAGGTCGGGTTCGCAACCGGAACTTTGGGGTCGGACACCGGAACCTCATCCTCGATGGGAGCAGGAACAATCTTTCCCTCCACAACAACGTTATCCGTACTAAATAAGCTCAGATCCAGGTCAGGAGCAAGAACTCGGACCTGAGCCTTCAAATTCTCAAACATAGCATCCATACCCTTGGCCACATGACCTTCTAGCTCGTAAAAACCATCCTGAGCAGATTGCAACTTCTCCTTTGTCTCCACAAGCTCGGCATATAACCGAGTATAATTCTCCGTCGCCGCCTTCGCCATCTCCTCCGATGTCTTCGCTGCCGCCACAGCCGCGGTAGCCTTAGCTTTCTCTTTCTCCAAAGATGCCTCCAGCTCAGTAATCCTGGCAGCCTTCAGTTGACTAATCCTCTCAAACTCAGACTGAACCTTCTCAAGTCGGGAGCTGGTCGCCCCAAGGGGGATTTCTTGAACTCCCGGGCAATAGCGGCATGAAGACTAGCCATCCGGACACAGCTCCGCGCCATATACTGAAAATGATGCTCCATAGACAAATCATCAGTAGAAATAAAGGTCTGAGGGAGAATATGCTGCTCAATCCAACCAAGAGCATCAAAGTCCTTATCATTGAAACCGGCAAGCTCTTGAGAGGTCTTCTGCTTCTTGGGAGGAGGACCCGAAGACGAAAGAGGAGAAGAAGCAACAGGCCCAGAGGTCGGAGGATCTTGACTTATAGCTCGGAACTGGGGAGTCGGAATAGTCTTCGACCGAGTCTGAACACCCACAGTAGTCTTCTGCGGAGAAGATCGGGCAGAAGCCTCCCCGGCCTCGATATTCCGAGCAGCCACAGACTTCTTCGTCCGACGAAGGAACTTCATGGAATCCGCCTGAGAAGACATCTCTGCAAAAATAAGAGAAAAGGATTACCACAACAGAAATTCCACCAAAA
>NC_029773.3:63193866-63194576 GCF_000817695.3 Arachis duranensis
AAGGGACTCTTAGAGGAACAGGATCTACCCAACCAAGACCACTTGGAATCTTGGTCGACATCGCTTGAAGAACCTTTCGAGACATAAAATTCTTGCCTACAAAGAAGAATACAACAGCAAGCAAAAATCGCATAAAAGCAGACAGCAAAAACCCATTTAGCAAAGCAAGAAACAAAGATCTTTTAGAAGAAAATACAGCAACCCGGAGCAAAATACCAGAGAACAAAAAAGAGTCCCCCCCATGTACAAACAACTGGCGGCGCCTCTTTTCGGGGCAACCCAGGCATAGAGAAAAAGAAACAAACAAAGAGCCACACAAAAGAAACAGAAGCATATGCGCACAAGAAAAGAGATGGGAACAAACCTGGAAGAAAGAAACGAGGACGACGAGCTCCGAAGCAAGGAGAACGGAACGGCAGCGCAGAGGAAACCC
Source organism: Arachis duranensis (assembly GCF_000817695.3). Classification (NCBI taxonomy): domain Eukaryota; kingdom Viridiplantae; phylum Streptophyta; class Magnoliopsida; order Fabales; family Fabaceae; genus Arachis; species Arachis duranensis. The sequence continues at coordinate 63,194,300 of NC_029773.3, forward strand.
CGGAAAGAAACGCGGAAAAATTCGGGGAAGAAGAACAAAGAAAAAAGGAAGCAGTGCTCAAAAAAGGAAATGGCGAAAACTCAGAAAAACAGGAAGGGAACAGAATAAACGAAGAAAAGGAGGAAAGGGGCAAATAAATAATGCCTTCACAAAGCCCGAACGGAAATCGAGGAGAAACGGTAAAATGCAATAAATGCAGGAACGGCCATTTTTGAATTTTGAGAAACTACTATGCCCGAGCTCGACCTCCCAAAAAGGACGAACTCGGGTAGGGGGA
>NC_029773.3:63195147-63196344 GCF_000817695.3 Arachis duranensis
GGCAAAATCCATGAAAGGTCCGACCTCGTCCCAAAGGCCCACGCCTGAGGTCGGACCTCGGACAATAAAGCTAAGAAGGCCCATCAAAAGGAACGCAGCCCAAAACCTAAAGGCCGAAAAGGCCTAGGAAAGGCGGTTCCACAAAGATAGAGATAAAACTCCCAAAAGATAAGATAAGATAAGAATATCTTATCCAGGGAAGATCACGGCCAACTACTATAAATACACTGGAGCACCCAGGTATGACATACATTCCACATTCTACACATATCTGCTTGGACCCATGCTAACTTAAGCATCGGAGTGTCATTGCAGGTACCACCACCAACCACTCTACATATCAAGCTCGGGTCCCTGACCCCCACCTCGGGCTTCTCCAGACGACCGAGCTATACGTTTCAGGTAACCCTCGGAACAGAAACTATTTTGAAAAAGATGTGATTAAAAAGATATGATTGAAAAAATATTTTAGAAAGATTTGATTTTAAAAATTGATGACTTGGCTAACAAGAAAAGATATGATTCAAACATTAAACCTTTCTCAACAGAAAAGGCAACATACTTGAATTGTTGAATCAAATCACTAATTGTTAGCAAGTAACCTTGAAAATAGAAAGAAATTGATTTTGAAAAAGATTTGATTGAAAAGATTTGATTTGAAAAAGATTTGATTTTGAAAAGATTTTGAAAACTTGAAAAAAAAATTTGATTTGAAAACAAAATCTTCCCTCTTGTGCCATCCTGGCGTTAAACGCCCAGAATGGTGCACATTCTGGCGTTTAACGCCCAAACTACTACCCTTTTGGGCGTTAAACGCCCAGCCAGGCACCCTGGCTGGCGTTTAAACGCCAGTTTGCTCTTCTTCACTGGGCGTTTTGAACGCCCAGCTTTTTCTGAGTAATTCCTCTGCTGTATGTTCTGAATCTTCAATCCTCTGTATTACTGACTTGAAAAGACACAAATTAAAAATATTTTGGATTTTTTTTAATAATAAGGAATAATCAAAATGCAGCTAAAATCAAATAACAATGCATGCAAGACACCAAACTTAGCAGCTTGTATACTACTGACACTGACTAATTGAGAATGCACATGAGAAACACAAAACACTCAAGTCAAGAGAATTTTAAAGATCAGAGCAAGTAAACCATCAAGAACAACTTGAAGATTAATGAAGGCACATGCATGAATTCGAAA
>NC_029773.3:63196423-63196822 GCF_000817695.3 Arachis duranensis
CTCAACAAGAAACATAAAATATTTTTGGTTTTTATGACTTTGTAATTTTTTTGGATTTTTCGAAAATTATATGGTGAAGAAAATAAAGAGATTCAAAATTTTTAATAAGAATTCCAGGAATCATGCAATGTTAGTCTAAAGCTTCAGTCTAAAAGAATTAGACATGGCTAGCCAAGCTTCAGCAGGACATTGCATTCAAGAGCTAAATTGATGAAAATCAATCAGCTTTGGTGATGATAAGAACATCACCTTGAAACACTATAACTCATTCTTAAGAACTCTGAAGAAAAATACCTAATCTAAGCAACAAGATGAACCGTTAGTTGTCCAAACTCGAACAATCCCCAGCAACGGCGCCAAAAACTTGGTGCACGAAATTGTGATCAATACTTTTCACAG
>NC_029773.3:63197512-63197844 GCF_000817695.3 Arachis duranensis
CTAAGATCTAAAGTGATCAAAAGATGAAAATACAATAGTAAAAGGTCCTACTTATAGAGAACTAGTAGCCTAGGGTTTACAAAGATGAGTAAATGACATAAAAATCCACTTCCGGGCCCACTTGGTGTGTGCTTGGGCTGAGCATTGAAGCATTTTCGTGTAGAGACTCTTCTTGGAGTTAAACGCCGGCTTTTGTGCCAGTTTGGGCGTTTAACTCCCATTCTTGTGCCAGTTCCGGCGTTTAACGCTGGAAATTCTGAGGGTGACTTTGAACGCCGGTTTGGGCCATCAAATCTTGGGCAAAGTATGGACTATCATATATTTCTGGAAAT
>NC_029773.3:63197995-63205509 GCF_000817695.3 Arachis duranensis
CAGCATCTGCAGTCCTTTTCAGTCTCTGAATCAGATTTTTGCTCAGGTCCCTCAATTTCAGCCAGAAAATACCTGAAATCACAGAAAAACACACAAACTCATAGTAAAGTCCAGAAAAGTAAATTTTAACTAAAAACTAATAAAAATATACTAAAAACTAACTAGATCATGCTAAAAAGATACTAAAAATAATGCCAAAAAGCGTATAAATTATCCGCTCATCAGTTAGCATATGACCCTAGAGTCCTTCTGGACTGCTCAATTCTACTTAGGTCCATGATGGAGAAAGGGAATATGATATGGATTCACAAGTAAAGCAAAATTGTTTTTTTTTTTAAAAATAACCAAAAATAATGAAATAAAATAAATGGAAAATAAAATAAGAATTTGAAAACCAAAAGAGAATAAAATCAAAGCAAATTGAAAACTAAATCAATTATTAATTAAAAAGATTTTGTAATTAGCAATTGAAAATATATGATTGAAAATTATTTTGAAAAAGAATCAATTTTTGAAATGAGTAAAGAGAAAAACAACAAAATGACACCAAACTTAAAATTTTTAGAAAATCAGACACAAATTTTTGAAAACTTAAAGGAAAACACAAAGAAGACACCAAACTTAGAAGATGAAACTAAACTCAAATAAAAGACTCTAAACCAACAAAAAATAAAACAGTCCTAATCTAAGCAACAAGATAAACCGTCAGTTGTCCAAACTTGAACAATCCCCGGCAACGGTGCCAAAAACTTGATGCACGAAATTGCAATCACACTTTTGCAATTCCGCACAACTAACCAGCAAGTGCACTAGGTCGTCCAAGTAATACCTTACGTGAGAAAGGGTTGATCCCACGGAGATTGTCGGCTTAAAGCTAGCTATGGTTATCTTGTAAATCTTAGTCAGGATATCAATAATTATCAGGTTTGATTGTGAAAAGTAAAAGAACATGAAATAAGTACTCGTTTTGCAGTAATGGAGAATAGGTTGAGGTTTTGGAGATGCTCTATCTTCTGAATCTCTGCTTTCATACTGTCTTCTTCTTTATGCACGCAAGGCTCCTTCCATGACAAGCTGTATGTAGGGTTTCACCGTTGTCAATGGCTACCTCTCATCCTCTCAGTGAAAATGTTCAACGTGCTCTGTCACAACACGGCTATTCATCTGTCGGTTCTCAATCAGGTCGAAATAGAATCCAGTGATTCTTTTACGTCTGTCACTAACGCCCAGCCCTCAGGAGTTTGAAGCTCGTCACAGTCATTCAATCCTTGAATCCTACTCAGAATACCACAAACAAGGTTTAGACCTTCCGGATTCTCTTGAATGCCGCCATCAATTCTAGCTTATACCACGAAGATTCTGATTAAAGAATCCAAGAGATATTCACTCAATCTAAAGTAAAACAGAGGTGGTTGTCAGACACACATTCACAGGTGAGAATGATGATGAGTGTCACGGATCATCACATTCATCAAGTTGAAGAACAAGTGATATCTTAGAATAAGCTTTCATGTGTAGAGACTTTTTCTGGAGTTAAACGCCAGCTTTTATGCCAGTTTGGGCGTTTAACTCCAATTCTTATGCCAGTTCCGGCGTTAAACGCCGGAAATTCTGAAGCTGATTTGTAACGCCGGTTTGGGCCATCAAATCTCGGGCAAAGTATGAACTATTATACATTGCTGGAAAGCCCAGGATGTCTACTTTCCAACACCTTTGAGAGCGCGCCAATTGGGCTTCTGTAGCTCCAGAAAATCCATTTCGAGTGCAAGGAGGTCAGAATCCAACAACATCTGCAGTCCTTTTTAGCCTCTGAATCAGATTTTTGCTCAGGTCCCTCAATTTCAGCCAGAAAATTCCTGAAATCATAGAAAAACACACAAACTCATAGTAAAGTCCAGAAAAGTGAATTTTAAATAAAAACTAATAAAACTATAATAAAAAACTAACTAAAATATACTAAAAACATACTAAAAACAATGTCAAAAAGCGTATAAATTATCCGCTCATCACGATCACATGGGTCATGCGATCGCATGAGTGGCCATTAGAAGGATATGATGCGGACGTGTGAGCCATGCGTCCGCGTGGGAAGAATTTGTGTGTTCAGCACTAATCCAGCACCACTCTAGCGCAACTTTCGGTCGTGCACCCTTTTTACGTCGAATTCCAGGGCACGCGGCCGCGTGAGTGACGCGAACGCGTGGGAGGCCAATGTTTGCACTTGACGTGGACACGTCAGCGACGCAGTCGCGTGTGATGATTTGTGCCAAAGGCAAGCCTCCAGCCATGCTCCTGCGTGACTCTCTGTTCGTTTCTTAATCTTTCCAAACCACCTGCGACGTGGACGCGTCAATGATGTGGTCGCGTCGCGTAATTTTTTTTATGTAAATGCAGTATGCAGATGAGGTGCAAGATATAGGCAATATTTTGGAGAAGAGTTATAGATGAGGGAAGAGAAGGAGAAGAAGAGGAACGATCATACCGTGGTGGGTTGTCTCCCACCTAGCACTTTGCTTTAACGTCCTTAAGTTGGACGCTTCAGTAGCTCAGTTTTCAGTTGCGAGTGGATCCTCCAGGAGGAAGATATCTAACTCCTTGTTTTTCGTCACCTTCTCACCATGGTAGAGCTTCAAACGATGTCCATTAACCTTGATGAGTTCAGAGCTTGAAGGGTGACTTAGATGGAAAACTTCGTACGGCGCAGCCCTCTCAACTCTATATGGACCTTCCCACCTTGATCGCAGATTGCCTGGCATGAGCCTCAGTCTAGAGTTGTAAAGAAGGACCAAATCCTCAGGTTGGAACTCCTTTCTCTTGATGTGTTGATCATGTACAGCCTTCATTTTCTCCTTGTACAGTCTTGAGTTCTCATAAGCTTCTAGGCGAAGGCTCTCCAATTCTTGTAGTTGCAACTTCCTTTCAGCTCCGGCTTTCTCAAATCCCATGTTGCATTCCTTTACTGCCCAAAATGCTTTGTGCTCTACCTCAACTGGAAGATGACAAGCCTTTTCATAGACTAAGCGAAAAGGACTCATCCCAATGGGTGTCTTGTATGCTGTTCTGTATGCCCAAAGTGCATCTTGTAGTCTGGTGCTCTAGTCTCTTCTATGAGGTTTGACTATCTTCTGTAAAATACACTTTATCTCTCTGTTTGAAACCTCAGCTTGCCCATTAGTCTGAGGATGGTAGGTAGTAGCAACTTTATGAATGATCCCATGCTTCTTTAGTAATCCTGTTAGTCTCCTGTTACAGAAATGGGTGCCTTGATCGTTCACGATTGCTCTTGGTGATCCAAAGCGACAAATAATGTGGTTTTTCACAAAGGAAACAACAGTGTTAGCATCATCAGTACAGGTGGGAATTGCTTCCACCCTTTTAGAAACATAGTCTACAGCTAACAGTATATAGAGGTGGCCATTAGAATTTGGAAATGGACCCATGAAGTCAATGCCCCAAACATAAAAAATTTCACAAAAAAGCATAGTTTGTTGAGGCATTTCATCCCTCTGGGATATATTACCAAACCTTTGGCATGGGGGACAAGATTTACAAAATTCAACAGCGTCTTTAAAAAGGGTGGGCCACCAGAATCCACAATCTAAGATTTTTCTAGCTGTTCTTTGAGGGCCAAAATGTCCTCCACTCTCAGATGAGTGACAGGCCTCTAAAATGGACTGGAATTCTGATTGAGGCACACACCTTCTAATTATCTGGTCAGCACCACATCTCCATAAATATGGGTCATCCCAAATATAATATTTATACTCGCTTTTCAGCTTGTCTCTTTGGTGCTTAGTAAAGTGTGGAGGAAAAGTGCGGCTAACTAGATAATTAGCTACAGGTGCATACCAAGGGATTACCTCAGATACTGCTTGTAGGTTATCAAATGGAAAATTATCAGCTCTAGGAGTGCAATCATCCTTAATGTGTTCAAGGCGACTCAAGTGGTCTGCCACTAGATTCTGGTTACCACTCCTATCCTTTATTTCTAAATCAAATTCTTGTAGTAGCAGTATCCAACATATAAGCCTTGGTTTGGATTCCTTTTTAGCTAATAAATACTTTAGGGCTGCGTGGTCTGAGTACACCACTACCTTCGTACCAAGTAAATAGGCTCAGAATTTATCCAGAGCAAAAACAATAGCAAGAAGCTCTTTCTCAGTAGTAGTGTAATTGGACTGAGCGGCATCTAAAGTTTTAGACGCATAAGCAATAACAAAAGGGTCCTTACCTTCACGTTGAGCCAGCGCTGCTCCTACTGCATGGTTGGAAGCATCGCACATGATTTCGAATGGCTGGCTCCAGTCAGGTCCTCTCACAATTATTGGTTATTGTAAATATTTTTCTAAAAAAAATATTTTTCTTTTACTTGTTTATTTATTTTCTCTCTTCCCTCTTATTTCTGATAGCTATTATGAATTCTCACCCCTTCGCTTTGAGTTTGGTTCTAATTTTGTTGCAAGGAATGGAAGCTATAACAGGACTATACATCAAGGTCTAAGCAATCAAAGATGGATGGAGCCACAAGGATCTGATCACCCCTTTAGGCAACAACATCATCCTAGATATCATGGACAAAGACCATTCTACAATGCATACCCAACTAATAGATTTAGTGGACCGTCTTGTAACTACCAACAAGCCCCACCCTATGCTCAGAGATCATTCTCTCGACATAACTTCGAACCACCACACTCACAAGCTTCTTTTCACCATTCACTACCATATGATCCTTATCCACCCCAATGCCAATCCAACTATTCCCAAGAACCACCACACACCTATGCACCATGTCCATATCCATCAAGCCAAGAATCACAGGTTCGCCTTGAAGAATCAGTAAAACAATTTAATGCAACCCTTCATCAACTGGAGCAAGCAATAAATCAATTATCTTCCAAACATTCAGGCACTCAACAGACTCCCATGGCTTTATGTGGAGAATCTAATGAAGAACGCAGCATAAAGAAGACACTAGAGACTCTAGTAGACAGCAAAGAGCATAATTTTGTACTGGAACAAGTAGAGGACGCTGTCATTGTAAAAGAAGAAGAGTTGATTGAAGATTTAAGAGATGCTGAACCTCCAAGGGAATACAGAGTCATGAAAGACCCCGTCAAGGATGTTACAACTGACGTTAAAGAGGATGTTGCACAGCCTCCAATGCAAGTATCTTATGAAGAACTGGACGGATTAACCCAAGACACATGTTTTCTTGATGATGATAGTCACCAGTCAAGTCCTTCTAGTAATGAACTTGCATCTGCAAGTGAATTCTTTGAGACAGAAGAATCTTCTCCAAGTGAATACAAAGATGATGCAGAGGTCGACTTTTCTCAACCTCCTAACTATGACTCAAGTGATGAGGAAGATATGGAAGACTTTGACCAGGACATGGCTGGAATGGAAAAAATTTGCAAAGAAGTGGAGGAATTTACAGAAGACCACAAGGGAGTAGAGCTTGCAGAACCACTGAAAACATTGACCCCAAGTCCACTACCACCCAACACAAACTTTAAATGGGTAAAATCCTTGACTTTCATCTTCAATTTTCCACTTGAATATGGTTTGCTTGAAACAGATGGCCAGCTTAGAGCTCTTTGCGGCATTAAGAGAAAAAGGGAATTGACTCGCACTCAACGCTGGTATGCAAGATTCAATGAGGTTTCGTACTTCAATTTGAGGTGCAGGAATTGGTGTCAAGCTCAATTGAAAGGATCTCAGAAGCTGTTTGGTCACTGTAGTGCGAATTCAGATCACTCATCACCCGGCTGGAAAGATGCAAATCAAGACAAAAACGGGTGTAAAAGTAGAATTTAGGATCCTGGAATCTATTCTGACAGTCGTCACCCCGGGAGCCTAAGAATATGTTTGAAGCTGCTCAGAAGCTTTACATGCTTAGTTTGGGACCCCGGAGGATGCTGGCATTCCAAACACTGGTGGAGATTGCTGGACGAATTCAAGCACAAGCCACCCTAACAGGAAGCTCATCAAATGTCCAACTTAAGGACTTTAACTAAAAGTGCTAGGTGGGAGACAACCCACCATGGTATGATCGTTCCTTTTTTAGTTTTTATTATTAGTCTGTTTTATTCATTTTTGAATTTTGTTTGAACTTGAATTTGTGCATAACATTCACTGCATTCCGCATTCTGCATACTGCATAAAAAAATCGCATGCGACGCGACAGCGTCGCTGACGCGTTCGCGTCACAGGTGCATTAGGGAGAAAAGAAAAGTGAATAGAGAGTCACGCGAGAGCGTGGCTGGAGGTGTGCCTTTGGCATAAATTGATCCATGCGACCGCATCGCTGACGCGTCCGCGTCATGTGGGAAAAATTCCTCCCACGCGTCCGTGTCACCCAACCGAACGCGTGCCCTATAAATCGACGTAAAAAGGGTGTATGGCCGAAAGTTGAGCTAGATCATGGCTGGATGATACGTAAAAATTAATATTTCACGTATAACCGGCAAGTATACCGGATCGTATCAAGTAGTAAGACTCACTAAGAGTGAGGTCGATCCCACGGAGATTGGTAGATTAAGCAACTTTAGTTAATGGTAAATTTAGTCAAGCAAACACGGTTTTGATTTCATGAGCATTTTGATTTTTGAACATAATTGCAAGAATTTAAATGGCAAAGAATGTAAAGAACTAGAAGAGAGAAATGAAATAAAAGTAAATAGCGGAAACTTAAATTGCAAGAAAGTTAAATGACATCAAAAGTAAATTGCAAGAATATAAAGTGTTGAATTCTAAAGAGCAGAAGAGTAAATAGCAAGAAATAAAGAAACAGAATGTAAATGACAAGAATAATAAATTGCAAGAATGTATAAGGGAATTGGGCAATGGGTTTTCTAACACTAAGAACAAAAGAAATGAGAATTAATGATAGAGAGGATCATTAGGGATCAGAGATGCTAGTTTTCATGAATTGATGTTAGTCAAATCCTTCTCAATCATGGGTATAGATCCATGGCAAGTGGGTAATTGAATCCCAATCTCTTGGTGATTCAATTTCTCTCAACATAACCAATTGCCACTCTCGTGATCTAATTGTTCATGAGAAGAGATGAGGCTCAATTCTAATCCAGCCACACAATTCCCAAAGTCTCAACCATGGAAAGTTACATCTCACATACTAACCAAGGTTTATTGATTGAGGGAATCATGAAAGGATGAACTCTAAACTGAATTATGTGGCTCATTCCTCAAATTCACCACACAATTCTCATAGATTAACCCCTCTCTCGATGGTGGTTGAATCTTTGAAGAACAAGAGTTTCCTCTTTGGATCAACCACATGAATTGAGGAGGAAAAGAGGAGTTCATCAATGCATTCAAACAAGCAGAGCTCTTCCCCCTAATCAAAGTGGGGTTTAGTGAATCATAGCTCCAATTTCAACAACAATTGCCATCAATCAAAGTTAAACTAAATTGCAAAGAAAGATGAAGAAGAAGAGGTAAATGCTTGAAGATTAAGAAAATGAAGAAGAGAAGTTCCAAGATGAACC
>NC_029773.3:63206184-63207257 GCF_000817695.3 Arachis duranensis
AATCATGAAAGGATGAACTCTAAACTGAATTATGTGGCTCATTCCTTAAATTCACCACATAATTCATATAGATTAACCCCTCTCTCGATGGTGGTTGAATCTTTGAAGAACAAGAGTTTCCTCTTTGGATCAACCACATGAATTGAGGAGGAAAAGAGGAGTTCATCAATTCATTGTAACAAGCAGAGCTCTTCCCCCTAATGAATGGTGGGGTTTAGTGAATCATAGCTCCAATTGAAAACTAAATTGCATGAAACTAAAGAGCATGAAAATAAAGAGTGAGACTTCAAAACAGAAATTGAGAATTCAAGAATTCATAGATGAAAACTACAAATTAAACTACACTACTACTAAGGAAGAAGAGAAGGGGAAGTGAAGAAGAGTGTATGAAGGGGAGGGGTCCGAAGACCCACTCTCAATGGAGTGTGCCAATTCACAGAATTCCAAATTGGTCTCCTCCGTATCCCCCCCAATCCAACCTCCTAATGCTATGAGGCTATGGCCTTTATATAGGCTTTTCTAAATTACAAATTGAAATGAAATTAAAAGCAAATTACAAACAAAATGAAAATTAACTATTCTAGATGATTCTTGTGGCCTTGATTGGTTGAGATTTATGGGCTTTGCTTGCTTGATTTGGATTAGCTTCATGAAGGAATTCTTGTCAAACAGAGGAAGAAGAGCTCATTCACATTGCTTTTGGCCCAATGGCCTGGCGTTACTGGCAAACACGCCAGTTCAAAGGACGTTGGCAACGTGCCAATACACTTCCTGGGCTGGTAGCTTGGTGCTTGGGCGTTACTAGCCCAAGTTGTTGCTAACAACTTGCTTTTCTTCTTCTTGACTTTACTTTCATGCTTAATGTTGCCCAGAATTTGAGTGTCAATCCTTTTCCTAAATATGAACTATGATATATCATTGGAAAGCTCTTGATGTCTACTTTCCAATGCCACTGAAATCACCTCATTTGGACTTTCCTAGCTCAAGTTATGCTCCATTGAAGAGGGCAAGGTCAGGCTGCCCTGGTTGGGCGTTTTTGTGGATAACGCCACCAATAACGTGCTCAACAACGC
>NC_029773.3:63208765-63211552 GCF_000817695.3 Arachis duranensis
TTCTTCCTTGAAACAAGCTTTTGATTTTCTTATTAGCTTCTCCTTTTGGGTGCTTTGCCCCATGAGTTAATAACAAAGCTACGATTCTAAATGCTTTGTTTTCAAGTATGACCACTTGATACATAAGCACCACAAGCATTTAATGAGAGGACTTCATTAAGCTCATCATTTTTTTTTCTTTTCTTGACTCTCTAATCATTGATGCTCAGAGCCTTGAGCTTTGAGGGAGTGCTTTTACACTTGAGCCTAGCCTTGACTCTAAGTGTTTTATTTTCAAGCTTTTTGCTTGATACATAAACACCACAAGTACTTAACAAATGAATTGTCATTGATACTCAGAGCCTTCAGCTTTCTCATTGTCATTGGTACTCAGAGCCTTCAGCTTTCTCATTCTTTCCCTTTTTCTTTTCTTGCCTTAATTGCATTTGCTTCTTCAAGGTTTTCATGATTTTCAAAAGATTTCACAAAAAGTCCTAGATGAAAACTTTAATTAAATAAAATCTAATGTACTTGAGCAACAATCAATCATACTAGCTTTCCAATATTTGTATGCACATGCTAAGTTCTTCTTTCATGCCTTGTTTGTTTATGATCATGATGCTTTATTGCTTTTGAATTCACAAAACTCAAGTTGGTAGTCATAATGCCACAGCAGCATATTGCAATTTAGAAATCAAACTATGCCTGAATTTAAATAAAACAAAGAACAAAAACAAAGCAGAGAAGAGAAATTATACCTATGGTTGACATGTTGTTCACTTTCTTCCTCTTCTTCCAGTTTGTTAATAGGAATGACCTTAAGGGGGGAGAAGATTCAGCTAGTGTCCCCTGTCTTGGCCTCTCCTCAGCAAACTTTCTTTTGTTAATGGCTTGATTGAGCTTGCTTGCTGGATCATGGGGAGGATTGCTTGTGGTTGACCCCTTTTTCTTCATGAATATTGTCCTTGGTAGTTTGGTCACAATCCTCTTCTTGGTGCTTTTGTTAATTGCCTTCACTTCCTTGAATCCAAGTCTTGGTGGTTGTGTGATTGTTGGAGTCTTCTTTTCATCAAAAGCCTTTTGTATTGGTGGTTCCATGAGCCCTTCCTTCATGTGATTTTCTGCTTCACTTGAGTGTGAATTCTCTGGAATGACTTCCTCACTTTCATGCTCCTCCACTCCTTTCTTTGCACCCAACATTTGCTTTAATAGCTCTATCATGGAGGAGGTTTGTTGATCTTCCCAACATTTCTTCATCTCCTCTTCATACCTTTCAATCATGGTTTCAAGTGTTGAGGCGTTTTGGTCCAGGGAAGTTTGTGAGAGTTGTGAGTCTTCATGTTCTCTTGTCATCTCAAGTGCAATTTCAGGTTCAACCACCTCTACCTCATTTTTCATTGAAATTTCTCTTGACACAGAGGCTTCCTCATCTTGCTTTTCCACTTCCTCACCCACAAATTTGTCTTCATCCGTACTGTTTGATGGTTCTAAGTTCCTCTTTGTTTGCTCTAAGGACCCATTTATCTGCTCGAGGATGGTTTCTTCCCAAGATGGGGATTTTGTGTAAAATTCCACTAATTTTCTCTGTATTTCAATGCCTTCAAGGTATTCCTCATCTGTTAATTCAAGAGATGAAGGTTGAGAGTAATTTTGGTGACGTGAATGTGTTGTGGTGAAGTTGTGTTGAGGGGTGTGGAATAAGTTGTGTGATTGATGGGATGAATGGTATGGATTTTGGAGGAAACTATGTGTTGAGGCATAATCAAGTGGTGAAGAATTTTGATATGAAAAATTTGGAGGTGAGGTTGGATAATTAAGAGGTGCTGGCTCATGATGGATGGGATAAGAAACATTGAATTCTCCTTGGTTTTGTCCTTCCCAACCACAATTTAGATAGTTGTCCCATTCATAGGAGTATGAATCATTTTGTGTTCTTGTGAAGCATCCCATTTGGTTTGATTGCTCAAACCCCATCATTCCTTGGTCTTGATTTTCCCAACCACAATTAGTATGGTAACTTGAATCATTTTGTGGTGGTGGAAAATACCCCATGTAACTTCCTTGATCATTATGTGACCTTGGGGCATATCCCATTTGGGTTGATTGCTCATGATCCATCATTTCTTGTTGGTATTCCCATCCACCATAAGGATAATGATATGAATCATTTTGTGGTGGTGGTTGGTATCCCATATGATTCTCTTGCTCATCTTGTGTCTCTGAATCAAATCTCCATGAATTGGAGTGCTCAGAATTTGTATTTTCTTGGTGATATTCCCAGCCACCATTAGAAATTGGTGGTGGTGGGTGATATCCCAAAAAGTTTGTTTGATCAAAAGATGAGGTAAACTCCATTTAAGTTTTGTAAAACACAATCACCAAAGCAATTGAAATTCATATCTCAGATGAGAATCTCTTAGTAAGGCAATAACACAAACACCTTAGTGTCAAAAAGAAAACAAAAAGATTAAAAGAACTGTACAAAGCAAAAACAAAGAAAATGCTTAATCTAAACTACCATTCACTTAATCATTGTCAATCTTTTCCAATCCCCGGCAACGGCGCCAAAAACTTGATACGTAAAAATGAGAATTCACGTAATTGCCGGCAAGTATACCGGATCGTATCAAGTAGTAAGACTCACTAAGAGTGAGGTCGATCCCATGGAGATTGGTAGATTAAGCAAACTTTGGTTAAATGGTAAATTTAGTCAAGCAAACATGGTTTTGATTTCATGAGATTTAATTCTTGAATGTAATTGCAAACAGTTAAAGATAAATTGCAAGAAAGTAAAGATTGCAGAAATTT
>NC_029773.3:63212160-63214248 GCF_000817695.3 Arachis duranensis
AACAAGCAGAGCTCTTCCCCCTAATGAATGGTGGGGTTTAGTGAATCATAGCTCCAATTTCAACAACAATTGCCATAAACAAAAATTAAACTAAGTGTGTAGAAAGATGAAGAATAAAAAGGAAATGCTCAAAGACTCAAAACTGAAATTGAGAATTCAAGAATTCATAAATGAAAACTACAAATTAAGCTACATTACTACTAAGGAAGAAGAGAAGGGGAAGTGAAGAAGAGTGTATGAAGGGGAGGGGTCCGAAGACCCACTCTCAATGGAGTGTGCCAATTCACAGAATTCCAAATTGGTCTCCTCCGTATCCCCCCCAATCCCCCCTCCTAATGCTATGAGGCTATGGCCTTTATATAGGCTTTTCTAAATTACAAATTGAAATGAAATTAAAAGCAAATTACAAACAAAATGAAAATTAACTATTCTAGATGATTCTTGTGGCCTTGATTGGTTGAGATTTATGGGCTTTGCTTGCTTGATTTGGATTAGCTTCATGAAGGAATTCTTGTCAAACAGAGGAAGAAGAGCTCATTCACATTGCTTCTGGTCCAATGGCCTGGCGTTATTGGTAAACACGCCAGTTCAAAGGACGTTGGCAACGTGCCAATACACTTCCTGGGCTGGTAGCTTGGTGCTTGGGCGTTACTAGCCCAAGTTGTTGCTAACAACTTGCTTTTCTTCTTCTTGACTTTACTTTCATGCTTAATGTTGCCCAGAATTTGAGTGTCAATCCTTTGCCTAAATATGAACTATGATATATCATTGGAAAGCTCTTGATGTCTACTTTCCAATGCCACTGAAATCACCTCATTTGGACTTTCCTAGCTCAAGTTATGCTCCATTGAAGAGGGCAAGGTCAGGCTGCCCTGGTTGGGCGTTTTTGTGGATAACGCCACCAATAACGTGCTCAACAACGCCCCTAGCCCAAATTTCTTGGCCTGGGCGTTGTTGCTGGAGTTGCCAAGGAACACGCCAGTTCATTTTGGTCCTGGCAACGTGTTCGACTCCCCCTCCTTGGCCTACTCATGCTTCCTTGAATTTCAACCTCATTTCCTTGTTTTTGGGGCCTAAAGATGACTCTGATTCGAGCTTCCATTTCATGCTCCACTATAGACTATTATATATGGTTGGAAAGCTCTAAATGTCAGCTTTCCAATGCAATTGGAAGCACTCAATTTGGACCTCTATAACTCAAGATATCTTCCATTGAAGGAGGTAAGGTCAGGCTGCCTTGTTGGAGTTGTTGTGGATAACGCCCCTATATTCCAAGTTAGCAACGTGCTACCTCCATTCTTCACCATCCAAAGCTTCCTGGCGTTGTTACCAAATACGCCAATGCTTTCTTGAGTTGGCAACGTGGTTGGCACCAAGACTTGGCGTTGGCAACTTGGTTGGTGCCTTGATTGGCGTTGGCAACTTGGTTGGTGCCTTGATTGGCGTTGGCAACTTGATTGGTGCCTTGATTGGCATTGGTGCGCCTTGTGGGCGTTGGCAACCTGGTTGGTGCCTCTCCCTGGCGTTGGCAACTTGAATGGTGCCTCTCCCTGGCGTTGGCAACGTGCATGGTGCTCCTTTCTTCATTTTGGGCGTTGGCAACTTGGTGAGCAAGCCAGAAACAATACTTTCCATGTTTGAGGCTCTAAATGAAGCCAACATTTGAACCTTCAAATGAACTCCAATTTCATATTGTGATATATGGTTGAAAAGCTCTTGATGTCTACTTTCCAATGCCACTGATATCACCTCAATTGGAGTTTTCTAGCTCAAGATATACGTTCTTGAAGAGAGCATCCTCAAGCTGCCTGGGCGTTGTTGCTCAAGTTGTTGGCAAACACGCCAGCAACAACGCCAGGTTCTTCTTCAACTTGGCTTGGGCGTTGCCAACTTGGTGTTGGCGTTGGCAACGTGCTACTCTTCCCCTGGTGGCTTCCCCTGATGGCTCCTGGCGTTGCCAACTTGCTGCTCAAGTTGGCAACTTGCAATGCTTCATTTCCTGCTCTTGGGGCTTGAGTTTCCCTCTGATTTGAGCTTCCATTCCTCGCCACATTATGGACTATTATATATCGTTGGAAAGCTCTTGAT
>NC_029773.3:63215705-63220384 GCF_000817695.3 Arachis duranensis
AATAAAAAAAAAAATTACAGATCTATTGTTTACTAGATATTGCATGGACATTATTTTATTTTATTTATTTCAATAAAAAACATTTAATAATATAAATTAAAAATTCAATAACAAAAAATTTAGTTTTTAAAATTTTTAAAAATATTTTTTATTTTTTTATTTACCGGATAATGCTACACCCAAACAGTTGACGTTTTTTTGCTGCACTTGTGATACGTGAAAATTAAGATTTACGTACAACCGGCAAGTATACCGGGTCGCATCAAGTAATAAAACTCACTAAGAGTGAGGTCGATCCCACGGAGATTGGTAGATTAAGCAATTTTAGTTAAATGATATATTTAGTCAAGCAAACATGATTTGGATTTCATGAGAATTGATTTTTTTGATATACTTGCAGAAAATTAATTGACAATGAATTTAAAGAACTATAGTAAAGGAAGAAAATGAAAGTAAATAGCTGAAAATTAAAGTGCAAGAAACTTAAATGACATGGAAAGTAAATTGCAAGAAGGTAAATGTTGCAGAATTTAGAGAGCAGAGGAATAGATTTCAGGAAGTAGGAAGCAGGATATAAGTGACAGAATGATAAATTGCAAGAAAGTAAAAGGGATTTGGGTAGTGGGTATTCAAAATAACTAAAGAACAAAAGAGATGAGAATTAATGATGGAGAAATCATTAGGGATCAGAGATGTAAATTATCATGGATTGACTTGGTTCAACTCCTTCTCAATTATGGGGATAGATCCATGGCAGATTGTGATTAATTGGATCCCAATCTCTTGGCAATCCAATTTCTCTCAACACAATCAATTGCCACTCTCGTGATCTAATTGGTCATGAGAAGAGGTGAAGCTCAATTTCTAATCCCAAGCCACACAACTTCCAGGATCTCAACCAAGGGAGGTTACATCTCACATACCAACCCAAAGTGTATTAATCAAGGAAATTATGAGAGGATAACTCTAAACTGAATTCTATGGATTCTTTCTCAAGTTCACCATACAATTCATATAGATTCAATCCTTCTCTCGAATGTAATTGAATCTGTGAAGAACAAGAGTTTCCTCTTGGATGAACCACTTGAATTGAGAGAGAGGAGAGTTGTTGTCAACCCATTCAAATAAACAGAGCTCCTCCCCCTAATGAAGGTGGGGTTTAGTGAATCATAGCTCTAAATTCAACAACAATGGCAAAGTTAAACATTAAAGTTAAATGGAGAATAAAAGAGAATGAAGAATGAGGAAGAAGAAGTTCTTAAAACTGAAATTTGAAAGTTGCAAGAGAGACAAAATAGCTTTCGGGTATCCTCCCGAAAGTTATGAAAGCTATACTACTAAAAGTGCAAAAGTAAAAGTCTCTAAGTGTGGAAGAAGAGTCCTCCAAGTACAAAGTTTAATTCTATTTATACTACTCCTAAGACTCATTTGGAGGTCCTCAAGTGGTTGGCAATGTGGGCTTTTCCATTGTGAGTTCCTGGTCCAATGAAGGAAGAAGTTGCCTTTGAAAAGGGTGTAGAGAACAAGAGCCATCTCTTCACAGATTCTGGCCCAAAATGTTGCTAAGTGTTTTGGCCTTCTCTGAATTCAGTTTTTATGCCTAAAGTTGCCTCTTGCTCGAGCTTCAATTTCATGCTTCACTATAGACAATTATACATGGTTGGAAAGCTCTGAATGTCAGCTTTCCAATGCAACTGGAAGCACCTCAATTGGATCTCTATAGCTCAAGTTATGCTCCTTTGAAGAGGGTATGGTCAGGCTGTCTGGCGTTGTTGCCCAAGTTGTTGGCAAACACGCCAGCAACAACGCCCAGTGTTTCTGAGGCTCTAATTGTAGCTGGCTCTTGAATCTTCAAATGAACTCCAATCCCATGCTATTATATATGGATGGAAAGATCTTGATGTCTATTTTCCAATGCAATTGGAAGCATCTCATTTGGAGTTCTCTAGCTCAAGATATAAGTCATTGAAGAGAGGGAGGTCAGGCTGCCTGGGCTGGGCGTTGTTGCCCAAGTTACTGGCAAAAACGCCAGTGACAACGCCCACTGGAAGCTCCTGGGCGTTGGCAACGTGCTTTGGACGTTGGCAACATGCTGGATGCTGCTCTTTTCTTCATTTTGGGCGTTGGCAACTTGGTTGAGCGTTGGCAACCTGGTGAACACGCCAGTGACCACGCTCTCAATGTCTGAGGCTCTAAATGAAGCCAACTTTTGAACCTTCAAATGAACTCCAATTTCATATTGTGATATATGGTTGAAAAGCGCTTGATGTCTACTTTTCAATGCTACTGATTTCACCTCAATTGGAGTTTTCTAGCTCAAGATATACGTTCTTGAAGAGAGCATCCTCAAGCTGCCTGGGCGTTGTTGCTCAAGTTGTTGGCAAACACGCCAGCAACAACGTGCCAACATCTCCCCTGGTGGCTTCATGGCGTTGCCAACTTGGTCCTCAAGTTTGCAACTTGCAATGCTCCATTTCCTTGCTCTTGGGGCTTAAGTTTCCCTCTGTTTTGAGCTTCCATTTCTTGCCACATTATGGACTATTGTATATCGTTGGAAAGCTCTTGATGTCAGCTTCTCAACGCAATTGGAATCATGCCAATTGGATCCTTGTGGTTCAAGATATTCATCCTTGAAGAGGGGGAGGTCAAGCTGCCAACTCTGCTGGACACACACTAGCAAGTTGCCAACTTGCTTGTTCTTCCTTTCTCCAATATTTTCTTGCTCCATTGTCTTCTTGCTTCATCACCTAACATAAACCAAAGAACTTTCCTCAAAGTTTTGCCATCTTATGCAATAATTTTCAAGGGAATCATTCACATCAACTTGTATATAAACTCCTTGATTTATTTGCATGAATTATGCCAAATTTCACTTAATTCTTGGTTCATGGATGCATGGAGGAAAACTCACAAAATTGCTCATTTATTTCAAAGAAAGTGAATGAACCTAAGCTAAAACTAACTAAACTAACTAGTTAAAATGGAAAATATGCGAATACATCACTGGACTCGTGCTAGAAGCACATGCCTTACCACCCGGATGCATGGCTAATGCGTCCGCGTCAGATCCCTATAATGGCAACTCACGCAATCGCGTCGACCACGCGACCGCGTCACCCTGGAATTCGGCAATAATGAATTTTGAACAGAGATTTGTGCGTACGCGAGGCTACCCTCGCGCCAGTAGCACAAAATGCGTCACGCGTCTGCGTGACCAACGCGACCGCGTCGATTAATTTAAGCGTAAGTCGCGCGACCGCGTCCCCCACGCGTCCGCGTCGCTTGCGCCGCACAACTTATCCAGAGCAGCCAAATATCTTATGTTTTCTTCCCTATATCTAATTCTTTTCTTCTTTCTTCTTCCTTCTCTTACTTTCTTCTTCTCATCCCTTTTCGCTTTTATTTAAATTATTTGCATAATTTCATTCATTGTATTATTTTCATTGGTGTTAGAAATTTATTTATTTTGCTTGTGGGTTATTCAAAGAATTGTTAGACAATTATATAACTTTTTAAAAAAAGGCTGCTTGCATGTTCAATTTAATACTTTCAATAACTTATTTACCATGCATGCTATGTGTTTGTGAAAAAGCCCGTATGGCATCATGCACTTTTCTACATTATTCTATTCTACTATTCAATGCTTGCTTTTCACAAATTCCCTTTACTATTTTATTAATTAAATATAATTGTCAATACAAACTGTTCATACCCTGACCGAGCTCCCCAACTCGGCAAGTTCATAGAAGGTCCGACCTCGCCCTAAGGCCCACACCTAAAGGTCGGACCTCGGACCATAAAGCAAGGAAGGCCCATCAAAAGGAACGCAGCCCAAAACCTAAAGGCCGAAAAGGCCTAGAAAGGGCGGTTCCACAAAAGATAGAGATAAAACTCCCAAAAGATAAGATAAGATAAGAATATCTTATCCAGGGAAGATCACGGCCAACTACTATAAATACACTGGAACACCCAGGTATGGCATACATTCCACATTCTACACATATCTGCTTGGACCCATGCTAACTTAAGCATCGGAGTGTCATTGCAGGTACCACCACCAACCACTCTACATATCAAGCTCGGGTCCCTGACCCCCACCTCGGGCTTCTCCAGACGACCGAGCTATACGTTTCAGGTAACCCTCGGAACAGATATGATAAGAAAAAGATATATTTTTAAAAAGAGAAAGATATAAATCATAATTTAAAAGATAAATTTGAAATATTTAATTTTGAAAATGATTTTTAAAAAGATAATTGAGTTTTGAAAATAAATTTAAAAGAGTTGGATTGGATTGGAAAACCCTTTGGCTTTATGGATTAAGATATATTTGATACTTTTGAAAAAGGGATTTTAGAAATTAGGATTTTTAGAAAACTAATTTGATTTGAGGGATGACAATTTGAAACATGTTTATGCAAGAAATCATGAATTGAAACATAAAAAATTAGAAAATTTGTAAAGAAAAATGAATTTTACCTCCTCCCCACCATCCTGGCGTTAAACGCACAAACGCTGCATGTTTTGGGCGTTTAACGCCCAATTGTTGCTTCTCTTGGGCGTTCAACGCCCAGCTGTTGCTTCTTTCTGGCGTTGAACGCCAGGAAGTCCTTTGTCACTGGGCGTTTTTCTGAACGCCCAGGATGCTAGCAGACTGGCGTTAAACGCCCAGAAGGTGC
>NC_029773.3:63225379-63227667 GCF_000817695.3 Arachis duranensis
TAACCCGAGGTGTACTCTTTTTCCCTGCAAGGGTTTTTTAATGAGACACCCGGTTAAGTAAGACACCCGACCTAGTCAAGGGTAAACACTCTGTAAATATTCTTTCTTTTTTAATACTAATCAAATTTTTCTATTTTTTCCTCATGATGAAACAAATCCTAGAAAGTACCCCGCCAAGGCGCATTAATTTATGCTCGTCAAAACGCAAAAAATCATTTGCCAAAAGGCCACACAAGGTCGGCAAAGATAAAGCGACGAGGTTCAAATTAATGTGAGAAGTTATAAAGTAACTCTGAAAAGGCTCAAAAAGCCAAATAAAAAGAGATTACAAAAATAACTTAAAAAGGCCGACCAACAACAAAGGTCGGACCCAACAAAAGGAGGTACTCGAAACGCCCGAAGTCCGAGAAAGAGCCCGGATCCAAAGAAAGAAGCCTTAAAACGGCGAAAACAAAGATTTCGAAAACGCTTACTAGAAAGTTGCTATACAACTAAAAAGTACAAGCGAAAAAACGAAAACAAAAATTTCGAAAACGCTTACTAAAAAGTTGCTATACAACTAAAAGGTACAAGCGAAAAAACGAAATCAAAAGAAAGGGTAAAGCAAAAGTTCCAAGCGCTAGCTAAAAAGTTGTTATCCAAAAACAACTAAAAAGCATAAAAGCGGAACAAAAAGTCAATTATCCAAAAACAACTAAAAAGCATAAAAGTGGAACAAAAAGTCAAAACGCGAACAAAAACACCGCATAAAAAAGCTAAAAAGTTACTACAAGTAGCTAATAAGCGAAAAGGTGTCCAAAGCGTTCACAGAAACCATCCAAAAACAAAAGAGCCCACAGGTCGGGCAAAACACCAAAAATAAAAGGTTACAGAGGATCAAGGTCCTTTCCTCCACATCAACAGAAGGCTACGGAGGAAACATAGAAATCGGGACTGCATCGACGGCAACGTCATCCCGGTTTGAAACCTCCACACCAGAGCCATCCCCGGCCAAGGGTGAGGTCGGGTTCGCAACCGGAACTTTGGGGTCGGACACCGGAACCTCATCCTCGTTGGGAGCAGGAACAATCTTTCCCTCCACAACGACGTTATCTGTACTGAATAAGCCCAGATCTAGGTCGGGAGCCAGAACCCGGACCTGAGCCTTCAGATTTTCAAACATAGCATCCATACCCTTGGCCACATGACCTTCTAGCTCGTAAAAACCATCCTGAGCAGATTGCAACTTCTCCTTTGTCTCCACAAGCTCGGCATATAACCGAGTATAATTCTCCGTCGCCGCCTTCGCCATCTCCTCCGATGTCTTCGCTGCCGCCACAGCCGCGGTAGCCTTAGCTTTCTCTTTCTCCAAAGATGCCTCCAGCTCAGTAATCCTGGCAGCCTTCAGTTGACTAATCCTCTCAAACTCAGACTGAGCCTTCTCAAGTCGGGAGCTGGTCGCACCAATAGGGGACTTCTTGAACTCCCGGGCAATAGCAGCATGAAGACTGGCCATCCGGACACAGCTCCGCGCCATATACTGAAAATGGTGCTCCATAGACACATCATCAGTAGAAATGAAAGTCTGAGGGAGAATATGCTGTTCAATCCAACCAAGAGCATCGAAATCCTTATCGTTAAAACCCGCAAGCTCTTGAGAGGTCTTCTGCTTCTTGGGAGGAGGACCCAAAGACGAAGGAGGAGAAGAAGCAACAGGCCCAGAGGTCGGAGGATCTTGACTTATAGCTCGGAACTGGGGAGTCGGAATAGTCTTCGACCGAGTCTGAACACCCACAGTAGTCTTCTGCGGAGAAGATCGGGCAGAAGCCTCCCCGGCCTCGATATTCCGAGCAGCCACAGACTTCTTCGTCCGACGAAGGAACTTCATGGAATCCGCCTGAGAAGACATCTCTACAAGAAATAAAGAAAGGGATTACCACAACAGAAATTCCAGCAAAAACAAGCAAAACCAAAGTACTAAAAAGATGAATCTCGGAAGAGGTCGGGAACTACCTAACTCGGAACGGAGAAGGCTTGGATCTCCCAACATTTTCTTCGTGTCCAAGTGAGGTGCCCGACCCCATAAACTGCTCACCACACCCACAAAAGCCTACTCCACCTCATCTAGACTCTCAAAGGTATACTTAACAGACACTACAACAAAGAGGAAAAGAAGGCTCCCCACTCTCATCTAGAAAGAAAGGTCGGACGTCTCCAGTAGCCCGAACCTTGAAATAAAAGTTCTTAAAATCATGAAAGGACTCATCATAAAGGGTACAAAACTTCCTTCCCTGGTTAGCCCTAAAAGA
>NC_029773.3:63227913-63247811 GCF_000817695.3 Arachis duranensis
CAAAGCAATGGCGGCGCCTCTTTTCGGGGCAACCCAGGCATAGGGAAAAAAGAAACAAACAAAGAGCCACAGAAGCATATGTGCACAGGAAAAGAGAGGGGAACAAACCTGGAAGAAAGAAACGAGGACGACGAGCTCCGAAGCAAGGAGAACGGAACGGCGGCGCAGAGGAAACCCCGGAAAGACACGCGGAAAGATTCGGGGAAGAAGAACAAAGAGAAAAGAAGCGGTACTCGAAAAAGGAGATGGCAAAACTTAGAAAAACAGGAAGGGAACAGAATAAACGAAGAAAAAGGAAGGGAGCAAATAAATAATGCCTTCACAGAGCCCGAACGGAAATCGAGGAGAAACGGTAAAATGCAATAAATGCTGAAACGGCCATTTTTGAATTTTGAAAAACTACTATGCCCGAGCTCGACCTCTCAAAAAGGACGAACTCGGGCAGGGCACTGTTCATACCCTGACCGAGCTCCCCAACTCGGCAAGTTCATAGAAGGTCCGACCTCGCCCTAAGGCCCACACCTAAAGGTCGGACCTCGGACCATAAAGCAAGGAAGGCCCATCAAAAGGAACGCAGCCCAAAACCTAAAGGCCGAAAAGGCCTAGAAAGGGCGGTTCCACAGAAGATAGAGATAAAACTCCCAAAAGATAAGATAAGATAAGAATATCTTATCCAGGAAAGATCACGGCCAACTACTATAAATACACTGGAGCACCCAGGTATGACACACATTCCACATTCTACACATATCTGCTTGAACCCATGCTAACTTAAGCAACGGAGTGTCATTGCAGGTACAACCACCAACCACTCGGAGTGTCATTGCAGGTACCACCACCAACCACTCTACATATCAAGCTCGGGTCCCTGACCCCCACCTCGGGCTTCTCCAGACGACCGAGCTATCCGTTTCAGGTAACCCTCGGAACACAAACGTTATTATTAGTTTCTCACGACTAATAATACATTAAGGCTTTTGATGCTTGATCTATGTTACTCATGCCCTTGCCAGCATGCTAATAAACATCTTGCATCCAATACTCCCCATGCTTTGCTATATTTTCATTGATGAACTGATCACATGGAATCACGATCATGTCTTTCATTCACTATTTTCCTTACTTGGCATAATTATCACTCGTACTGCCCTCCTCTTTGCTCTATCCCTTTGACTTCATGTCCTTTTCTCTTCTCCCTTTTTCAGACTAACCACCAGGAAGAGTAAAGAGAAAGACTCTACAACGAGCACTGGCTGAGGAACCACAACCGCCGCCACCTGCACATCTTTGCATGCACCGAGGACGGTGCAATTTTTAAGTGTGGGGAGGTCGATACCGATCTCCACAAGTAAGTTAGTCCCTTCTCAACACCAATTTTTGTTTTTCACTGTTGCATTTGCATATTTGATTGCATATTTTCTTGATTTTGTGCATATTTTACCACTTGGTTGAAGTAATATTTTCTTTTTCAAGACAACTTTTTATAGTATTTTACTAATTTAAATTAAAAACTTTTTGAAAAAAACTTGCATGAAGAAATATTGTTTTGGAACATAGTTTAGAGCTCGAACACACAAAACCAGTGAGATTTTGAGCCTATTTGATTGGTTGCATTCTATCAACCAATATTTTATTTTTTGTGTATGCTCTTCTCTCTAAAATTGTGATCTTTGTCTTGCTTAATTCTATATTTCCATTATTTGATGTATGCATGCACTTATATGATTGAGGCCTTGTTTCACTGAGCTTACATACCCATATGTTCTTACCTCTTATTATCCTTTGCAAACCTATGTTGAGCCTATTTTACCCCTTCTTCTTTACTTTAGCTTATCACTAACTCTAAGCGCAAAACAATAATGTCCTTCATCTGAATCCTTGATTAGTTTAGACTAGTGAGAATGCTCATGAATTGAGTGTGGGGAAAAGTGGGTTTGGAAACATTTGGTTTGGGAATTGAGTATGTTAGACTTTGTTTGAAAATGTGAAAAATATTGAGAACATATTTATGCATTCAATACCTTAATCATATACATTGAGAAAAACAAAAGAAAAGAAAAATAAAAAAAGGAGCAGAAAAATAAAAAGGGGACAAAATGCCCCAAAATAAATAGTGAAATCAATGCATATGAGCTGTACTCAAAACTTGGAATGCATAAATATGTAGTAAAAACAGTTAATGGGAAGTTAGATTTTGTATTTTAATTAAATGGATTGTCTTAAGTTAGGTGGAAAGTTTATGTTAATTAAGGATTCAGATTTTAGTCCACTTGGCCAAATACAATCCTACTTTGACCCTAACCCCATTACAACCCTTAAAAGACCTCTTGATTTGTGTATTGGTGCATTAAAGTTTTGTTGATTGTTAGATGAAGAGCAAGCTATAGAAAGCAAGATTAGTAAAGAATTGAGAGAATTGACACTAGACACTTGAGAGTTAGAGTGATATACACTACCAGTAAGGGTTCAGCGCTCAATTCTATGTTCCCTGCTTTCATGAGCTATCTTTTTCTTGCAAGTTATTTGTATTGTATTTTGTGATTTGAATTAATGAAATCCAGTTCATATTTATTCTTGAAAGATTTATTTACTTTTTCACCAAGTAGGTAGAATCATTTTAGCATGTAGTTGCATTCACATTCATATTTATTCTTGAAAGATTTATTTAGTCTCCTTGAGTTTAGCATGAGGACATGCTAATGTTTAAGTGTGGGGAGGTTGATAAACCACTATTTTATGGTTTATATTGTATTTAATTGAGTGGTTTTATCAAGCTTTTCACCCACTTATTCATAGGATTTGCATGATTTTACAATTCATTCCTAGTTTAATTCTATGATTAAAAACATGCTTCTTTGGTCTTAATTTAGCTAAGCTTAATCCTCTCTTATTACCATTCGATGCCTTGATCTGTGCGTTAAGTGTTTCAGGCTTCATAGGGCAGGAATGGCTTAGAGAATGAAGAGGAAGCGTGCAAAAATGGAAGGAACACAAGGAATTGAGGAGATGACCAGCGAGAAGTCATGCGGTCGCATGGCTCACGCGACCGCGCAAAATGGAAGAAATCAGAGTGACGCGTTCACGTGCCTGACGCGACCGCGCGGATTGGAAGCTGCACGAACGACGCGAATGCGTGGACGACGCGCACGCGTGATACGAAAAATGCTAAGTGAGGCGATCGTGTGGACGACGCGGACGTGTGACGTGCGTGATCTGCAGAATTACAAAAGTCGCTGGCAGAGATTCTGGGCCGCATTTCAACCCAGTTTTTGGCCCAGAAACACATATTAAAGTCAGGGAACATGCAGAGACTCAACATGCTTTTCATAATTCACAATTTTAGGTTTTAGATGTAGTTTTTAGAGAGAGATGTTCTCTCCTCTCTCTTAGGATTTAGGATTAGGATTCCTCTTAAAGGATTTAGGATTTATTATTATTTCAACTTACAATTTCTTCTGAGCTTCAGGTTCAATATTCCTTTATTTTGACCTCTCTTCTACTTTGAGATACTTCAATGCTTTTATTTATGTTTGATTTATGTTGCCTGTTTGGCTTATGAATATTTTCCATGTTATATTTGACTGCTTTGAATGAATGTTAATTGAGGTATTCCGGATATTTATGATTCTTATTTAGCTTTTTATATTATTGGCTTTAATTGATTAACTGGAAGCTCTTGAGTTATCAACTATTTAGGATTGATTGTTATGTCAGCTGATTAATTGGAATTCCACTAACTCTAGTCTTTCCTTAGGAGTTGGCTAGGAATTGGGAAATCTAACCAATTGGTTCACTTGACTTTCCCTTGCTTACGTAAAGGTCAACTAAGTTGGATTAACTTCCATTCTCATAGGAGTAACTAGGATAGGACTTCCGAATTTTCATATCTTGCCAAGAGTTTATTTTATAGTTAATTATTTATTTTATTTGTCATTTAATTTACTTGTTCCTCACTTTCAAAACCCCACTTTACAAAACCCATAACCAATAATAAGAACATACCTCCCTGCAATTCCTTGAGAAGACGACCCGAGGTTTGAATACTCTGTTATCAATTTTAAAAAGGGTTTGTTACTTGTGACAACCAAAACGTTTGTAAGAAAGGACTTCTGTTGGTTTAGGAGCTACACTTGCAACGAGTACCAAATTGTAAAGATTCTTAGACCACGCAAAGTTCTTCTCTTCAGTGATATAGTTCATTCGAAATGATTTTGTCCACTCTTACCTCTTCACCGATCATGATACAATGAACCATAATGGCTCTAGCCACTGTAAGCTTGGACCGGTTGCTTGTAGGCGAGATCGAATAGTGGACAAATTCCATCCAACCCCTTGCTATGGGCTTGAGATCACTTCTCCTCAAGTGGAGTGCGTTACCCTTCACACCTCTGATCCATTGCTCACCCGGTAGCCCGATGTCTCTGACTACCTCCTTAAGCATAGAGTCATTACCCAATCTTTCCTTGTAAGTTACTTTGGAAGATGAAGAGGTTAAGATTTTCAACCGAAGAATCCTCTAGATGCTTTTCGGACTGAAATCAATCTCTTACAAAGCTTTTATAAGTCAAGGGTCTTTCATCATAAGTTTAAATATTGGTAAGACATGTATTGATATAAAACTCTTGAATTAGTAGTTGTCCCACCTTTGGGGATCAGTCACAGAGAACTTTCCATCTCTTTTATGTGATTTGATCATTAATTTTAGGGAACTCTTCCCTTTTCAGATTGAAGGGCACTTTAGGAACATAGTTGTAGAATTGATTCTCATGCAAGCTAGAGAGAAACCTTGTTGAGTCGTATGAAGAAGTAGCTGATTCCTTTTCGTTCCTCTTGTTTGATGAAGAAGATTGATTATTGGGTGCCATTCATTTTGATATAGCTTGCTTGATTAAACCTAACACTAAACTTAAAGATTTTTCTTGTCTCCAAGCAAAGAAAAAGAAGAACAATGGTGAAGAGAAAGAAGAGAAGAGTGTAGGATAGGTGAATAGTGGTGAATATTAAGGAATTGGAGGAAAGGAATGAAGAGGGACGGGGAGCATACTACAGTTATGTAGAAAAAAGTATAAAGTAATGGTGAATGAAGAAGGTGTGTATGGGCAAGTATTTATAGGGATAATGTGAGGCAGAATGGATGGTGGAGTTTGAAACTTGAGATATAAAGGTGTGCATGGAGGGGCATAATGAACGGATATTTTATACGCTTTTTGGGGGTAATTTCATGTAGTTTTTAGTATGTTTTAGTTAGTTTTTAGTATATTTTTATTAGTTTTTAGGCAAAATTCATATTTTTGGACTTTACTATGAGTTTGTGTGTTTTTCTGTGATTTCAGGTATTTTCTGGCTAAAATTGAGGGAGCTGAGCAAAAATCTGATTCAGGCTAAAAAAGGACTGCTGATATTGTTGGATTCTGACCTCTCTGCACTCGAAATAGATTTTTTGGAGCAATAGGAGTCCAATTGGTGCGATCTTAAATGCGTTGGAAAGTAGACATCCAGGGCTTTCCAGCAATATATAATAGTCCATACTTTGCTCGAAGATAAACGACGTAAATTGGTGTTTAACGCCAGTTCCATGTTCCATTCTGGCGTTAAACGCCAGAAACAGGTTACCAGTTGGAGTTAAACGCCCAAAACAGGTTACAACCGGTTGTTTAACTCCAAAAACAGCCGGGCACGTGAAAAGCTCAAGTCTCAGCCCCAGCACACACCAAGTGGGCCCCAAAAGTGGATTTCTGCACTAGCTATCTTAGTTTACTCATTTTCTGTAAACCTAGGTTACTAGTTTAGTATTTAAACAACTTCTAGAGATTTATTTTGTACCTCATGACATTTTAGATCTGAACTTTGTACTCTTTGACGGCATGAGTCTCTAAACTCCATTGTTGGGGGGTGAGGAGCTCTGCTGTGTCTCGATGGATTAATGTAATTATTTCTGTTTTTTATTCAAACACGCTTGTTAATGAAAAGTGATTGTGTACACAACCACAGAAAAAGAGCTACTTGCAATGGTTTACGCCATTGACAAGTTCAGATCTTATTTAGTAGGATCAAAAGTGATTTTTGTACACTAACCATGCTGCTCTTAAATATTTACTCACAAAACAGGAATCAAAACCCAGACTTATAAGATAGGTGTTTCTTCTGCAAGAGTTTGATATAGAAATAAGAGACAGAAAAGGGACAGAGAACCAAGTAGCAGATCACCTGTCCCGAATAGAACCAGTAGAAGGGGCGTCCCTCCCTCTTACTGAGATCTCTAAAAACTTTTCGGATGAGCAACTCTTTGCCATCCAGGAAGTGCCATGGTTTGCAGACATTGCAAACTACAAAGCTGTGAGATTCATACCCAAAGAGTATAGTAGGCAGCAATCAAAGAAATTGATCTCGGATGTAAAGTACTATCTTTGGGATGAACCATATCTCTTCAAGAGATGTGCAAACGGAGTAATCCGTAGATGTGTGCCTGAAGAAGAAGCACAGAAGATCCTCTGGCATTGCCATGGATCATAGTATGGAGGACATTTTGGAAGTGAGCGAACAGCCACAAGAGTCCTCCAATGTGGCTTCTACTGGCCTACTCTCTATAAAGACTCTCGAGAGTTTGTACGTAATTGTGACAATTGCCAAAGATCTGGCAATCTGCCTTACGGTTATGCCATGCCTCAACAAGGGATCTTGGAGATTGAGTTGTTTGATGTATGGGGTATTGACTTCATGGGGCCTTTCCCACCATCATACTCAAACACTTATATTCTGGTGGCAGTAGATTATGTATCCAAATGGGTGGAGGCTATTGCAACACCCACTAATGATACTAAGATAGTGCTGAAATTACTCCAAAAACACATCTTCAGTAGATTTGGTGTCCCTAAAGTACTAATCAGTGATGGGTGCGCTCATTTCTGCAATAAACAGCTTTACTCTGCTGTGGTTCGATATGGAATTAGCCACAGGGTGGCAACTCCATATCATCCACAAACAAATGGGCAAGCTGAAGTCTCTAATAGAGAACTTAAAAGAATCCTGGAACAGACTGTGATCAACCGTAGAAGGGATTGGCAAGAAGCTTGGATGATGCTTTGTGGGCATACAGAACAGCATTCAAGTCTCCTATAGGGGCCTCTCCATACTAGCTCGTGTATGGAAAAGCCTATCACTTGCCAGTGGAATTGGAACACAAGGCCTACTGGGCAACCAGATTCCTAAACCTTGATGCCAAGTTAGCTGGAGAGAAAAGATTGCTCCAGTTAAATGAGCTAGAGGAATTCAGACTCAATGCTTTCCAAAATGCAAAAATTTACAAAGAGAAAGCAAAAAGATGGCATGATAAGAGGCTGTCATCCAGAGTCTTTGAGCCAGGGCAGAAAGTTCTGCTGTTTAATTCTAGGCTCATATTTTTTCCCGGGAAATTGAAATCCCGGTGTTGAGGACCATATGTGATTACAGGTGTGTCACCATATGGATACGTAGAGCTTCAGGATAATGATTCTGACAAAAAGTTCATTGTTAATGGACAGAGAGTCAAACATTATCTTGAAAGCAATTTTTAGCAAGAATGCTCAAAACTGAGACTTGATTAAAGCTCAGTAATAGTCCAGCTAAAGACAATAAAGAAGTGCTTGCTGGGAGGCAACCCAGCCATTAACAAAACTTATTTGTTAATTAAATGATAACTTTACAGGTTCATATTAATTATCTTCAAGGTAAAATAACAATTTCATGAGTTCACAGAGTTATAGAAGGATTCAGAGGATAAAACAGCAAAAAGAAGCTCACTAGTGCGAAAAAGCCAGTAAGAGCTATTTTAGGCGTTAAACGCCCAAAAGCGGCATCCACTGGGCGTTAAACGCCAGAAAGAAGCAGCTTCTGGGCTTTTAACGCCAGATTTACAGCGTCCTGGGCGTTCAAAGAAACGCCCAGTGATAAAGGAGTTTCTGGCGTTTAACACCAGCTAGAAGCAACAGCTGGGCATTAAACGTCCAGACCAAGCACCAACTGGGCGTTAAACGCCCAAAACATGCAACAGTTGGCCATTTAACGCCAGGATTGTGGAGGGAAGGAAGTTTTTGTTCCCAACTTGATTTTTTTCAAATTTTCATGTTTCCATCCATAATTTCTTGCATAAACATATTACAAATCCTAATTTTTCAAATCCTTTTTCAAAGATATCAAATGTATCTTAATTCTAAACATAACTATTTTTAAAATCCTCTTCAACTTCTTTTCAAATCTTTTTCAAATCAAATCTATCTGTTATCCCTCTCAAATCTTTTCAACTCATCAATATCTTTTTCAAATCTTCACAATATTTTTTTCAAAACAAATCTATCTTTTTCAAATATCTTTCATATTATTCATATCTTTTAAAATTTAAAGTGCATCTTTTTCCTATCATACTTATCTTTTACAAATCATATCTTTTTCAAAACTTTTGAAAGCCCACCCCCTCCCTTTAAATCCACGTTCGGCTCCCTCCTCTCCTCCATAATTTGAACTTGGCTCTCCCTCTATCCCTCTCCTTTCCTTTCCTTTGCTTTAGAACAAGCAAACCTCTAAGTTTGGTGTGTTTATCCGTGATCACTAAACCAATACCCACTAAGATCATGGCTCCTAAGGGAAAACAAACCACTCCAAGAGGCAAGAAAGAGAATATTCTAAAACCACTTTGGAATCAAGGGATGTTCTTAACCAAAGAACATTCAGACCATTACTACAAAATAATGGGTCTAAGGTAAGTGATCCCGAAAGTTAAATTCGATCTGAAAGAAGACAAATATCCAGAGATCCAAGAGCAAATTTGAAACAGGAGCTGGGAAATCCTAGCTAATCCTGAAACAAAGGAGGGAAGAAACATGGTTCATGAATTCTATTCTAATCTCTGGCAAACAGATAGGCAGAGAATAGCTGGAACCGCCTTCTATGACTATCGAACTCTGGTCAGAGGGAAGATTGTTCACCTCCACCCTGACAAAATTAGGGAGATCTTTAAGCTACCTCAGCTGAAAGATGACCCAGACTCCTTTAATAGGAGAATGATGAGAACAAATAAGGGCTTGGACAAAATTCTAGAGGACATATGCCTCCCTGGAACCAAGTGGACAACTAACACAAAGAGTGTCCCAAACCAACTCAAGAGAGGAGATATCAAACCAGTTGCTAGAGGCTGGCTGGACTTCATCGGGCATTCTATACTGCCCACTAGCAACCGCTCTGAAGTCACCATCAAAAGAGCAGTAATGATCCATTGCATTATGTTGGGAAAAGAAGTGGAAGTTCATCAGCTGATCTCTTGTGAACTTTACACAATTGCAAACAAGAACTCCAAAGATGCCAAATTGGCTTATCCAAGCTTAATCTCTATACTATGTAAAGATGCTAGGGTGAAGATGGGAGTAAATGAGTATATCTCAGTTGAGCAACCAATCACCAAAAAGTCAATGGAAGGACAACAAGTACAGGACGACCCCATCAAGAGGAAAGCACAGTAGTTTCTCCCGGAAATCCCTCAAATTGAATACTGGGAGCGTCTTGAAGCATCTGTCACCAAGTTGCAAGAAGCTATGGACCAACTAAAGAAAGAACAGCAAAATCAAAGTAGCATGCTTTGCAAACTGCTTAGGGAACAAGAAGAGCAAGGGCGTGAACTGAAGCAACTGAAGCGTCAGAAGCTATCTCTTGAAGGGCCAAGCACCCCACAGACTAAAGGAGCATCCACCTCCCAAAATAAAGGTTGTTGAGTCCTAATATTTGCCTTAACTCTGTGATAATTGTTCTTATTAGGAATTCACCTTAGAAGTTATATATGAGTAGTAGTAATTAGTATCTTTATATTGATTTTATCTCCAATTAAGATATAACTTATTTTTCTCATCATCATCAAACATAAATAAAATAGCAGATTTTTAGAATAAGGAGGTAATATTTTTTCAAGTTCTTAATAAGGAAAATTCTAATTATTTATATGTGGTGGCAATACTTTTTGTCTTCTGAATGAATGCCTGAACAGTGCATATTTTTATATTGAATTTTATGAATGTTAAAATTGTTGGCTCTTGAAAGAATGATGAACAAGAGAAGTGTTACTGATGATTTGAAAAATCATGAAATTGATTCTTGAAGCAAGAAAAAGCAGTGAAAAAAAAGAAGGAGCAGCAGAAAAAGCCAATAGCCCTTTAAACCAAAAGGCAAGGGTAAAAAGGATCCAAGGCTTTGAGCATCAATGGAAAGGAGGGCCTAAAGGAATAAAATACTGGCTTAAGCGGCTAAATCAAGCTGTCCCTAACCATGTGCTTGTGTCATGAAGGTCCAGGTGAAGAGCTTGAGACTGAGTGGTTAAAGTCGTGATCCAAAGCAAAAGAGTGTTCCTAAGAACTCTGGACACCTTTAACTGGGGACTTTAGCAAAGCTAAGTCACAATCTGAAAAGTTTCATCTAGTTATGTGTCTGTGGCATTTATGTATCTGGTGGTAATACTGGAAAACAAAATGCTTAGGGTCATAGCCAAGACTCATAAGTAACTGTGTTCAAGAATCAACATACTGAAATAGGAGAACCAATAACACTATCTGAATTCTGAGTTCCTATGGATGTCAATCATTCTGAATTTCAAAGGATAAAGTGAGATGCCAAAACTGTTCAGAGGCAAAAAGTTACTAGTCCCGCTCATCTAATTAGAATCTGAGCTTCACTTAAAACTCTGAGATATTATTGCTTCTTGATTTCTTTTTATCCTATTTTATTTATCTAGTTGCTTGGGGACAAGCAGCAGTTTAAGTTTGGTGTTGTGATGAGCATATATTTTATACGCTTTTTGGGGGTAATTTCATGTAGTTTTTAGTATGTTTTAGTTAGTTTTTAGTATATTTTTATTAGTTTTTCGGCAAAATTCATATATTTGGACTTTACTATGAGTTTGTGTGTTTTTCTGTGATTTCAGGTATTTTCTGGCTGAAATTGAGGGAGCTGAGCAAATATCTGATTCAGGCTGAAAAAGGACTGCTGATGTTGTTGGATTCTGACCTCTCTGCACTCAAAATATATTTTTTAGAGCTACAAAAGTTCAATTGGCGCACTCTTAATTGCGTTGGAAAGTAGACATCCAGGGCTTTCCAGCAATATATAATAGTCCATACTTTGCTCGAAGATAAATGACGTAAATTGGCATTTAACGCCAGTTCCATATTCCATTCTGGCGTTAAACGCCAGAAACAGGTTACCAGTTGGAGTTAAACGCCCAAAACAGGTTATAACCTGTTGTTTAACTCCAGAAACAGCGCAGGCACGTGAAAAGCTCAAGTCTAAGCCCCAGCACACACCAAGTGGGCTCCAGAAGTGAATTTCTGCACTATCTATCTTAGCTTACTCATTTTCTGTAAACCTAGGTTACTAGTTTAGTATTTAAACAACTTTTAGAGATTTATATTGTACCTCATGACATTCTAGATCTGAACTTTGTACTCTTTGACGGCATGAGTCTCTAAACTCCATTGTTGGGGGTGAGGAGCTCTACCGTGTCTCGATGGATTAATGCAAATATTTCTGTTTTCTATTCAAACACGCTTGTTGATGAGCGGATAATTTATACGCTTTTTGCCATTGTTTTTAGGTAATTTTTAGTAAGATCTAGCTACTTTTAGGGATGTTTTCATTAGTTTTTATGCTAAATTCATATTTCTGGACTTTACTATGAGTTTGTGTGTTTTTCTGTGATTTCAGGTATTTTCTGGCTGAAATCGAGGGACCTGAGCAAAACTCTGATAAAAGGCTGACAAAGGACTGCTGATGTTATTGGATTCTGACCTCCCTGCACTCAAAATGGATTTTATGGAGCTACGAAACTCCAAATGGCGCGCTCTCAACGGTGTTGGAAAGTAGACATCCAGAGCTTTCCAGCAATATATAATAGTCTATACTTTATTCGAGATTAGATGACGTAAACTGGCGCTCAACGCCAGTTCCATGCTGCATTCTGGAGTCAAACGCCAGAAACACGTCACGAACCAGAGTGGAACGCCAAAAACAATTACAACTTGGCATTCAACTCCAAAAGAAGCCTCTGCTCGTGTAAAGCTCAAGCTCAGCCCAACCACACACCAAGTGGGCCCCGGAAGTGGATTTCTGCATCAATTACTTATTTCTGTAAAACCTAGTAGCTAGTCTAGTATAAATAGGACATTTTACTATTGTATTAGACATCTTTGGACGCCTAGTCCTTAGACCAAGTCCTTCTCCCTATTTTCAAATTCATATCACATTTTGGGGGCTAGCCATTCGGCGATGCCTAGACCACTATCACTTATGTATTTTCAACGGTG
Organism: Arachis duranensis; assembly: GCF_000817695.3. Classification (NCBI taxonomy): domain Eukaryota; kingdom Viridiplantae; phylum Streptophyta; class Magnoliopsida; order Fabales; family Fabaceae; genus Arachis; species Arachis duranensis. The sequence goes on from NC_029773.3 coordinate 63,240,231, forward strand.
GAGTTTCTACACACCATAGATTAAGGGTGTGGAGCTCTGCTGTACCTCGAGTTTCAATGCAATTACTACTATTTTCTATTCAATTCAGTTTATTCATGTTCTAAGATATTCGTTGCACATAACTATGACGAATGTGATGATCCGTGACACTCATCATCATTCTCACCTATGAACACGTGACTGATAACCACTTCCGTTCTACCTGAGACCGAGCACATATCTCTTGGATTCCTTAATCAGAATCTTCGTGGTATAAGCTAGAATTGATGGCGGCATTCATGAGAATCCGGAAAGTCTAAACCTTATCTGTGGTATTCCGAGTAGGATTCAGGGATTGAATGACTGTGACGAGCTTCAAACTCGCGATTGTTGGGCGTGATGACAAACGCAAAAGAATCAATGGATTCTATTCCGACATGATCGAGAACCTACAGATGATTAGTCGTGCTGTGACAGAGCATTTGGACCATTTTCACTGAGAGGATGGGAAGTAGCCATTGACAACGGTGATGCCCTATATACAGCTTGCCATGGAAAGGAGTAAGAAGGATTGGATGAACGTAGTAGGAAAGCAGAGATTCAGAAGGAGCACAGCATCTTCATACGCCTATCTGAAATTCCCACCAATGATTTACATAAGTATTTCTATCTTTATTTTCTGTTTATTTATTATTATTATTCGAAAACTCCATAATCATTTATTATCCGCCTAACTGAGATTTACAAGATGACCATAGCTTGCTTCATACCAACAATCTCCGTGGGATCGACCTTTACTCACGTAAGGTTTATTACTTGGACGACCCAGTGCACTTGCTGGTTAGTTGTGCGGAGTTGTGAAGAAAATGTTGAGTTATAAATGCGCATACCAAGTTGAATGCCATTATTAGAGATCACAATTTTGTGCACCAAGTTTTTGGCGCCGTTGCTGGGGATTGTTCGAGTTTGGACAACTGACGGTTCATCTTGTTGCTTAGATTAGGTAATTTTTTTTTGTTTTATTTTCAAAAAAAATTTCAAAAATCTTTCAAAAAAATTTCCCTTTTGTTTTCGAAAATTATTCTAAATTTTTAAGAATGAATTCTAGAGTTTCATGGTAACATGCTGAAACCTGGCTGGTTTTAAAGCCATGTCCAAATTCTTTTAGATTAAGGCTTCCACTTGTCAACATAAAGGGCATGTATATAGAGTTGGATGAAGTATCAACTGTTGCATGCCTGATTTATATCCTAAAGCTGGCTAGCTATTAAGCCATGTCCAACTCCTATATCGGAGCTTTAGGCTAACATTGAAAGATTCCTGGAATTTTTATTAAAACTTTTGAATTTCTTATTTTGTTTTTCTTTTTTTTCTATATGTTTTCGAAAATTATAAAATAAAAAAATTTATAAAATCATAAAATCAAAAATATTTTGTGTTTCTTATTTGAGTCTAGTTTCAATTTTTAAGTTTGGTGTCAATTGAATATTTTAAAAATTTATGCATTTTTCGAAAATTCATGCATGGTGTTCTTCATGATCTTCAAGTTGTTCTTGGTAAGTCTTCTTGTTTGATCTTGATGTTTTCTTGTTTTGTGTCTTTTGTTGTTTTCCATGTGCATTTTTGCATTCATAGTGTCTAAGCATTAAAGATTTCTAAGTTTGGTGTCTTGCATGTTTTCTTTGCATCAAAAATTTTTCAAAAATATTTTCTTGATGTTCATCATGATCTTCAAAGTGTTCTTGGTGTTCATCTTGACATTCATAGTGTTCTTGCATGCATTCTTTGTTTTGATCCAAAAAGAAACGAGAAAAACATAAAAATGACGTTTTATTCTTTTCTCTCTCATCATTAAAAATTCAAAAAAATCAAAAAAAATATTTTCCTTAATTTTCTCAAAATTTCAAAAATTTGAGTTGACTTAATCAAAATTTTTTAAAACTTAGCTATTTCTTATAAGTTAAGTCAAATTTTCAATTTTTTTTTTAAATCCTATCTTTTCAAAATCTTTTTCAAAAATCAATTCTTTTTCATTTTTTCTATTATTTTTGAAAATTTTAAAAAAATATTTTTAAAATCTTTTTCTTATCTTTATTTCAAAATTTCAAAAACTTTACTAACAATAAATGTGATTAATTGATTCAAAAATTTGAAGTTTGTTACTTTCTTGTTAAGAAAGGTTCAATCTTTAAATTCTAGAATCATATCTTTTAGTTTCTTGTTAGTCAAGTAATCAAATTTTAATTTTAAAAATCAATTCTTTTTCAAAATATCTTTTTCTATCATATCTTTTTCAAAATTTTATCTTTTTCAAAAATTTGATTTCAAAATATCTTCTTATCTTCTTATCTTTTCAAAATTGATTTTCAAATCTTTTTCAAACTAACCAATTAAAATATCTTCTTATCTTCTTATCTTTTTATCTTTTTCAAAACCACCTAACTAATTTTAGCTCTCTAATTTTCGAAAATTACCTCCCTCTTTTTCAAAATTCTTTTAATTAACTAATTGTTTTAAATTTTAATTTTAATTTTATTTCTTCCTTTAATTTTCAAAAATCACTAACTTATTTTTCAAAATTAATTTTCGAATTCTCTCCCTCTCATCTTATTCTATTTATTTATTTATTTACTAACACTTCTCCTCATCTCAAGAATCTAAACCTATCTTCACCCTTGTGTTTGGATTCTTACCTTTTCCTTCTTCTATTCCTTTCTTCTTCTACTAACATAAAGGAATCTCTCTACTGTGGTAAAGAGGATCCATATTATTATTTTCTGTTCCCTTCTTTTTCATATGAGCAGGAGCAAGGACAAGAACATTCTTGTTGAGGCAGATCCTGAACCTGAAAGGACTCTGAAAAGGAAATTAAGAGAAGCTAAATTACAACAATCCAGAGACAACCTTACAGAAATTTTCGAAAAGGAAGAGGAGATGGCAGCCGAAAATAATAATGCAAGGAGGATGCTTGGTGATTATACTACACCTACTTCCAAGTTTGATGGAAGAAGCATCTCAATCCCTGCTATTGGAGTAAATAACTTTGAGCTGAAACCTCAACTAGTTGCTCTACTGCAATAGAACTGCAAGTTCCATAGACTTCCTTCAGAAGATCCCTACCAGTTTTTAACTGAGTTCTTGCAAATCTGTGAGACTGTTAAGACTAATGGAGTAGATCCTGAAGTCTACAAGCTCATACTTTTCCCCTTTGCTGTAAGAGACAGAGCTAGAATATGGTTGGATTTACAACCTAAAGATAGCCTGGACTCATAGGATAAGCTGGTCGCGGCCTTCTTGGCTAAGTTTTTTCATCCTCAAAAGCTGAGCAAGCTTAGAGTGGATGTTCAGACCTTCAAACAAAAAAATGGTGAATCCCTCTATGACGCTTGGGAAAGATACAAGCAGATGACCAAAATGTGTCCTTCTGACATGCTTTCTGAATGGACCATTTTGGATATATTCTATTATGGCCTATCTGAATTCTCTAAGATGTCACTGGACCATTCTACAGGTGGATCCATTCACCTACAGAAAACGCCTGCAGAAGCTCACGAACTCATTGACATGGTTACAAATAACCAATTCATGTATACTTCTGAGAGGAATTCTGTGAGTAATGGGACGCCTCAGAGGAAAGGAGTTCTTGATGTGCGGAAAACGATCCGACACAAAACTCACCGGCAAGTGCACCGGGTCGCATCAAGTAATAAAACTCACGAGAGTGAGGTCGATCCCACAGGGATTGAAGGATTGAGCAACTTTAGTTTAGTGGTTGAATTAGTCAAGCAAACAAGTGTTGATTGTGTGAATTTGTGTTGACAAAATATAAATTGCATAGAATGTAAAGGGGAGTGGGTGATTTGCAGGAAATTAAAGGGAATAAAAAGAAAAAGAGCTGAATCTTAAAGTGCAAGTAATGTAAATTGCGGAAACTTAAAGTGCAAGAAATGTAAATGGCTTGAATTATAAAGGAAATCGGGAAGTGGAATTGCAGAATTTAGACAAGGATAAGCAGATTACAATAAACAGAGAAGTAGAAGAGATATTTAAAATGAAAATTCTAGATCTCAGGACCCAAGAGACTAGATAACCAATTCTAGATCTCAATGCCTTCCTAGATCAAAATTTAGAATTCACTTGCAAGAGAAATTAAAATCAAACAGAAGAAGAACTAAATTCAAATCTCAATTTCTCAAGAGTGCAGTAAATAAAACAGAGAGATCTTAGGGTGGAATTGAAATAGAATTCCTTCAATTCTCCAACACCCAAGATTCAAAGAAAGCTTTGCAGGAAAGTAAACAAGATAACCCAGAGGAAGAGAATTCAATTCTCCTCCCAGAAACTCTCTCAAATGTCAAGTGATCTTTCCAAAAGTTCCTTAGCAAAAATCCCTAAATCAAAAGCTTACTAAAACTTCAAATCATAAGCTATTTATACACTTTCTTCTAATGATCTTCAAGTCTTGAATTGGGCCTTGGCCTTGATGGAATTGGGTTGCTAGTGGCCTCTTTGATTGCTCTAGGTGTTGGGAAGAAATCCACTTATGAACCGGCCATGCAAGTCTCACGTTTGAGCCAACGTTTGAGGTCAAACGTTAACTCAAACGTTGCCGTGTGAAATAATGCAGCAGGCCTCATTTTGCTGTCATCCACGTTTGGCTCAACGTTTGAGGTCAAACGTGAGCTCAAACGTGGATCCCCCATGCATTCTTTTTGGCCAACGTTTGGCCCAACGTTTGAGGTCAAACGTTGGCTCAAACGTCGCTGCCAAAGGCTCACTCTGCCTCCTCTTATGTGCCAACGTTTGCCTCAACGTTTGAGGTCAAACGTTGGCGCAAACTTCACCTTCCAGGAGTGCTATTTTTCCTCTTTATGTCGCCAACGTTTGCCTCAACATTTGAGGTCAAACGTTGGCTCCAACGTTGCCCCAGGAGCTTCTTCTTCAGCCAACGTTTGCCTCAACGTTTGAGGTCAAACGTTGGCTCCAACGTTGCCTTCCAGGAGCTTCTTATTCAGCCTGTTGCACCCTCCTTCCAAGCGTTGTTTCACCTATCATCAATCAATCAAAAACATCAAAGCTATGCTTCAAATCATGAGATTGTTTCTCTTCCAAAATATATGACAATTATAACACAATATCTCATGAAAATGCATCATTTTATACATGATTGATTGAGTCAAAGATATCATGAATTTCTACCCAATTGGCTTACTTATGGCTTAAGAAAGTGCATAGAACTAAATGAAAACAAGGAAAAAGACTAGTAAAACTAGGCTAAGATGACTTGTCATCACAACACCAAACTTAAAACTTGCTTGTCCCCAAGCAAGAAGAGAATTATTGAGAAGAAAGAGTGAAAGAAGAAGAGGAGGCTAATGTTAGTAGAGGATTATTGGTAGCTCATGGGGTTTTATGCAGATATGTGACTACTCACTTCTTATTGACTTATAGGCCTAGAAGTTTTCCTCTAAGCATCAAGCAACACACTGCTATGACCTCTCATTATTCTTTTGTCCTTGTTTACTAAAAAAATTTCTTTATAAGCTTTAATTCATTGTCATGTGTAACAAGCTTCTTTTCTTTACTTGTGCTTGACACATTATTCACTTTAGACACTTGGCTTACATTCCTTCTTAGAGCATTAATGCCCATCACCTCTTTGGGTCACTAAATGCCTTGTAGTTAGGTTGCTCTTGATGGTGGATTTTTAGTTGATAATCCCGGGTTAGTTAACCCAAGTTACCAAGTGTTAATGCACTCCAAAGAACTTAATAATCCAAGCAGATCCTAGTACAAAAACACCACAGGCATATGTTCTAAAGTTCAAGCTATTGGTGTCTAGCTTATTTCTTATTTCTTTTGTTCTTGTTGCTGCCATTTTGGCTTTTCTCATTCCATTTTTTTTTCTTTTCTTTTTAGACAAGGACTTTTATTCAATTGAGATTCATAGACAGTGAGTTACTTTCTATTTAAAAAGAAAACATTCTATTCCTTTTATTCACTAAAAGTGAGTCACAACACAATCACACATACATACCTCCACTTACTATTATTTGACTCTTAGCTAACAATTAACCATATTACTTCCTGTTTCAAACATTTCTTTTATTGAATTGAAAAGGCTTAGGGACAGAGCATGCATCAGTTAAGTGAAAGTAAATAAACAAGCACACACTTAGACTAGCTTACTTATTTGTATTTAAAGAACACATCAGCAAGACATATTAGAACTCCTAAATTAAAGCATTTCTCAAAGGAAAGAGTTAAGTGTAAATACAACCTGTTGGATTGCAGCCCCTTTTGAGTAATAATGCACAATGTCTTCAAATGGTGGCTAATTGCCTGCATACTCATCAAAAGTTGCTTACTTCTCAAGCCCTTAGGTAGCTGGTTAGTATGCAAAGATTGGTTATGGCCTCTTGAACTTACTTTGGTGTGTGAACACCAAACTTAGTCCTTTGCCACTGTTTCCCATGCATCAGATTAACTATATGTGGAATCCTTTTTGTCTTTGCTAAAAGTAATGAAACTAAAGACTAAAATAAAAAAAACAATGGCTGGATAGTTTATCTGATTGCTCGGAGCTAGCAAATCTTTATGCAGAGAGTTAGAATGTGCTTTTAAACGAGATTTTGGTGGGACACCAAATTTAAAACCTTTCATTCTCACTTAAATCGTTTTGGTGTGCAACACCAAACTTAGCTCCTTGCAATACATATAAAACTACACAACCTTTCTATTGAAATAGTTAAGAAAGAAAACTACCTTAGGTTGGGTTGCCTCCCAACAAGCGCTCTTTTAATGTCACTAGCTTGACATTCTTCATTTTTTTTTCAGGGAGGTTGTAAGCTCTGAACCTCCTTTTCCTTGTCCCAATGTCCTCCTAAGTATAGCTTTGCTCTGTGACCATTTGCTGTGAATTGACTTTTTGTTGCTTCATCCATCAATTCAATGCTCCCATAAGGGAAACCTTAGTTACCAAATATGGACCAGTCCACTTGGATTTAAGTTTGCCAGGAAATATCTTGAGCCTGGAGTTGTATGATGTGCTATAAACTGAGTATAGCTACGATTTAGGAAATTGCACAATCGGCAAAATTCCTTCCGGCAAGTGCACCGGTTATCGTCAAGTAAAAACTCACAATAGAGTGAGGTCGAATCCCACAAGGATTGGTTGAATGAGCAATTCGAATTAGAAGTTTGATTAGTTGAGCGGAATCAAGAATTGGGTGTGAATTGCATAAAGTAAATTGGCGGGAAATGTAAATTGCAAGGAATTGAAATGACTGAATCTTAAATTGTGAGAATTAAAGTGCGAGAAGTTAAATTGCTGAAATTAAAAGGGAATTGGGGTGATTGCATAAATTGAAATTTGCAGAATGTAAATGGAAAAGGATAGATCAGAGAGAGAAGTTCATTGGGTGTTAGGAGATATTGAGATCTCCGAATCAAAACATTTTTATCTCTTCCTCAACCAATGCATTCATTGAATTTTGCTTGGCAATCTTATATGATTAGATCCCAATCCCTTGGCTCACCAATTCTCTCTAAAAACAAACAAATTCCCAATCCCTTGGTTTAAATGTTCATAAGAAGAGATGA
>NC_029773.3:63247942-63250018 GCF_000817695.3 Arachis duranensis
TTTAGTGAATCATAGCTCTGAATTCAATTACAGTATGAAAAATTCTAAAGTGTCAAAAAGGTTTTTACTAACTTCAATTCTATCCTATTTATACACTTTCTAAATTGAGCTTCTGTTGTGTTTCTTGGGCTTTGAGGCCTTTCCTTGATTTCCTTTTGCTTTAGGCTTGTGGTCCATAATCTTGATGAGGCTGTGATCCAATTCTGTAACATTCATTGAGCAAACTTAGTAATAAACAAGTAATGACACAAGGCTCAACAAATTGAATTCCAGACTCATCAATTCTTCAGGCCCAATCTCATAAACCATGATATTCACTTGGGTTTCACACCATAATACGTTTAAGTTAGTATTTGTGCTCAATTGCTAACTTAAACTTCAATATATTTGGTCCAGAAACCTTTTCAAATGGTGGTGTTTAAGTTTAAGTTTAAGTTTCAGTTTAAGGTCAAACCTAAACTTAAACGTGGAATTGGAAGAAAGCAACCCAGGGGTGTTCATTGTCGAGCACGTTTAACCTCCAGTTTAAGGTTAAATTGGAGGTTAAACTTGGAAATGAAGAAAGCACACCCTGGAGGCAATTTGGGTCGACCACGTTTAACCTCCAGTTTGAGGTTAAACTGGAGGTTAAACGTGGAAATGCTTCTTGGTGAGGAGAAAGTGTCGAACACGTTTAACCTCTAGTTTGAGGTCAAACTGGAGGTTAAACGTGGAAACACTTCCCTTTCTTGAGTCGTCACTTTGTTCTCTTGTCATCCTTGCCAATTTGATGCCAAATATGGACTATTATACCTCGTTGGAAAGCTATGGATGTCTACTTTCCAATGCAACTGGAAGCGCATCATTTGGTGTTCTACAACTCGAGTTATACTCCATGGAAGGTGAAGAGGTCAGCTGGCCTGATTGCATGTTGGTACTATGCTCTTCTATGCACATTACGGGGCTGTTTTCTCCCTCAATTTTTAGTATCCACCATGCATGCCATATATGCTTGGAACGCTCTAGATGTCTTCTTTCCAATGCATTTTGAATCACCTCATTTGAAGTTTTGTAGCTCAAGTTATTTATGTTTGAAGAAGGCATGGTCAAGCTGTTCCATATAACACGTTTAACCTCCAGTTTAAGGTTAAACTGGAGGTTAAACGTGGAAATGCTTCCTTGTGAGAAAATGTGTCGAACACATTTAACCTCCAGTTTGAGGTCAAACTGGAGGTTAAACGTGGAATCATTCCCTTGGTGCCATTCTCATTCTGGCGTTTAACCTCCAGTTTGAGGTCAAACTGGAGGTTAAACGTGGAACTCTTCTGGTGCCTCTCTATTGCTTCTGGCGTTTAACCTCCAATTTGAGGTCAAACTGGAAGTTAAACGTGGAATGCTTCTTAGTGCCCTTTCTCATTCTGGCGTTTAACTTCCAGTTTAAGGTCAAACTGGAGGTTAAACACCAGTTACAGCATTTCCTCTCTTCTCATGATTTTGGCGTTTAAGCTCCAGTTTAGGCTTAAACTGGAGCTTAAACGTCCCATTTGAATTTCAAGCTTCCTTCATTGATTTTGTTGCTTCCTTGCCTAGCCTCTCTTTCCTGAAATCATCCAAACAATTGCATCAAAGTCTTGCAAAATTTCATGAGAATTCATCCATTCATAGCATTCAAGTAATATAACTAAAAACTCATGGAATTTGCATCAAAATTACACTGTTTGGATGATTCATTACTTTGTTGTTCATTTAACCATTCTTGGTTACTTTAAGCTCAAAAAAAATGCATAAAACAACTAAAACTAACAGAAAAATGCTAGTGAAACTAGCCTAAGATGCCTTGGCATCAAAAATTAAGTAATGTTTTTCAAAAATGTTTTCAAAATTTTTCACTTAATTTTCGAAAATTACTTCCCTCCTTCTCACATCCTTCTATTTATGGACTAACACTATCCCTTAATGCAAAATTCGAACTCCATTTTCTCTGTTAAGTTCGAATTTTCCACTTCTATCTTCTACTCTTCTTTTCCTCTGACACCTAAAGGAATCTCTATACTGTGACATAGAGGATTCCACATTTTCTTGTTCTCTTCTCTTTCT
>NC_029773.3:63250045-63254515 GCF_000817695.3 Arachis duranensis
TAGGTTGCTCTTGATAATGGACTTTTGGTTGATAATCCCGGGTTAGTTAACCCAAGTTACCAAGTGTTGAAACACTCCACAGAACCTATTCATCCAAGCAGATCCTAGTACATAAACACCACAGGCATATGTCTCAGAAGTTCAAACCATTGGTGCCTAGCTTATTTTCTTAATTTCCTTGCTTTTTGCTTTTTGATTGCCCTTTTCAGTGGCTTTTTCTTCTTCTTTTTCTTTCTTTCTCATGGCCAAAGACATTTATTCATCAAGATCCATAGACAGTATTCAACTTCTACACAAAAATGATGATTCTACACTAAATTTTCAGTGAGCTAACTAAACAATCAAGCATTCATACCACCACATAATTCTACTTGATTTGTCACTAATTGAGCCAAGTTACTTTTTGTTCAAACTTTTCTTTTATTTTTGGAAACAGAACAAGCATGGCAAGCATTTGTTTAAGAAGATGAAGTTATATCAAACATCTAGGCAATTCACTTTATTCAAAGCAGTAAATCAACAAACATACTAAAAACTTCACTTAAACTTAAATGACTTAAAATGAAACAAAGCTCATAAAGACAATTCACAATTATCATTTGATTGTTAAGGAACGGGACCACCTCTCATTTATTGCTTGGTTCTTCTTGATTCTTGGGATCCTGCTTCTTCTTGCTTCTTACCTCTTTTTGACCAAGAACCGTGCCTCTCCTCTTGTCTTCTTCCTCCATTCTTATCCTTCCTTTTGTACCTGCACAAACAAACAAATGTGCTATTATTTTTCGGTCCATGTGAATAGTATTTGCACATGTTTGTCATTCTTTTTGAATTGTAAATCAATGATTGTTTTTATGAGCTTATAGCCGTGACCTTTGTGTGTATGCATATTTATTAATGGACACCAAATTTAATGTTTGGTAATGTCTCCTGATGTCATGAAATCCATGTTTGTTGTCCTTAATGAATGTGCATAATTCTAATAAATCATAGTCACTTTGGCTCTTTGATCCTAAACAAATTTACTACCTAAAGTAATTGAAATCAAAGTATTAAAACATGCAAATGGTATACTTGTCATGAATTGAAATCCAAAGGAACTTCTTGCTTTTTATTAATCGTGTTCAAAAGGAACACCAAACTTAATGTTTGGTTGTGCACCTTGAAAGATTGAATACAATGTGAGTAAGATTTGGGTGTGCCTTCAGGCACACCAAACTTAGAGCCCAATTGTATTCTACATGCAATGTTTAGTGCACTTTATCAACAGTTATCCCAAAGATTCAATTCATGCATAGGAAACCATGCTTTATTAGATGCAGAGCAAAACAATAAAGAGTAAGGATACTAAAACATGGGTTGCCTCCCATGAAGCGCTTCTTTAACGTCACTAGCTTGACGGTTGTCCCTTGTTAGGGTGGATTGTAGTGCTTGATGTCCTCTCCTCTCACTATGGAAACGTCCCCATTCAATTTTTTTTCTGATTTCCAAATGTTCCATAGAAAGAACTTTGTTGATTGTGAACACTTGGGGCAGCTGGGAAGGAATGGGTTTGAGGCCAGGTGGGATTGGCAGATAATGACTTGATATCACTTCATCTCCCGGAGAGAAACCTTCAGTGGGAATTTTCTTGTTTCTCCACCCTCTTGGCACTTTCTTTACAATTCTTCCCTCTCTCTTGAGAATTTCTTTATTGACCCTTATGCCAGGAGGCTCCTTCTTATCTGTTTCTTTTGATTCTTGTGGCTTTAACTCTTGCAATTCTTGTTTGCCTTCCAAGGACTGTTCCAGAGTTTCAGCTGCTGGATTGTTTTCCTCCAAACACAAATGGCTACCATTATCCTTAGGCTCTTCTGGTTCAGGCTCAGATGCAGATTTGAAAACATGGAATATGAGCTGTTCATCATGTACTCTCAAAATTAGCTCTCCTTGTTCTATATCTATGAGTGCTCTAGCAGTGGCTAGAAATGGCCTTCCCAGAATGATAGGGTGTAAGTAGCTTTCCTCCATATCCAAAATGACGAAGTCTGTGGGGAAGAAATAGTTCCCCACTTTCACCAGCACATTCTCAACTACCCCTTCAGCTTGCTTTTGAGTTTTGTCAGCCAGTTGTATGATTACATCAGTGGATCTCACCTCATTCAGTTGTACCCTCTTCATAAGAGTCAGAGGCATCACATTTATGCTAGCTCCTAGATCACAGAATCCTCTCTCAATTTTTGTTTCCCCTATGATGCAGGGGATATGAAAACTTCCTGGGTCTGTTTTCTTAGAGACCATATCCTTCTTGATGAGTGCACTGCATTCCTTGTTCATTATTACAGTTTGTCCTCCCTTCAAAACTCTTTTTTGCTCAGCAATTCCTTCAACCTTCAAGTACTTGATATGTGTAGGCATCTGCTGGAGGATATCAAGAAAGGGAATATTGATGTGGAGAGACTTAAATGTCTCTAAGAACCTTGAATATGTTTTCCCTTTTTCACCTCCTCCTAACCTTTGAGGAAATGGTGCTTTTGGTTGGTATGTTTCCAGCATGCCTTCCTTTTGCATTTCCTTGGCTTGCTCAGCTTCACTTTCTTGCTTAGCTTCTTCCTCTGAGATTTCCTTCAATGTGGTGATGGCCTTGCATTCTTCCCATCTCACTCCCTTTTGTTCCCCTTTAGGATTCTTTTCCGTGTCACTAGGGAACACTTCAGTTGATTTGGGGGCCTGTTGAGATAGTTCTCCTACTCGAGCCTCCATCCACTTGAGTTTTTCGCCATGGTTCCTTAAGGTCGATGATCATATGATTGCCTTTGTTGGTTTCCCACATAGTTGGCCTCTTCCCAATCATCTCCTTCAGTATTTGCTTCCTCTTGATCTTGTGTGTGTATTGCAGCCACTTGCTTTGTGTCTAATTTCCTGGTGAGCTCTGCTAGTTGCTTGGCAAACACCTTGTTTTGGGCTAGGATTGCATCAACATGGTTCAGCTCCATGACTCCCTTAGTGTTGTTTCTCTTTGAAGCATAGTAGTACTCATTCTCAGCCACTGTCTCAATCACTTCAATGGCTTCTTCCACAGTCTTTTTCCTGTTCAATGAACCTCCTGATGAGTGGTCTACAGCCTTCCTTGATTCATAAGAAAGTCCATCATAGAAAATATGCAATTGCACCCAGTCAGGGAACATGTTTGGTGGACATTTCCTTGTCAATTCTTTGAACCTTTCCCATGCCTCGTAGAGCGTCTCACCATCTTGTTGTCTAAAAGTCTGAACCTCAGATCGAAGCCTATTGACCTTTTGTGGAGGGTAGAAACGTGCCAGAAACTTGCTCTCCACCTCATCCCAGGTTGTTAGGCTATCCCTTGGGAATGATTCCAGCCACTTAGCTGCCTTGTCCCTAAGTGAAAATGGGAACAAGAGCAGTTTATAGGCATCATCCTGGACTCCATTGGACTTCACAGTGTCGCAAATTCTCAGGAATTTGGTGAGATGTTGGTTTGGATCTTCATTAGCACTCCCACCAAATGAACAATGGTTCTCCACCAGTGATATTAGCTGTGGTTTGAGTTCAAAATTGTTGGCCTGAATAGGTGGTTTCTGAATGCTGCTACCACAATTCCCAGAGGTTGGGTTTATGAATGAACCAAGAACCCTCCTCTCAGGAATGGCATTGTTTCCATCAACCCTCTCATGGTTGTGAACTTCTCTATCCATGTTGAGATCTAGAGCTTCCTCAAAAGTGTCCTCAGATTCTCCTTCAGATTCTTCCTCTCTCAGTACTCTCTTCCCTCTTGCTTCCCTTATAAGTTTATGAAGGGTCCTCAGATTCTCTTCAGATTCTTCCTCTCTCAGTATTCTCTTCCCTCTTGCTTCCCTTCTAAGTCTATGAAGGGTCCTCTCTGGTTCGGTATATGGAGGAGTTGATGTCTCTCCTCTCCTACCTGTCATACAATAACACACCACAAGTAACAAACAGGTGGAATACTCTTGGTTAATGGAAGAGTATTGGTTAGAGCAGTGAAGAATTAATTCAAATAGTTAGTGGGTTAGTGAGTTAGTTGCTTGAATTTAAAGGCATAAAGAAAGAAAAAGCAAATCACAGAGTGCAGAAATCAAAATTCAACAAGTAACTTGAACTAAATTAACAAAATAAGAAAAATGCTCAATCTAGTTAACTTCCACTTTGAGAATTGTCAATCGAAAACCAATCCCCGGCAACGGCGCCATAAACTTGATGTGCTATAAACTGAGTATAGCTACGATTTAGGAAATTGCACAATCGGCAAAATTCCTTCCGGCAAGTGCACCGGTTATCGTCAAGTAAAAACTCACAATAGAGTGAGGTCGAATCCCACAAGGATTGGTTGAATGAGCAATTCGAATTAGAAGTTTGATTAGTTGAGCGGAATCAACTTTTGGATGTGAATTGCATAAAGTAAATTGGCGGGAAATGTAAATTGCAAGGAATTGAAATGACTGAATCTTAAATTGC
>NC_029773.3:63254742-63262992 GCF_000817695.3 Arachis duranensis
CGAGAAGCTTTCTAACAAAATTCAAGAGAAAAGATTGAAGAAGAAGATAAAACTATTATTGATCCATTGAATTTCAACAGAGCTCCCTAACCCAATGAAAGGGGTTTAGTGAATCATAGCTCTGAATTCAATTACAAAAGTATGAAAATTCTAAAGTGTCCAAAGGTTAAAGGTGTAAAAAAGTCCTAACTAACTTCAATTCTATCCTATTTATACACTTTCTAAATTGAGCTTCTGTTGTGTTTCTTGGGCTTTGAGGCCTTTCCTTGATTTCCTTTTGCTTTAGGCTTGTAGTCCATAATCTTGATGAGGCTGTGATCCAATTCTGTAACATTCATTGAGCAAACTTAGTGATAAACAAGTAATGACACAAGGCTCAACAAATTGAAGTTCCAGACTCATCAATTCTTCAGGCCCAATCTCATAAACCATGATATTCACTTGGGTTTCATACCATAATACGTTTAAGTTAGTATTTGTACTCAATTGCTAACTTAAACTTCAATATATTTGGCCCAGAACCTTTTCAAATGGTGGTGTTTAAGTTGAAGTTTAAGTTTCAGTTTAAGGTCAAACTAAAACTTAAACGTGGAATTGGAAAAACTTGGAAATGAAGAAAGCACACCCTGGAGGCAATTTGGGTCGACCACGTTTAACCTCCAGTTTGAGGTTAAACTAGAGGTTAAACTTGGAAATGAAGAAAGCACACCCTGGAGGCAATTTGGGTCGACCACGTTTAACCTCCAGTTTGAGGTTAAACTGGAGGTTAAACTTGGAAATGAAGAAAACACCCTGGAGGAGAAAAGCCATCGAACACGTTTAACCTCCAGTTTGAGGTCAAACTGGAGGTTAAACGTGGAATGAAGAAATCACACCCTGGAGGCATAAAATGGTCGAACACGTTTAACCTCCAGTTTGAGGTCAAACTGGAGGTTAAACGTGGAAACACTCCCTTTCTTGAGTCGTCACTTTGTTCTCTTGTCAACCTTGCCAATTTGATGCCAAATATGGACTATTATACCTCGTTGGAAAGCTATGGATGTCTACTTTCCAATGCAACTGGAAGCGCATCATTTGGAGTTCTACAACTCGAGTTATACTCCATGGAAGATGGAGAGATCAGCTGGCCTGATTGCATGTTGGTACTATGCTCTTCTATGCACATTACGGGGCTGTTTTCTCCCTCAATTTTTAGTATCCACCATACATTCCATATATGCTTGGAAAGCTCTAGATGTCTTCTTTTCAATGCATTTTGAATAACCTCATTTGGAGTTTTGTAGCTCAAGTTATTTATGTTTGAAGAAGGCATGGTCAAGCTGTTCCATATAACACGTTTAACCTCCAGTTTAAGGTTAAACTGGAGGTTAAACGTGGAAATGCTTCCTTGTGAGAAAATGTGTCGAACACGTTTAACCTCCAGTTTGAGGTCAAACTGGAGGTTAAACGTGGAATCATTCCCTTGGTGCCATTCTCATTCTGGCGTTTAACCTCCAGTTTGAGGTCAAACTGGAGGTTAAACGTGGAATGCTCCCTTTGTTCAAATCATCATTCTGGCGTTTAACCTCCAGTTTGAGGTCAAACTGGAGGTTAAACGTGGAATGCTTCTTAGTGCCCTTTCTCATTCTGGCGTTTAACTTCCAGTTTAAGGTCAAACTGGAGGTTAAACGCCAGTTACAGCATTTCCTCTCTTCTCATGATTTTGGCGTTTAAGCTCCAGTTTAGGCTTAAACTGGAGCTTAAACGTCCCATTTGAATTTCAAGCTTCCTTCATTGATTTTGTTGCTTCCTTGCCTGGCCTCTCTTTCCTGAAATCATCCAAACAATTGCATCAAAGTCTTGCAAAATTTCATGAGAATTCATCCATTCATAGCATTCAAGTAATATAACTAAAAACTCATGGAATTTGCATCAAAATCATAATGTTTGGATGATTCATTGCTTGTTGTTCATTTAACCATTCTTGGTTACTTTAAGCTCAAAAAAATGCATAAAACAACTAAAACTAACAGAAAAATGCTAGTGAAACTAGCCCAAGATGCCTTGGCATCACAACACCAAACTTAATACTTGCTTGTCCCTAAGCAAGTCCTGAGTTATACAAAAGTACTTGCTGCCCAGGTTTGAATTCTTTCTTCATGACCTTCTTGTCATGCCACCTCTTGGCTTTTTCCTTGTATATTTTGGCACTTTCATATGCTTCTAATCTAAATTCATCCAGCTCATTTAACTGCAACAACCTTTTCTCACCTGCTGCTTCAGAGTCAAGGTTTAGGAGTTTAGTAGCCCAAAAAGCTTTGTGTTCAAGCTCCACAGGTAGGTGACATGATTTGCCATATAATAGCTGAAAGGGTGACTTCCCAATGGGAGTTTTGAAAGCTGTCCTGTATGCCCAGAGTACATCCTCCAGCTTCCGAGCCCAATCTTTTCTTGAACTTCCTACTATCTTTTCTAAAATCTTCTTCAGTTCCCGATTTGCTAACTCAGCCTGTCCCTGGTGGACAAATTCTCTAGCATCTTTGAAGATAGTTGGCCAATAGAACCCACTCTGTAATATCTTTGCAGCTGTTCTTTCTGGACCAAAATGTCCACCATAAGCTGACCCATGACAATGCCACAGTATATTTCTTGTTTCACTCTCAGGGACACATCGCCTAATTACTCCATCAGAACATCTCTTGAACAGGAAGGGTTCATCCCACAAGAACTTCCTTGCTTCACTGATTAACCTCTTCACTTGTTGCTTAGATAATTCTTGAGGTATCTTCTTTCCTACTTTGTAGTTTGCTATATCAGCAAACCAAGGTGCATGTTGGATCTGTAGCAGATGTTCGTCTGGGAAGTTTTCATTCACTGGCTGTGAGGCTTCTTGAATTGTTTCTTGTGGTAATCTTGATAAGTGATCAGCAACTTTATTTTCAGTGCCCTTCCTGTCCTTTATTTCAATATCAAATTCTTGTAAGAGTAATATCCACCTGATAAGTCTTGGTTTAGCATCCTGTTTTGACATCAAATACTTAATGGCAGCATGATCAGTATAAACCACAATTTTGGATCCTATCAAGTATGATCTAAACTTATCAAATGCATACACTACAGATAATAATTCCTTTTCTGTTGTGGTGTAATTTTTTTGGGCCTCATTCAATACTTTACTTGCATAATATATAACATGATGCAAGTTTCCCTTCTTTTGTCCAAGCACAGCACCAATTGCAATGTTACTTGCATCACACATTAGTTCAAAAGGTAGTTCCCAATCTGGGGGTGTGATAATTGGTGCTGTTGTGAGTCTGTTTTTTAAAGTTTCAAAGGAATGCTGGCAATTTTCATCAAAAAAAAAAGGAGCATCAACCATAAGCAGATTACTCAAAGGTTTAGCTATTTTAGAAAAATCCTTGATAAACCTTCTATAAAATCCTGCATGCCCCAAGAAACTTCTAACATATTTCACATTGGTTGGTGGGGGAAGCTTTTCTATGATTTCTACTTTTGCTTTATCAACTTCTATCCCTTTTCTTGAAACTTTGTGACCAAGAACAATCCCCTCTTGTACCATGAAATGGCACTTCTCCCAGTTCAAAACCAAATTAGTTTCTTGGCACCATTTCAAGACAAGAGTTAGATGTTGCAAGCAAGCATTGAAATTATCACCAAAAACAGAAAAGTTGTCCATGAAGACCTCTAAGAACTTTTCGACGATATCTGAAAAAATTGCAAGCATACACCTTTGAAAAGTGGCTGGGCCATTGCATAACCCGAATGGCATTCTTCTATAGGCAAAAACTCCAAATGGGCATGTAAAAGAGGTCTTTTCCTGGTCTTTTGGATCCACCACTATCTGATTATATCCGGAGTAGCCATCAAGGAAGCAATAGTAAGCATGGCCAGCTAATCTTTCAAGCATCTAATCAATAAAGGGAAGAGGGAAATGATCTTTACGGGTGGCATCATTTAGCCTTCTGTAGTCAATGCACATCCTCCATCCTGTCACAGTTCTTGTGGGAATAAGTTCATTCTTCTCATTAACGATGACCGTCATCCCACCCTTCTTTGGTACTACTTGGACTGGACTTATCCAAGAGCTGTCAGAGATGGGATAGATTATCCCTGCATTCCACAACTTCACCACTTCCTTTTGGATGACTTCTTTCATAGTGGGGTTTAACCTTCTCTGGGGTTGAATCACTGGTTTGGAGTTGTCCTCCAAGAGGATTTTATGCATGCACACTGCTGGGCTAATGCCTTTCAGATCATCAATGGTCCATCCTAGTGCATCCTTGTGGGCCTTGAGTACATCAATAAGTTCTTCTTCTTCCCTTTCTGTTAGGGATGAATTGATGATCACAAGAAAACTCTCTGCTGTGCCAAGGAATGCATATTTCAGATGGGTGGGTAATGGCTTCAGTTCTTGTTTTTGTACTTCTTCTTTCTTGTCTGATTTTGCCTTTTGGTCAGTAGAGATCTCAGCTGCCTGTTCCTTGGTTGTCTCTTGACCACTTTCCTCTTCTTGTTCATGCTGGTTAGCTTCCAACACTTCTTCCACCAAGTTTTCTATCATGTCCACACTTAAGTAATCTTCTTGTTCGGGGAGGTGCTGCATTGACTTGAAGACATTTATGACCATTTGCTCATTGTGTACTCTGAAGATCATTTCCCCTTTTTCCACATCAATTATAGCTCTTGCGGTGGCTAAAAATGGTCGTCCCAAGATGATTGAATTGTTTCCTTCCTCTTCAGTGTCCAAAATTACAAAATCTGCAGGGAAAATAAACTCCCCAACCTTTACTAGCAGATTTTCCACAATTCCGTTGGGTGTCTTGATTGATCTGTCAGCCATGACTAGTGACATCCTGGTGGGTTTGAGTTCTTCTACAGCAAGCTTCCTCATCATAGACAAGGGCATCAGGTTGATACTGGCTCCAAGATCACAGAAGGCCTTGTCTAGTATCATTTTGCCTATGGTGCAGGCGACTACAAAACTCCCTGGGTCTTTGAGCTTTGGTGGAATCCCTTTTTGAAGTACCGCGCTACATTCTTCAGTGAGGAGTATAGTCTCCTTCTCCAACCAGCTTCTTTTCTTGTTGATGAGTTCCTTCAAGAACTTGGCATATAAGGGCATCTGTTCCAATGCTTCAGCCAAGGGAATGTTGATTTCCAGCTTCTTAAAAGTTTCCAGGAATTTGCGGAAGTGTTGATCTTTGGTTTCTTTGCTGAACCTCTGTGGATATGGCAGTGGAGGAATGAAGTTCACTCCCTGCCTGTGATCCTTGGTTGATTCTTTCATTGCTTCCTTTGAGTTGTGTGGTTGTTTATCCTTCTCTTGAGCCTGATTGCGAGTTTGCTTGCTTGCTGTTACATCCTTATCGTTGGTTTCCTCTTCTTCAGCTTGTTTCTTGTCACTTTCCTCCTCTATTGGCCTCTTGTTGTTCTCCACTTGCTTCTTTGTAGTGTCATTGTTGCTTGTTAATGTTCTCCCACTCCTTAACTGTATCACCTTACACTCTTCCTTAGGATTTGGAATTGTGTCACTTGGCAGGGAACTTGATGGCCTCTCTGTTGCAAAGTGTTTAGAGAGCTGGCCTATTTGTCTTTCCATGTTCTTGATGGAAGCTTCTTGATTTTTGGCCGTCATTTCTTGATGTTTCCACAGCTTGTCTATCAAAGTTTCCAGGTTAGTGATTCTTTGAGATTCAGGGGGTGCTTGTGGTTGGTTGTGAGATGTGGGTGGTTGATGATAGGTGTTTTGGTTGATGGATTGGTTATGGGTTGGATAATGGTTAGAGTTGGGGTAAGTGTTTTGTGGTTTTCTGAATGAATTTTGGTTGTTGTTCTGCTGGTTGTTCCTCGGGTTATTTTGGGTTGTGTTTCTTTGCCATGACTGTTGGTTATGGTTATGGTTATCTCCCCATCTAAGGTTGGGGTGGTTCTTCCAGGAAGGGTTGTAGGTCTCACCATAAACTTCATTCTGTCCAGGATTTTGGTTATGCATGTATTGCACTTGCTCCTGTTGTTGCTCTTCTTGACTTTCTTCATTCTGCACCCATACAGTTGATGGTTGGCTTGTGTTCACAGCTGCTACTTGAAGGCTGTCAATTCTTTTGGCCATTTGTTCAAACTGTTGTTGAATTTGTTGTTGCATCATCTTGTTTTGAGCCAAAATAGAGTCCACTCCTTCCAGTTCTAGCACCAGCACATCCCATTCATTGAACATCTCTGGGGGACATTTTCTAATCAAGGCTTTGTATCTCTCCCATGCTTCATATAAGGATTCAGCATCTAATTGGGTGAATGTTTGCACCTCGGTTTTCAGCCTGATGATCCTTTGGGGTGGGTAGAATTTGGCTAGAAATTTAGTCACCAAATCATCCCAACTAGTGATGCTTCCCTTGGGAAAAGTTTTAAGCCATTGTGCAGCCTTAAACCTTAATGAAAATGGGAATAGCAGGAGCTTGTATGTTTCAGGATTCACACCATTGGATTTGACAGTGTCACAAATCCTTAAGAAGGTGGATAAATGCTGATTGGGATCTTCCAATGGGCTTCCTCCATAGGAACAATTGTTCTGGACAAGTGTAATGAGTTGTGGTTTTAGTTCGAAGTTGTTTGCATTGACATTGGGAGTGAGGATGCTACTCCCACAGTGTCCTGGATTTGCAAAAGTGTATGAGGCCAGGACTCTTCTTTGAGGGGGGTTATTGTTAGCTACTCCCCCTGTTGCATTCAGATTTGAGTGATTCCCTTCCATTTCGTGATATTCTTCTTCCTCAGATTCTTCCTCTCCAACGATACCTTTCCCTCTTTCAGCTCTTCTTATTCTCCTGAGAGTCCTCTGATCAGCTTCAGATAGAATAGGAATAACTCTCCCTGTACCTGACATACAAACAGGAAAGGAGAAACACACAACCAGTGATACTTCACTCTATTGCTAGAATGAAGTTTTAGTTAGCTTAAGCAAAAATTCAAACAGTTAGTGGGTTAGTCAAAATTAAAGAAAAAATGCTTGATCTAAACTACCACCTCACGTAATCATTGTCAATCTAATCAATCCCCGGCAACGGCGCCAAAAACTTGATGTGCGGAAAACGATCCGACACAAAACTCACCGGCAAGTGCACCGGGTCGCATCAAGTAATAAAACTCACGGGAGTGAGGTCGATCCCACAGGGATTGAAGGATTGAGCAACTTTAGTTTAGTGGTTGAATTAGTCAAGCAAACAAGTGTTGATTGTGTGAATTTGTGTTGACAAAATATAAATTGCATAGAATGTAAAGGGGAGTGGGTGATTTGCAGGAAATTAAAGGGAATAAAAAGAAAAAGAGCTGAATCTTAAAGGGAATAAAAAGAAAAAGAGCTGAATCTTAAAGTGCAAGTAATGTAAGTTGCGGAAACTTAAAGTGCAAGAAATGTAAATGGCTTGAATTATAAAGGGAATCGGGAAGTGGAATTGCAGAATTTAGACAAGGATAAGCAGATTACAATAAACAGAGAAGTAGAAGAGATATTTAAAATGAAAATTCTAGATCTCAAGACCCAAGAGACTAGATAACCAATTCTAGATCTCAATGCCTTCCTAGATCAAAATTCAGAATTCACTTGCAAGAGACATTAAAATCAAACAGAAGAAGAACTAAATTCAAATCTCAATTTCTTAAGAGTGTAGTAAATAAAACAGAGAGATCTCAGGGTGGAATTGAAACAGAATTCCTTCAATTCTCCAACACCCAAGATTCAAAGAAAGCTTTGCAGGAAAGTAAACAAGATAACCCAGAGGAAGAGAATTCAATTCTCCTCCCAGAAACTCTCTCAAATGTCAAGTGATCTTTCCAAAAGTTCCTTAGCAAAAATCCCTAAATCAAAAGCTTACTAAAACTTCAAATCCTAAGCTATTTATACACTTTCTTCTAATGATCTTCAAGCCTTGAATTGGGCCTTGGCCTTGATGGAATTGGGTTGCTAGTGGCCTTTGTTGATTGCTCTAGGTGTTGGGAAGAAATCCACTTATGAATCGGCCATGCAAGTCTCACGTTTGAGCCAACGTTTGAGGTCAAACGTTAACTCAAACGTTGCCGTGTGAAATAATGCAGCAGGCCTCATTTTGCTGTCATCCACGTTTGGCTCAACGTTTGAGGTCAAACGTGAGCTCAAACGTGGATCCCCCATGCATTCTTTTTGGCCAACGTTTGGCCCAACGTTTGAGGTCAAACGTTGGCGCAAACGTGGCTCAATTAGCTCATCAATCAGGGGTG
>NC_029773.3:63264276-63266707 GCF_000817695.3 Arachis duranensis
ATAGGCACCATGACCTTTGAAAAGGCTCTGTGTGACCTGGGGTCAGGCATAAATCTTATGCTACTCTCAGTAATGGAGAAGCTGGAGATCATTGAGGTACAGCTTGCCACATTCTCACTACAGATGGCAGACAAGTTAATAAGACAAGCTTATGGAATAGTAGAGGACGTGTTAGTGAAGGTTGAAGGCCTTTACATCCCTGCTGATTTCATAATCTTAGACACTAGGAAGGAGGAGGATGAATGCATCATCCTTGGAAGACCTTTCCTAGCCACAGTAGGAGCTGTGATAGATGTTAACAGAGGAGAATTAGTCCTTCAATTGAATGGGGACTACCTTGTGTTCAAGACCCAAGGGTGTTCCTCTGCAACCATAGAGAGGAAGCATAAAAAGCTTTTCTCAGTATAGAGTCAAACAGAGCCCCCACAATTAAACTCTAAGTTTGGTGTTGGGAGGCCACAGCCAAACTCTAAGTTTGGTGTTGAATCCCCACATCCAAACTCTAAGTTTGGTGTTGGGAGTCTACAACATTGACTTGATCACCTGTGAGGCTCCATGAGAGTTCACTGTCAAGCTAGTGACATTAAAGGAGCACTTATTGGGAGGCAACCCAATTTTTATTTATTTAATTTTATTTTTATTTTATTTTTCCTTTATGTTTTATTAGGTTCATGATCATGTGGAGTCATAAAATAAATACTAAAATTATAAATAGAATCAAAAACAGTAGAAGAAAAAGCACACCCTAGAGGAAGGATTTACTGGGGTTTAAACGCCAGTAAGGAGCATCTGGCTGGCGTTCAACGCCAGAACAAAGCATGGATCGGGCGTTGAACGCCAGAAACAAGCAGTATATTGGCGTTCAAACGTAAGGAATACACCCTGAGGAGAGCTGGTGCTGAACGCCAGAAACAAGCATGGAACTAGCGTTCAACGCCAGAAACATGCTGTAAATGGGCGTTGAACGCCCAAAACAAGCATGAAGCTGGCGTTCAACGCCAGAAACAAGCATGAATCTGGCGTTGAATGCCAGGATTGCATGCAGAGGGCATTTTACACGCCTCATTGGTGCAGGGATGCTAATCCTTGACACCTTAGGATCTGTGGACCCCACAGGATCATCTCAGGATCTGTGGATCCCACAGGATCCCCACTTACCTCAACTCACCCTCTCTCTCTCTTTACACACAATCCAATAAACACTCTTCCCCAAAACCCTTCACCAATCACCTTAATCTCTCTTCCCCCATCACCTCTTCACCACTCACATCCATTCACTTTTCCCCATAAACCCCACCTACATTCAAATTCAAAGTCCTTTCCCACCGAACCCACCCAATATGGCCAAACTTTAACCCCTCTCCCTCCACTATATAAACCCCTCCATTCTTCTTCATTTTACACAACACAACCCTCTCTTATCCTCCTTGACCGAAACACTAACCTCTCTCTCTCTCCTCCATATCTTCTTCTTCTTCATCTATTCTTTCTTCTCTTGCTTGAGGGTGAGCAATATTCTAAGTTTGGTGTGGTAAAAGCATAGCTTTTTTGTTTTTCCATAACCATTGATGGCACCTAAGGCCGGAAAAACCTCTAGAAAAGGGAAAGGGAAGACAAAAGCTTCCACCTCCGAGTCATGGGAGATGGAGAGATTCATCTCCAAAGCCCATCAAGACCACTTCTATGAAGTTGTGACCAAGAAGAAGGTGATCCCCGAGGTCCCTTTCAAACTCCAGAAAAATGAGTATCCCGGAGATCCGACATAAGATCCAAAGAAGAGGTTGGGAAGTTCTTACCAATCCCATTCAACAAGTCAGAATCTTAATGGTTCAAGAGTTCTATGCCAATACATGGATCACTAGGAACCATGATCAAAGTGTGAACCCGAATCCAAAGAACTATCTTACAATGGTTCGGGAGAAATGCTTAGATTTTAGTCTGGAAAATGTGAGGTTGGCGTTCAACTTGCCCATGATGCAAGGAGATGCACGCCCCTACACTAGAAGAGTCAACTTTGATCAAAGGTTGGACCAAGTCCTTATGGACATATGTGTGGAAGGAGCTCAATGGAAAAGAGACTCCAAAGGCAAGCCGGTTCAATTAAGAAGACTGGACCTCAAGCCTGTGGCTAGAGGATGGTTGGAGTTCATCCAACGCTCCATCATCCCCACTAGCAACCGATCCCAAGTTACTGTGGATTGGGCCATCATGATTTATAGCATCATGAATGGAGAGGAAGTAGAAGTTCATGAAGTCATCTCCCTTGAATTCTACAAAATAGCCGAAAAGCCCTTGGTGGACGAAATTGTGATCCATATTCTTTAAGTTGTACTCCTTGTACTTTTATGGAATTTGAAATTGGCACGAGTGAACACAACTCCGTTCAACTAACCAGCAAGTGTACTGGGTCGTCCAAGTAATAAACCTTACG
>NC_029773.3:63266730-63267055 GCF_000817695.3 Arachis duranensis
GCGAGTAAGGGTCGATCCCACAGAGATTGTTGGTATGAAGCAAGCTATGGTCACCTTGTAAATCTCAGTTAGGCAGATTAAATTGGTTTGTGGTTTCAAAAATTAATAATAAAAAGAAAATAATAAAAGGGATAGAATACTTATGTAAATCCATAGTGAGAATTTCAGATAAATGTGTGGAGATGCTGTGCTCCTCTTGAATCTCTGCTTTCCTATTACAGTCATCCAATCCTTCCTATTCCTTTTGATGACATGTCATCATATACCCATTTTCTATGCTTTTTCATACAAGAAATTGATGATTTGTGCTTAAATATTGAATGCT
>NC_029773.3:63268713-63269994 GCF_000817695.3 Arachis duranensis
GGGATTGATTAGATCAACAATGATTAAGTGGGTGAGAAGTCTAGATCAAGCATTTTCTTTATTTTATTTTCTGTTTTAGATTGAAACCAAGGTGTTTGTTATTTTGCCTCACTAAGCAAATATCATCTGAGACATGAATTTCAATTTTGTTTGGGGTTGTGTTTTACAAAATTCAGATGGAGTTCAACTCATCTTATGATCAAACAAATTTTATGGGATATTACCCACCATCACCAATCTCTAATGGTGGTTGGGAATATCACCAAGAAATCACAGATTCTGAGCTCTCCAATCCATGGAGAATTGCTTCAGAGACACAAGATGAGCAAGAGAATCATATGGGACACTTCCCAGAGACACAATATGATCCAGATTTTGATGAGTCTAACAACTACTCATATTGTGACTGGGAATGTCAAAATCAAAGAAATCTTAGCAATCCATACTGTGATGAGTTCAACAATTCTTCAAATTGTGATTCAGAGGATCTCCTTCAAAAGTCCAGAGGATTTTTTGAAAGACAAGAACAATCCTGGAAAAGGCAAGAAGCTCTCTTCAAAAAATTAAATGGAGATTTAGAGAACATAGGGAACCAGGATGCTATTGTATCAAGTGAAACTCCCATGGAGAATGAGGTGGTGAAGGTATTTGAAAATGAAACTGCACTTGAGGTGACAAAGGATAATGAACATTCACAACCCCCACAAACCTTCCTAAACCAAAGGTGCTCAACACTGATTGAAAGATATGAAGAGGAGATGAAGAAATTATGGGAAGAACAACAAACCTCTTCTATGAAAATGCTATTGAGTCAAATGTTGAGTACAAATGAGGAAGTGGAGGAGCAAGAAAGTGAGGAAGTCATTCCAAACTCAAGTGAAGCAGAAAAGCTCATGGAGCCACCGATTCAAAAGGCTTTGGATGAATACAGAACTCCAATAATCACACAACCACCAAGACTTGGACTCAAAGAAGTGAAGGCAACTAACAAGAGCACCAATTCTGTCCCTAAGTCAGCAAGCAAGCTCAACCAAGCCAATTTCAAAAGAAAGCTTGCTGAGAGGAAACCAAGAAAGGGGACAATAGCTGAAACTTTTCCCCTCTTGAAGTCATTCCTCTTAACAAACTGGAAGAAGAGGAAGAAAGTGAAGAGCAACATGTCAAGCTAATGACACTAAAAGAGCACTTGTTGGGAGGTAACCCAACCGTAGGTACATTTCTTTTTATGCTTTGTTTAAATTCAATAAATTGGCATATGGTTACATTCTAAGTTTGGTGTTG
>NC_029773.3:63272144-63272743 GCF_000817695.3 Arachis duranensis
AAATCAAGGAAGGAAGCAGCCAGCACGATTCTGCCCTGCCCTTGCCAAGGGCAGGATCGTGATGCACATTAAGGATTGGAAGCAAAATTTTCGCTAAGTTAAAATCTGGGTGCTCACAGCATGACCATGCCTCCTTCAAATGGCTATAACTTGAGCTACAAACGTTCAATTGATGTGCTTCTAGTTGCGTTGGAAAGCTGACATTCAGAGCTTTCCAACGATATATAGAAATCCATATTTGGCGTCCAATTAAGGCAGGAACGAAAGGCATCTTTAAGGGCCAAAAACAAGCGAAAATAAACCAAAATGCTTCCACCAAGGCTCGAAGAGGGAGAAACAAGGAAACAAAGTGGCGCTCAATTTTCTGCCCTGCCCTCTTGGAGAGCAGGGCAATGTCGTGTTTTCTTCAAGAAAATTCAAGGAAAAATTGCAACAACTTACTCCACCAAGTTTCGAACACAAGACCTCTAGGAAGTAAAGGCTTAGGCTTGGCACACACAAGGGCACCATGGCACGTCCCTGGCAGCCTCAGCGTGCGCACTCCACAATTCTGGCGCATCAAACTCTTCCTGCCCTGCCCTTGGCGCGGGCAGGGCAGC
>NC_029773.3:63273525-63275001 GCF_000817695.3 Arachis duranensis
AAATTGTGATCCATATTCTTTTGTACTTGTATGAAATCATTATTATGGCACCAGTTGAATTCACAACTCCGTTCAACTAACCAGCAAGTGTACTGGGTCGTCCAAGTAATAAACCTTACGTGAGTAAGGGTCGATCCCACAGAGATTGTTGGTATGAAGCAAGCTATGGTCACCTTGTAAATCTCAGTTAGGTAGATTAAATTGGTTTATGGGTTTTCGAAAATTACTAATAATTGGAAAATAAAAAGGATAGAAATACTTATGTAAATTAATAGTGGGAATTTCAGACAGGTGTATGGAGATGCTGTGTTCCTCTTGAAACTCTGCTTCACTACTCGCTCTTCCTTCAATTCTTCTTATTCCTTTCCATGGCAAGCTGTATGTAGGGCTTCACCATCAGCGGTGGCTACTTTCAATCCTTTCGGGAAAATGATCCTATGCGCTATCACTGCACGGCTAATCGTCTAGAGGCATCACCCTTGGTTGATGGCTACATCCCGTCCTCTCAGTGAAAACGTTCCTATGCTCTGTCACAGCACGGCTAATCATCTGTCGGTTCTCAATCAGGTTGGAATAGAATCCATTGATTCTTTTGCGTCTGTCACTAACGCCAGCCTTCAGGAGTTTGAAGCACGTCACAGTCATTCAATACCGGAATCCTACTCGGAATACCACAGACAAGGTGAGACTTTCCGGATTCCCAGGATCCTACTCGGAATACCACAGACAAGGTTAGACTTTCCGGATCCTCATGAATGCCGCCATCCATCTAGCTTATACCACGAAGATTCTGTTAGGGAATCTAAGAGATATGCGTCCGGCCTAAGGTAGAACGGAAGTGGTTGTCAATCACGCACGTTCATAAGTGAGAATGATGATGAGTGTCACGGATCATCACATTCATCAAGTTGAAGTGCAACGTATATCTTGGAATAAGAATAGAAGAGAATTGAATAGAAAGTAATGATATTTGTATTGAAACTTGATGTACAGCAGAGCTCCACACCCTTAATCTATGGTGTGCAGAAACTCCACTGTTGAAAATACATAAGTAAAAGGTTCAGGCATGGCCGAATGGCCAGCCCCCAAAATGTGATCAATAGCCTCCCAAGATGAAGAATAAAACAAAACTGAGACTAAAGATGAAACGTGGTCAAAAGACGACTAATACAATAGTTAAATGTTCTATTTATAATAAACTAGCTCCTAGGGTTTACATGAGTAAGTAATTGATGCATAAATCCACTTCCGGGGCCCACTTGGTGTATGCTTGGGCTGAGCTTGATCTATCCACGAGCTGAGGCTTCTCTTGGAGTTGAACTCCGAGTTATGACGTGTTTTGGGCGTTCAACTCCGGATCATGACGTGTTTCTGCCGTTTAACTCCAGACAGCAGCATGTACTTGGCGTTCAACGCCAAGTTACGTCATCAATTTCCGAATAAAGTATGGACTATTATATATTGCTGGAAAGCTCT
>NC_029773.3:63275264-63276782 GCF_000817695.3 Arachis duranensis
AAAAACAATGCCAAAAAGCGTATAAATTATCCGCTCATCACAACACCAAACTTAAATTTTTGCTTGTCCCCAAGCAACTGAAAATCAAATAGGATAAAAAGAAGAGAATATACTATAAATTCTGAAATATCAATGAATATTAATTTAATTAGATGAGCGGGACTTGTAGCTTTTTGCTTCTGAACAGTTTTGGCATCTCACTTTATACTTTGAAGTTTTAAATGATTAGCATCCATAGGAACTCAAAGTTCAGATAGTGTTATTAATTCTCCTAGTTAAGTATGTTGATTTTTGAACACAACTACTTTTATGAGTCTTGGCCGTGACCCTAAGCACTTTGTTTTCCAGTATTACCACCGGATACACAAATGCCACAGACACATGACTGGGTGAACCTTTTAAGATTGTGACTCAGCTTTGCTAGAGTCCCCAGTTAGAGGTGTCCAGAGCTCTTAAGCACACTCTTTTTGCTTTGGATCACGACTTTAACCATTCAGTCTCAAGCTTTTCACTTGGACCTTCATGACACAAGCACAAGGTTAGGGACAGCTTGATTTAGCCGCTTAGGCCTGGATTTAATTTCCTTAGGCCCTCCTATCCATTGATGCTCAAAGCCTTGGATCCTTTTTACCCTTGCCTTTTGGTTTTTAAGGGCTATTGGCTTTTTCTGCTTGCTTTTTTTCTTTTTCTTTCTTTTTTTTTCTTTTTTTCGCCAAATTTTTTTTTCACTGCTTTTTCTTGCTTCAAGAATCAATTTCATGAATTTTTTTCAGATCATCAATAACATTTCTCTTTGTTCATCATTCTTTCAAGAGCCAACAATTTTAACAACAATATCAAAAGACATATGCACTGTTCAATCATTCATTCAGAAAACAAAAAGTATTGTCACCACATCAATATAATTAAACTAAATTCAAGGATAAATTCGAAATTTTGCTCCTCCCTCATTGCTCTTTGATCTTCTCTTATTTCTTGGAGAATGATGGAGTGCTCATGATGTTCCACCCTTAATTTTTCCACATTGTGGCTCAAATCTTCAAAGGAGGTGTTGAGTTGCTCCCAATAGTTGTTGGGAGGAAAGTGCATCCCTTGAGGCATCTCAGGGATTTCTTGATGATGAGCTTCCTCATGCATCTTTTGAGAACCGTGCATGGTTTCTCTTGCTTGCTCCATCCTCTTCTTGGTGATGGGCTTATCCTCTTCAATGGGGATATCTTCTTCTATGATAACTCCAGCTGAGTAACATAGATGGCAAATAAGATGAGGAAAATCTAGCCTTGCCATGGGTGAGGGCTTGTCGGCTATTTTGTAGAGTTCATTGGAGATGACCTCATGAACTTCTACCTCCTCTCCAATCATGATGCTGTGAATCAGGATGGGCCGATCCACAGTAACTTCAGATCGGTTGCTAGTAGGAATGATGGAGCGTTGGATGAACTCCAACCATCCTCTAGCCACAGGCTTGAGGTCCAGTCTTCTTAGTTGAACTGGCTTGCCTTTGGAGTCTATTCTCCA
>NC_029773.3:63276958-63279226 GCF_000817695.3 Arachis duranensis
CGAACCATTGTGAGATAGTTCTTTGGATTCGGGTTCATACTTTGATCATGGTTCCTAGTGATCCATGCATTGGCATGGAACTCTTGAACCATTAAGATTCCGACTTGTTGCATGGGGTTGGTTAGGACTTCCCAACCTCTTCTTTGGATCACATGTCGGATCTCCGGATACTCATTCTTTTTGAGCTTGAAAGGGACCTCAGGGATCACCTTCTTCTTTGCCACAACATCATAGAAGTGGTCTTGATGGCTCTTGGAGATGAATCTTTCCATCTCCCATGACTCGGAGGTGGAAGCTTTTGTCTTCCCTTTTCCTTTTCTAGAGGATACTCCGGCCTTAGGTGCCATTGATGGTAATGGAAAAAAAAGCTTTATGCTTTTACCACACCAAACTTAAAATATTGCTCGCCCTCAAGCAAGAGAAGAAAGAAGAGAAGAAGAAGAAGAAGAAGAAATATGGTAGAGAGGGAGAGAGGTAGGTTCGGCTAAGTGGGAGAAGAGGGGTTTGTGTTGAGTGAAAATGAAGGAGAATGGAAGGGTATTTATAGGGAGAGGGGAGGGTGTAAGTTCGGCCATTTTGGGTGGGAATGGGTGGGAAATTGAATTTGAATTTTATGAAGGTAGGTGGGGTTTATGGGGAAGAGTGGATTGATGTGAGTGGTGAAGGGGTGATTGGGAAGAGGAATTGAGGTGATTGGTGAAGAATGTTGGGAATTGTGACATGGGGAATTCAAATCACAAAAATAGGATTAGGAGGTAAGGTGGGAATATAGTAGGTGGGGATCCTGTGGGGTCCACAGATCCTGAGGTGATCCTGTGGGGTCCACAGATCCTGAGGTGTCAAGGAATTCCATCCCTGCACCAAATAGGCATGTAATTTGCCTTTGCACACCATTCTGGCGTTTAAACGCCCATTGGTGCACGTTCTGGGCGTTCAACACCCATGTAAAGCATGTTTCTGGCGTTGAACGCCAGTTTCATGCTTGTTACTGGCGTTCAGCGCCAGTTTTTCCTCTCTGGGCACATTCCTGGCGTTCAGCGCCATAATGTTGCTTGTTTCTGGCATTCAGCGCCAGAATGATGCTCTGTTCTGGCGTTGAACGCCAGCCAGATGCATCTTACTGGCGTTGAACGCCAGCCCGTGCGTCCTCCAGGGTGAAAATTTTTTTCTTCTGTTTTTGACTCTGTTTTTAATTTTTTTGATTTTTTTCGTGACTCCTTATGATCATGTACCTAATAAAACACAAAATAACAATAAAACACAATAAAATAAAAATTAGATAAATAAAATTGGGTTGCCTCCCAACAAGCGCTTCTTTAATGTCAATAGCTTGACAGTGGCTCTCATGGAGCCACAAGGTGATCAGGTCAATGTTTGTGTAGTCCCAACACCAAACTTAGAGTTTGGATATGGGGTCTTAACACCAAACTTAGAGTTTGGTTGTGGCCTCACAACACCAAACTTAGAGTTTGACTGTGTGGGCTCTTCTTGACTCTGAACTGAGAGAAGCTCTTCATGCTTACTCTCTTTTGTCATAGAGGGATGGCCATGTGCCTTAAATACAAGGTAGTCCCCATTCAATTGAAGGACTAACTCACCTCTGTTGACATCTATCACAGCTCCTGCTGTGGCTAGGAAAGGTCTTCCAAGGATGATGCAATCATCCTCTTCCTTCCTAGTGTCTAAGATTATGAAATCAACAGGGATGTAAAGGCCTTCAACCTTTACTAACACGTCTTCTACTATTCCATAAGCTTGTCTCAAGGACTTATCTGCCAATTGTAATGAGAACAAGGCAGGTTGTACCTCAATGATCCCTAGCTTCTCCATTATAGAGAGTGGCATAAGATTTATCCCTGACCCTAGATTACATAGAGCTTTTTCAAAGCTCATGGTGCCTATGGTACAAGGTATTAGGAACCTGCCAGGATCTTGTTTCTTTTGAGGTAGAGTTTTCTGAATCCAAGTATCTAGTTCACTAATGAGCAAGGGAGGTTCACTGTCCCACGTCTCATTACCAAACAACTTGGCATTCAGCTTCATGATAGCTCCTAAATATTGAGCAATTTGCTCTCCAGTTACATCTTCATCCTCTTCAGAGGATGGATAATCTTCAGAGCTCATGAATGGCAGAAGGAGATTTAATGGAATCTCTATGGTTTCTATGTGAGCCTCAGATTCCTTTGGATCCTTAATAGGAAACTCCTTCTTGCTTGAGGGACGTCCCAAGAGGTCTTCCTCACTAGGATTTTCGTCCTCCTCCTCCCT
>NC_029773.3:63279313-63279529 GCF_000817695.3 Arachis duranensis
GTTCTCTTCTGTATTGCTTGGGAGAATACTGGGAGGAGTTTCAATAACTTTCTTACTCAGCTGGCCCACTTGTGCTTCCAAATTTCTAATGGATGATCTTGTTTCATTCATGAAACTGAAAGTGGCCTTTGACAGATCAGAGACTATATTGGCTAAATTAGAATTGTTTTGTTTAGAATTCTCTGTCTGTTGCTGAGAAGATGATGGAAAAGGCTT
>NC_029773.3:63279834-63280016 GCF_000817695.3 Arachis duranensis
TGAAGGTTTGAACATCCACTCTCAGCTTGCTCAGCTTTTGAGGAGGAAAGAATTTATCCAAGAAGGCATTGACTAGCTTATCCCAGGAGTCCAGGCTATCTTTAAGTTGTGAATCCAACCATATTCTAGCTCTGTCTCTTACAGCAAAAGGGAAAAGCATGAGTCTGTAGACTTCAGGATCA
>NC_029773.3:63280123-63282440 GCF_000817695.3 Arachis duranensis
AGCTCAAAGTTATTGGCTCCAATGGCAGGAATGGAGATGCTTCTTCCATCAAACTTGGACGTTGGCTTTGTGAAGTCACCAAGCATTCTCCTTGCATTATTATTGTTATTTTCGGCTGCCATCTCCTTCTCCTGTTCGAAAATTTCTAAAAGGTTATTTCTGGATTGTTGTATTTTAGCTTCTCTAAATTTTCTCTTCAGAGTCCTTTCAGGTTCTGGATCAATTTCAACAAGAGTGCCTTTTTCCCTGTTCCTGCTCATATGAAAGAGAAGAAAACAAGAAAAGAAAGAGGAATCCTCTATGTCACAGTATAGAGATTTTTTTATGTTAGTAGAAAGAGAAAGGGGTCGAAGAATCCAAACACAAGAGATATAAGAAGTTCGGATTCGTAGATGAAGAGAGGTGAAGAGAAGTGTTAGTAATTAATTAATTAAATAGAATAAGAGAAGAGGAGGGAGATTTCGAAAATAATTTTGAAAAATGGGTTAGTAATTTTTGAAAATTAAAAATTGAAATTAAAATTTAAAACAATTAATTAATTTAAAAGAATTTTTTGAAAAGAGGGAGATATTTTTCGAAAATAGAAGAGGGAGAAGTAGTTAGGTGGTTTTGAAAAAGATAAGAAACAAACAAAAAGTTAGTTAGTTGATTGAAAAAGATATTAAAATCAAATTTGAAAAGATAAGAAGATAAGAAGTTAGATAAGATATTTTGAAATCAAATTTTGAAAAAAGATAAAATTTTTGAAAAAGATAAGATAAAAGATAAAAATATATATTTGAAAAAGATTTAATTTTTAAAATGACTTTAACTAACAAGAAACTACAAGATAAGATTCTAGAACTTAAAGATTGAACATTCCTTAACAAGAAAGTAACAAACTTCAAATTTTTGAACCAATCACATTAATTGTTAGCTAATTTTCAAAAATTAGATATAAAAGATAAGAAAAAAGATTTTTGAAAAATAATTTTTAAAATTTTCGAAAATAAATAAAAAAAATGAAAAAGATATGATTTTTAAAAAAGATTTTGAAAAGATAAGATTTTTAAAATTGAAATTTTGACTTGACTTGTAAGAAACAACTAATTTTAAAAATTTTTGACCAAGTCAACCCAAAATTTCGAAAATTTGGAGGAAAATAAGGAAAAGAAATTTTTTTTTATTTTTGAATTTTTAAAGAAAAACACAAAAATGACCCAAAACATGAAAATTTTGGATCAAGACACAAGATGCATGCAAGAATGCTATGAATGTCAAGATGAACACCAAGAACACTTTGAAGATCATGATGAACATCGAGAACATAATTTTGAAAAATTTTTGATGCAAAGAAAACATGCAAGACACCAAACTTAGAAATCTTTAATGCATGGAAAATATGAATGCAAAGATGCACATGAAAAACAACAAACAACACAAAACAAGAAATCATCAAGATCAGACAAGAAGACTTGTCAAGAACAACTTGAAGATCATGAAGAACACTATGAATGCATGGGATTTTCGAAAAATGCAAGAAAAATTTTTAAAGCATGCAATTGACACCAAACTTAAAAATTAACACAAAACTCAAACAAGAAACACAAAATATTTTTGATTTTTATGATTTTCTAATTTTTTTGTATTTTTATTAATTTTTTCGAAAATAAAGTTAGGAAAAACGAAAAAGAAAAGAAAATTTTTGAAAAAGATTTTTGCAAAGAAAATTACCTAATCTGAGCAACAAGATGAACCGTGAGTTGTCCATACTCGAACAATCCCCGGCAACGGCGCCAAAAACTTGGTGGACGAAATTGTGATCCATATTCTTTAAGTTGTACTCCTTGTACTTTTATGGAATTTGAAATTGGCACGAGTGAACACAACTCCGTTCAACTAACCAGCAAGTGTATTGGGTCGTCCAAGTAATAAACCTTACGCGAGTAAGGGTCGATCCCACAGAGATTGTTGGTATGAAGCAAGCTATGGTCACCTTGTAAATCTCAGTTAGGCAGATTAAATTGGTTTGTGGTTTCAAAAATTAATAATAAAAAGAAAATAATAAAAGGGATAGAATACTTATGTAAATCCATAGTGAGAATTTCAGATAAATGTGTGGAGATGCTGTGCTCCTCTTGAATCTCTGCTTTCCTATTACAGTCATCCAATCCTTCCTATTCCTTTCCATGGCAAGCTGTATGTAGGGCTTCACCATCAGCGGTGGCTACTTTCAATCCTCTCGGGAAAATGATCCTATGCGGCTGTCACTCGCACGGCTAATCGTCTGGAGGCATCACCCATGGTTGATGGCTACATCCCATCCTCTCAGTGAAAA
>NC_029773.3:63282595-63299004 GCF_000817695.3 Arachis duranensis
AGACTTTCCGGATTCCCAGGATCCTACTCGAAATACCACAGACAAGGTTAGACTTTCCGGATCCTCATGAATGCCGCCATCCATTTAGCTTATACCACGAAGATTCTGTTAGGGAATCTAAGAGATATGCGTCCGGCCTAAGGTAGAACGGAAGTGGTTGTCAATCACGCGCGTTCATAAGTGAGAATGATGATGAGTGTCACGGATCATCACGTTCATCAAGTTGAAGTGCAACGTATATCTTGGAATAAGAATAGAAGAGAATTGAATAGAAAGTAATGATATTTGTATTGAAACTTGATGTACAGTAGAGCTCCACACCCTTAATCTATGGTGTGCAGAAACTCCACTGTTGAAAATACATAAGTAAAAGGTTCAGGCATGGCCGAATGGCCAGCCCCCAAAACGTGATCAATAGCCTCCCAAGATGAAGAATAAAACAAAACTGAGACTAAAGATGAAACGTGGTCAAAAGACGACTAATACAATAGTTAAATGTTCTATTTATAATAAACTAGCTCCTAGGGTTTACATGAGTAAGTAATTGATGCATAAATCCACTTCCGGGGCCCACTTGGTGTATGCTTGGACTGAGCTTGATCTATCCACGAGCTGAGGCTTCTCTTGGAGTTGAACTCCGAATTATGACGTGTTTTGTGCGTTCAACTCCGGATCATGACGTTTTTCTGGCGTTTAACTCCAGACAGCAGCATGTACTTGGCGTTCAACGCCAAGTTACGTCGTCAATTTCCGAATAAAGTATGGACTATTATATATCGCTGGAAAGCCCTGGATGTCTAATTTCCAACGCTGTTAAGAGCGCGCCAATTGGAGTTCTTTAGCTCAAGAAAATCCATTTCGAGTGCAGGGAGGTCAGATTCCAACAGCATCAGCAGTCCTTTTGTCAGCCTTTTTCAGAGTTTTGCTCAAGTCCCTCATTTTCAGCCAGAATTTACCTAAAATCACAGAAAATCACACAAACTCATAGTAAAGTCCAGAAATGTGAATTTAACATAAAAACTAATGAAAACATCCCTAAAAGTAGCTCAAACTTACTAAAAACTATCTAAAAATAATGCCAAAAAGTGTATAAATTATCCGCTCATCAGCCCTCCACCATGGCAAGGCTAGTTTTTCCTCATCTTATTTGCCATCTATGTTACTCAGCTGGAGTTATCATAGAAGGAGACATCCCCATTGAGGAGGATAAGCCCATCACTAAGAAGAGGATGGAGAAAACAAGAGAGCCCACTCATGGATCCCAAGAGACGCATGAGGAAGCTCATCACCAAGAAATTCCAGAGATTCCTCAAGGGATGCACTTTCCTCCCAAAAATTATTGGGAACAACTCAACACTTCTCTAGAAGACTTGAGTTACAATATGGATCAATTAAGGGTGGAACATCAAGAGCACTCCATCATTCTCCATGAAATTAGAGAAGATCAAAGAGCAATGAGAGAGGAGCAACAAAGGCAAGGAAGAGACATAGAAGAGCTCAAGGACATCATTGGTTCTTCAAGAAGAAAGGGCCACCATCACTGAGGTGGACTCATTCCTTGTTCTTATTTCTCTGTTTTTTCGGTTTTTATGCTTAATATTTATCTATATTTGTGTCTTTCCTACATGATCATTAGAGTCTAGTAACTATGTCTTAAGGCAATGAATAATTCTATTAATCATTCACCTCTCTTAAAAAAAATATGTTTTTAATTCAAAAGATCAAGAAGTACATGAATTTCGAATTTATCCTTGAAATTAGTTTAATTATATTGATGTGGTGACAATACTTTTTGTTTTCTGACTGAATGCTTAAACAGTGCATAATTTTGATCTTGTTGTTTATGAATGTTAAAATTGTTGGCTTTTGAAAGAATGATGAACAAAGAGAAATGTTACTGATAATCTGAAAAATCATAAATTTGATTCTTGAAGCAAGAAAAAGCAGTGAATAGAAAAACCTTGCGGAAAAAAAAATTTGGCGAAAAAAATTAGAAAGAAAAAGAAAAAGCAAGCAGAAAAAGCCAATAGCCCTTAAAACCAAAAGGCAGGGGTAAAAAGGATCCAAGGCTTTGAGCATCAATGGATAGGAGGGCCCAAGGAAATAAAAAACCAGGCCTAAACGGCTAAATCAAGCTGTCCCTAACGATGTGCTTGTGGCATGTAGGTCCATGAGACTGAGTGGTTAAAGTCGTGATCCAAAGCAAAAAGAGTGTGCTTAAGAACTTTGGACACCTCTAATTGGGGACTTTAGCAAAGCTGAGTCACAATCTGAAAAGGTTCACCCAATTATGCGTCTGTGGCATTTATGTATCTGGTGGTGATACTGGAAAACAAAGTGCTTAGGGCCACGGCCAAGACTCATAAAAGTAGCTGTGTTCAAGAATCAACAAACTTAACTAGGAGAATCAATAACACTATCTGAAATTCTAAGTTCTTATAGATGCCAATCATTCTAAACTTCAAAGGAAAAAGTGAGATGCCAAAACTGTTTAGAAGCAAAAAGCTACTAGTCCCGCTCATCTAATTAGAACTAATATTCATTGATATTTTCGAATTTATAGTATGTTCTCTTCTTTTTATCCTATTTTATTTTTAGTTGCTTGGGGACAATGGCATTGTTTTTAGGTAGTTTTTAGTAGGATCTAGCTACTTTTAGGGATGTTTTCATTAGTTTTTATGCTAAATTTACATTTCTGAACTTTACTATGAGTTTGTTTGTTTTTTTGTGATTTCAGGTATTTTCTGGCTGAAATTGAGGGACCTGAGCAAAACTATGATAAAAGGCTGACAAAGGACTGCTGATGCTGTTGGAATCTGACCTCTCTGCACTCAAAATGGATGTTCCGGAGCTACAGAACTCCAAATAGCGCGATCTTAACCGCGTTAGAAAGTAGACATCTAGAGCTTTCCAGAAATATATAATAGTCCATACTTTATTTGAGATTAGACGATGTGAACTGGCGCTCAACGCCAGTTTCATGCTGCATTCTGGAGTCAAACGCCAGAAACACGTCACGAACCAGAGTTGAACGCCAAACACATGTTACAACTTGGCGTTCAACTCCAAAAGAAGCCTCTACATGTGTAGAGCTCAAGATCACCCCAAGCACACACCAAGTGGGCCCTGGAAGTGGATTTCTGCATTAATTACTTATTTCTGTAAACCCTAGTAGCTGGTCTAGTATAAATAGGACATTTTACTATTGTATTAGACATCTTTGGACGCCTAGTCCCTAGACCAAGTCCTTCTCCCTATTTTCGAATTCATATCACATTTTGGGGGCTAGCCATTCGGCCATGCCATGACCACTATCACTTATGTATTTTCAACGGTGGAGTTTCTACACACCATAGATTAAGGGTGTGGAGCTCTGCTGTACCTCGAGTTTCAATGCAATTACTACTATTTTCTATTCAATTCAGTTTATTCCTGTTCTAAGATATTCGTTGCACTTAACCATGACGAATGTGATGATCTGTGACACTCATCATCATTCTCACTTATGAACGCGTGACTGACAACCACTTTCGTTCTACCTTAGACCGAGCACATATCTCTTGGATTCCTTAATCAGAATCTTCGTGGTATAAGCTAGAATTGATGGCGGTATTCATGAGAATCCAGAAAGTCTAAACCTTGTCTGTGGTATTCTGAGTAGGATTCAGGGATTAAATGATTGTGACGAGCTTCAAACTCGCGATTGTTGGGCATCATGACAAACGCAAAAGAATCAATGGATTCTATTCCGACATGATCGAGAACCGAAAGATGATTAGCCATGCTGTGACAGAGCATTTGGACCATTTTCACTGAGAAGATGGGATGTAGCCATTGACAATGGTGATGCCCTACATACAGCTTGCCATGGAAAGGAGTAAGAAGGATTGGATGAAGACAGTAGGAAAGCAGAGATTCAGAAGGAGCACAGCATCTTCATACGCCTATCTGAAATTCCCACCAATGATTTACATAAATATTTCTATCTTTATTTTCTGTTTATTTATTATTATTATTCGAAAACTCCATAATCATTTATTATCCGCCTAACTGAGATTTACAAGATGACCATAACTTGCTTTATACCAACAATCTCCGTGGGATCGACCCTTACTCACGTAAGGTTTATTACTTGAATGACCCAATGCACTTGCTGGTTAGTTGTGCAGAGTTGTGAAGAAAGTGCCGAGTTATAAACGTGCATACCAAGTTGAATGCCATTATTAGAGATCACAATTTCGTGCACCACTTGTTTCTATCTAAGATATTCATTCGCACTTCAATATGATGAATGCGATGATCCGCGACACTCATCACCATTCTCAATCTTTGAACGCGTGCCTGACAACCACATCCGTTCTACATTAGATTGAATGAGTATCTCTTGGATTCCTTAATCAGAGTCTTCGTGGTATAAGCTAGAATCCATTGGCAGCATTCTTGAGAATCCAGAAAGTCTAAACCTTGTCTATTGTATTCCGAGTAGGATTCATGGATTGAATGACTGTGACGAGTTTCAAACTCACAAGGGTTGGGCGTAGTGACAGACGCAAAAGGATCAATGGATCCTATTCCAGCATGAGTGAGGACCGACAGATGATTAGCCATGCGGTGACAGCGCACCTGGACCATTTTCACTGAGAGGACGGATTTTAGCCATTGACAACGGTGATCCACCAACACACAGCTTGCCATAGGAGGAACCTTGCGTGCGTAAATAAGAAGACAGGGAAAAGCAGAGATTCAAAAGACAAAGCATCTCCAAAACTCCAACATATTCTCCG
This sequence comes from Arachis duranensis, assembly GCF_000817695.3. Classification (NCBI taxonomy): domain Eukaryota; kingdom Viridiplantae; phylum Streptophyta; class Magnoliopsida; order Fabales; family Fabaceae; genus Arachis; species Arachis duranensis. The sequence goes on from NC_029773.3 coordinate 63,287,380, forward strand.
TTACTGCATAACAAGTATTATTTAATCTATGCTCTCTTATTCATTTGCAAGTCAACTGATAATTATAATTGATATCCTGTCTAAGAGTTACAAGATAACCATAGCTTGCTTCAAGCCAACAATCTCCGTGAGATTCGACCCTTACTCACGTAAGGTATTACTTGGACGACCCAGTGCACTTGCTGGTTAGTGGTACCAATTGTGAAAAGTGTGATTTATAATTTTGTGCACCAGGGCAGGGGGTAGTACGAAGCAAAATAGGGAAAAGGATAAAGTTTGTAAGGCTTGGGATAGAGTGTGGAATAAGTAGGGCATTGGATTGAGGGATGTATTGAGAAAAGTGACCAGTGCATGTGGAGGGAAGCAAGTAAGGACAAATGAATTCAAAATCTTGTACTTTAGGGGTGTCTTCGAGACTTTGAAGAGTTATATGCATAGCTCCATATAAAATTGGACCATAGGGTGGTTGAAAGACTTATGCATGCACAAGAGAGACTAATGCATGTGCCTTGCTCAATGGACTAGTGAGTGAAAGCTATTAGAGATTTTATAGGTGCTCACATGCTTCTACCTTCAAAATTCAAATGGAAATTGAAGATGGAAAACAAAAGATGGTCATAAAAAAATATGAAAACATGCATTAAAAGAAACAAGAAATATTTGATAAGCACAAGAGGGGAGAACGTGCATAAGATGCACTCCTATGCAAAGGGGCAACTGATGCATGAAATTGTGATACACAATGGCGCCAACAACTTGGTCGCACAATTGTAATCTCAACTCTTTTTCACAACTTCACACAACTAACCAGCAAGTGCACTGGGTCGTCCAGGTAATAAACCTTACGTGAGTAAGGATCGATCCCACGGAGATTGTTGGCTTGAAGCAAGCTATGGTCACCTTGTAAATCTCAATCACTCGGATTTAAATGGGTTATGGAAATTTTATAATTAAAAGATAAATAAAACATAAAATAAAGATAGAGATACTTTTGTAATTCATTGGTGGGAATTTCAGATAAGCGTATGGAGATGCTTCATCCCTCATGACTCTCTGCTTTCCTACTGCCTTCATCCAATCCTTCATACTCCTTTCTATGGCAAGCTATATGTTGGGTTTCACCGGAATCAATGGCTACCTCCCGTCCTCTCAGTGAAAATGGTCCAAATGCGCAGCGGATAATTTATACGCTTTTTGGCATTATTTTTAGGTAGTTTTTAGTATGATCTAGTTACTTTTAGGGATGTTTTCATTAGCTTTTATGCTAAATTCACAATTCTGGACTTTACTATGAGTTTGTGTGTTTTACTGTGATTTCAGGTATTTTCTGGCTGAAATTGAGGGACCCGAGCAAAACTCTGAGAAAAGGCTGACAAAGGACTGCTGATGCTGTTGGATTCTGACCTCCCTGCACTCAAAATGGATTTTCTGGAGCTATGGAACTCCAAATGGAGCGCTTTTAACGGCTTTGGAAATTAGACATCCAGAGCTTTCCAGCAATATATAATAGTCCATACTTTATTAGGAATTTCATGACGTAAACTGGCGCTCAACGCCAGTTCCATGCTGCATTCTGGAGTCAAACGCCAGAAACAGGTCACGAACCAGAGTTGAACACCCAAAACACGTTACAACTTCGCGTTCAACTTCAAAAGAAGCCTCAGCTCGTGGATAGATCAAACTCAGCCCAAACATACACCAAGTGGGCCCTGGAAGTAGATTTATGCATCAATTACTTACTCATGTAAACCCTAGTAGCTAGTCTAGTATAAATAGGATAGTTTACTATTGTATTAGGAATCTTTGAATGTTTAGTTCTTAGACCTTGGGGGCTGGCCTCTCGGCCATGCCTGAACCTTCATCACTTATGTATTTTCAACGGTGGAGTTTCTCCACACCATAGATTAAGGGTGTGGAGCTCTGTTGTAACTCAAGTTGCAATTACTATTATTTTCTATTCAATTCGATTTATTCCTGTTCTAAGATACCATTCGTACTTCAACTTGATGGATGTGATGATCCGTGACACTCATCATCATCCATCCATATGAATGCATGCCTTACAACCACTTCTGTTCTACAAGCGAAAGCTAGAGTGCGTATCTCTTGGATTCCTTAATCAGAATCTTCGTGGTATAAGCTAGAATTGATGGCGGCATTCATGAGAATCTGGAAAGTCTAAACCTTGTCTGTGGTATTCCGAGTAGGATTCTGGGATTGAATGACTGTGACGAGCTTCAAACTCGCGATTGCTGGGTGTGATGACAAACGCAAAAGAATCAAGGGATTCTATTCCAACATGATCGAGAACCAACAGATGATTAGCCGTGCCGTGACAGAGCATTTGGACCTTTTTCACTGATAGGATGGGATGTAGCCATTGACAACGGTGATGCCCTACATACAGCTTACCATGGAAAGGAGTAAGAAGGATTGGATGGATGCAGTAGGAAAGCAGAGATTCAAAAAGAATACAGCATCTCCATACACTTATCTGAAATTCCTACCAATGAAATCACATAAGTATTTCTATCCTTTATCAATAAATTAATTATCTCTTTATATTTTCGAAAACCCAATAATCAATTATTATCCGCCTGACTGAGATTTACAAGATGACCATAGCTTGCTTCATACCAACAATCTCTGTGGGATCGACCCTTACTCACGTAAGGTATTACTTGGACGACCCAGTACACTTGTTGGTTAGTTGTGCGGAGTTGTGACTAAGTGTGATTCACGTTCGAGAGCGCTACCAAGTTATTGGAGCCATTGTTGATGATCACAATTCTGTGCACCAAGTTTTTGGCGCCGTTGCCGGGGATTGTTCGAGTATGGACAACTAACGGTTCGTCTTGTTGCTCAGATTAGGTAATTTTCTTTTCAAAAAGTTTTCAAAAAAAATTTTTCAAAAAAATTTTTCTTTATTTTCGTTTTTCTAAAGAATATTTTTGAAAAAAATAATAAAAATACAAAAAAAATTATAAAATCATAAAAATCAAAAATATTTTGTATTTCTTGTTTGAGTCTTGAGTCAACTTTTAAGTTTGGTGTCAATTGCATGCTTTAAAAAATTTTTCTTGCATTTTTCGAAAATTCATGTATTGATGGTGTTCTTCATGATCTTCAAGTTGTTCTTGACAAGTCTTCTTGTTTGATCTTGATGTTTTCTTGTTATGTGTTGTTTGTTGTTTTTCATATGCATTTTTCGTTTGTTAGTGTCCATGCATTAAAGATTTCTAAGTTTGGTGTCTTGCATATTTTCTTTGCATCAAAAATTTTTCAAAATTATGTTCTTGATGTTCATCATGATCTTCAAAGTGTTCTAGGTGTTCATCTTGATATTCATAGTGTTCTTGCATGCATCATGAGTTTTGATTCATAATTTTCATCTTGTGAGTCATTTTTATGTTTTTCTCTCTCATCATCAAAAATTCAAAAACAAAAAATATCTTTTCCTTATTTCTCTCCAAATTTTCAAAATTTTGGGTTGACTTGGTCAAAAAATTTTAAAAATTAGTTGTTTCTTACAAGTCAAGTCAAATTTTCAATTTTAAAAATCTTATCTTTTCAAAACTTTTTCAAATCAAATCTTTTTCATTTTTATCTTATTAATTTCAAAAATTTCAAAATATTTTTTCAAAATCTTTTTCTTAATTTTATTTCAAAATTTCGAAATTACACTAACAATTAATGTGATTGATTCAAAAATTTGAAGTTTGTTACTTTCTTGTTAAGAAAGGTTCAATCTTTAAACTCTAGAATCTTATCTTTTAGTTTCTTGTTAATCAAGTAATCAATTTTAATTTTAAAAATTAAATCTTTTTCAAAATATCTTTTTCTTAAAAATCTTATCTTTTTATCATATCTTTTTATCTTATCTTTTATCATATCTTTTTCAAAATTTTATCTTTTCCAAAAAAAAATTGATTTCAAAATATCTTACCTAACTTCTTATCTTCTTATCTTTTCAAATTTGACTTTAATATCTTTTTCAACTAACTATTTGACTTTTTGTTTGTTTCTTATCTTTTTCAAAACCACCTAACTACTTCTCTCTCTCTAATTTTCGAAAATATCTCATCCTTTTTCGAAAATTCTTTTTAATTAATTAATTGTTTTAAATTTTAATTTTAATTATATCTTATCTTTAATTTTCGAAAATCACTAACTACTTGCCCCTACCTTTACTCTTTATCCAGACTATTCATTCTCTTTTCTTTATTCCCTTTCTTCTTCTACTAACTGTAACACCCTAACTACCAAAACTCACGCTTCCGGCTGCGCAACTCTGATAGCTCGAACATTACGACAACACTTATACTATTTAATACTAAAATATGAGCCTGTTTAAAAAACTTTAAACCGCAATACCATTCCCAAAAATACTTTCGCCATACAACGTACGTCCATACATACCATACAACTCAAATAATTAAACTCTTCATAACTTCTGCGCCCAAATCCTGAAAGGGGAAAAATGTAAGGGGTGAGAACCTCATCCTCGAAAGGGTTCTCAGTAGAGGGCTTTTGAGAATTACTGTAATAGGATACATGAAGATAAACCGTACCAGTGATTAATAACCATCTTATGCCTCTTTTCAAAAACAACAGTTTACAAATAAAGTAAAGTCATAAATCTTTTCTGAAAGAGGAACTGTTCAATTCTCAAAACATCAAAGCATTTCAAAAAGGTTTATCTATACTGAACCAAAATAACCTTTCATATCTTATTCCAAACCAGAACCACAAAACCGAAATCAACTATCGGTCCATCTCATTCAACCACGGCCCTAGGCCCAAACAATCCAACCACAACCAATCCACCACAATCCAAAAGAGTTCCAGATGCAAACACAAGTAGGAAGATGCAAACACAAACAAACAGTTATTACAAGTAGAACAATTAGCAGTTAATCACATAGGCAAACCAAGTACAACATGCATACCCAAACAATGTCACATAGATGCATATGATGCATGCCTGTCCCTAGTGGCTGATGATATCATCTGTCGGTTATAGAGCCAACCCGACAAGTCCTGGTAGCTAACCATTGGACTGTCCCTCTGTCGCGCATCCCCAACTCGAGTTATACTCATCATAAACTTGATCATAAACATGATCCATATCCATCACCCTCACTGGTGAATATTTCGGGGGCGAGCTCATCTGGGACTTTCACAGTGCCCGGCCACACTTACGACATAGGGTCAACAGAGTATCAAGTCTCAACTTGGAGCACGTGGTGGCTAGCCACTGCTACTACCTAGGGAAACTCGTATCTCAGATAGTGGAAGTGCAAATCACAATTATCAATAATTTAGCATATACATGCATTCATTCTCATCCGTGGATCAACATCCATCTCAGCCATCCGGCTCACGGTTCAGTCCAGAACCAGCCAGTCAGCCATACGGCCCATAACTCATTCGGTAATTAGCCAATATTAATAATTACACACAGCCATTCCGGCTCACGGTTCAATCCAGAACCAGCCAATATTCATATCATTCAAAGCCATTCCAGCTCACAACAAAACAGCACTTCCACATTCAAAATCATCAAATTATGAAATCGGAATTTAAGCCATAAATCATTTTCTCAATTCATTTCACTTTGAAATCAAGTTTCAACTCTTTTCAGCCTTGGCTTTAAAGATCTTATTTCTCAAATCATCTCAGGCTCATAAGCCAAATTTACTCAAAGTGAGTTTCCTTTTTAAAACAAAGCCACTCTTGGTATTCTCTCTCCAAAACTTCCAAAACCATGGCAAGTTAAGGATTTATTTCAAAGTATTCAAAACCACCCATCCAACAATGGGATTTTATAACAAAAGCTTCTCGGCAGAGTCCCAAGTCTTTAGGGAAGGTCAACCTATATCAATTCCTTAAAATTCATTGAAACTCTTAAAGTCATGGATTCTCGGTTCAAGTAAATAAAACTGAAATTTATTATGAAACCGACCATACAAAATCACAAGTTCCAACCCGGTCCAAAAATCAACTCATTTGAAACGGAACCGGTTCATTTGAATCAAACCACTTTCAGGTTTCTTTTTGGAACCCATTTTTCTAACTCTTCCAAATTGCCTCAAACTTAATTACTCAATCAAAAGTCTAGGTTCCTTTAAAAATCACTAAAAGCTCCTTTTTATATTGAAATTAAAATAAGAGCATCATTCTTTCCTTCAGTGATTCAAACGGTAAAAATAGTTCATTTCTAAATAAGTTGAACCCAAGGCATAAAGTTCACTAAATAAATTAAGCTTGAAAACATCAATATTCTCTTAATAAATCAAATAATAAAACTTCTCAAATCCAACCCTTTTTAAGTAACTTTTCAAACAAGACTAGGATTTTGTAGAAATTTCGGCAGCACCTCCCTTAAAACTTGGACTTTTGCCACCCGGTTCGGGTCCCAACTAAACCGTTTCTCATTCCTTTTCAACAGCTCAAAACCAGAAATAAATTCAAAAGCAAGCTAAATCCAACAGTCGCCTCAGTGGCATATCTCAAGGAAACCATTTCAAAATCAAATCAATATCGACTGATTTAACTCATTTCCAAAGCTTTAAAGAAACGGTTCAATAACAAATCATTTGTCCAAAACCAAATCAATTAAAATAAACCAGGCTGAATTCAAAAGTGCAATAACAAATCATTTGTCCAAAACCAAATCAATTAAAATAAACCAAGTTGAATTCAAAAGTGCATTCGACTTTTCATATCATCAAAATAATTAACTCAATTCAAATCAACCCCCAACGGATTAAACTCAGATATCAAAGCTTCAAAAGAATCAACTCCAAAAGCATTTCATTTTACAAATCCACACAACAACCCATTCATCAAAACCAAATTATGGTTACATTCATCCAGGACCATCAACAACATATAAGGATTATACAATCACCAAATACATTATCTCACATCAGTATCCATATGTAATAATTCCAATAATAAACTATAGTTTTCGGAAAACGCCCCTACCTCAAAACGCAATTCCATAACCCAAACGCGTCACAGAGTCATTTCCACCTCAACCCGAAATCAACAACAACCGCAACCTCAGCTTCAAGCCATATTTGCAATAACCATAGCATCACTAATCACAACATATAATAATCAGGACTCGACGCCATGTTATCAAAACTCATATTCTTTAACCGAACACAACAGAATACCAACGCGAGATCATTCGAAACATAATTTCTTACCAGAATAACACAATGAGGCAGCTACGATTTCGAATCGGCCCCGGCACAACTCCGGCGGCGGCCAGAAGCTCCAGTGGATCAACTATAAAACCGCGCAACATCAAAACCTTCTCGAAATCCAAAATGACTGAAATCACAAATTAAAACCCTTACCGACACACTTTTCCGGCGGCGGCAGTAGGGTCTCAATTGGGAGAAGCTCAGCCCAAAGCTCCATCGGCGATCCCGGAAGTCTCAGAACTACTCTCGGCGGTCAGTATCGCAGAGACGCAACTCCCTCGTCTGGCAGTGGCACCTGCGGTGGCCTGAACACTCTTCTGGCTGCAGTTCAGCTTGCCATCACCCGCAACGACGAGCTCAGGTGGTGACGGACATAACCCTCCTCCTCCTTACTCGTTCCGATCTCCCTCTCTCCAGTGGCAACAAGGGAAATGGCAGATCCTTCACAATGGCGGCGGCAAGCTCGCGGTGACGAGCAGACCGGCGACTGGGCGGCGCGACCCTTTCCCCCATCGCGACCTTCTCCCTCGCCTCAAATCGGCTCTGCGACGGCGGCGCGGGTGGATTAGGTGCGGCAGTTCCAACGGAGATGAGTTCCTCCGGCTCGTGCAGCTGCGGCGACAGTGCGGCCTCAGGGGGACGGCGACGCCTCCGTCCGCGGACCCTCCCTCTCCATCACATCTCTCTTCAGCTGGCGGCGATGAAGACGATCGGCATAGTGTTGGGCTCGGCGGCTGCGTCGCTCTCCTCACCTCCCCCGCCAGCGAACTCTTTCCTTCTTCTCCCTCTATTTCGATTTCTTTCTCCCCTTGGGTCTCACTGTATGCGTGTGGTGTTGTTGTTGTTGCTGCGCAGCATAGGCAGTAAGGAAGGGGTTGGGCTGCGCAGCGTGGAGGAAGGATGGAAGGGGAATGGGTTTAGCAAAATTAGGGTTAGGGGCATTATGGTAATTTCACATAAAATTGGGAATAATATAGTAATTGAAACCCAAATTAAATCCAACACTATTTGTACATAGAAAATACTATTTGTTCATCAATATCACAATTATTTTCAATAAAATGTCCAAATCAAATAATTAGAAATAATATACTTAATTTCTTCATTTTCCAAGATAGCAGTAATAATATTTAAAATATTACTTATCTAATCCAAATCATATAAAATCCTTATTATTTCATAACTATCAACCTTATACTTTAAATATAGAGAATAATCCAATAATTATAAAATTGGATAATAATCATAACTTATCTCAAATCCAATAAATCAAAACTTGCCTTAATTATCTATAATAAAATAATCTCTGAAATTAAGGCTATAAATAACTGTAGGATTTGAGACTTGCTCACAATAAGACTTTTCAAAGATTCTGGGTCTTACACTAACAATAAGGAACCTCTTTACTGTGATATAGAGGATTCCTCTTTCTTTTCTTTTTCTCTTCTCTTTCATATGAGCAGGAATAAGGAAAAAGGCATCTTTGTTAAAGCTGATCTAGAACCTGAAAGGACTCTGAAGAGGAAACTAAGAGAAGCTAAATTACAACAATCCAGAGACAACCTTTCTGAAATTTTTGAACAAGAGAAGGAGATGGCAGCCGAACCCAACAACAATAATGCAAGGAGAATGCTAGGTGATTTCACTAAACCAACGTCCAAATTTTATGGAAGAAGTATCTCTATTCCTGCCATTGGAGCAAACAATTTTGAGCTGAAACCTCAATTAGTTGCTTTAATGCAACAGAACTGCAAGTTTCATGGACTTCCATCTGAAGATCCTTATCAATTTTTAACTGAGTTCTTGCAAATTTGTGAGACTGTTAAGACGAATGGAGTAGATCCTGAAGTCTACAGGCTCATGCTTTTCCCTTTTGCTGTAAGAGACAAAGCTAGGACATGGTTGGACTCACAACCTAAAGATAGCCTGGACTCTTGGGATTAGCTGGTCACGGCCTTATTGGCTAAGTTCTTTCCTCCTCAAAAGTTGAGCAAGCTTAGAGTGGATGTTCAGACCTTCAAACAAAAAGATGGTGAATCCCTCTATGAAGCTTGGGAAAGATACAAACAGATGACCAAAAGATGTCCTTCTGACATGTTTTTAGAATGGACCATGATAGATATATTCTATTATGGTCTATCTGATTTTTCCAAGATGTCATTAGACCATTCTGCAGGTGGATCCATTCACCTAAAGAAAACACCTGCAGAAGCTCAAGAGCTTATTGACATGGTTGCAAATAACCAATTCATGTACACTTCTGAGAGGAATTCTGTGAATAATGGGACACCTCAGAGGAAGGGAGTTCTTGAAATTAAAACTCTAAATGCCATATTGGCTCAAAATAAAATGTTCACTCAGCAAGTCAACATGATTTCTCAAAGTCTGAATGGATGGCAAAATGCATCCAACAGTACTAAAGAGGTAGCTTCTGAAGAAGCTTATGATCCTGAAAACCCTGCAATGACAGAGGTTAATTACATGGGTGAACCTTATGGAAACACCTATAATTCATCATGGAGAAATCATCCGAATTTCTCATGGAAACATCAACAAAGGCCTCAACAAGGCTTTAATAATGGTGGAAGAAATAGGCTCAGCAATATCAAGCCTTATCCATCATCTTCTCAGCAACAGACAGAGAATTATGAACAGAATACCTCTAACTTAGCAAATTTAGTCTCTGATCTGTCTAAGGCCACTTTAAGTTTCATGAATGAAACAAGGTCCTCCATAAAAAATCTGGAGGCACAAGTAGGCCACCTGAGTAAGAAAATCACTGAAATCCCTCCTAGTACTCTCCCAAGCAATACTGAAGAAAATCCAAAAAGAAAGTGCAAGGCCATTGATATAATCAATATGGCCGAACCTAGAGAGGAAGGAGAGGACGTGAATCCCAATGAGGAAGACCTCATGGGACGTCCCTTAAGCAAGAAGGAGTTCCCTATTGAGGATCTAAAGGAATCTGAGACTCATATAGAGACAATAGAGATTCCATTAAATCTCCTTCTGCCATTCATGAGCTCTGAAGACTATTCTTCCTCTGAAAAGGATGAAGATGTAACTGGAGAGCAAGTTGCTCAATATCTAGGAGCCATCATGAAGCTAAATGCCAAGTTATTTGGTAATGAGAGGAAGCATGAACAACTTCTATCAATGCAGAGTCAAACAGAGCCCCCACAGTCAAACTCTAAGTTTGGTCTTGGGAGGCCACAACCAAACTCTAAGTTTGGTGTTGAACCCCCACATTCAAACTCTGAGTTTGGTGTTGGGAGGTCCTAACATTGACCTGATCACCTGTGAGGCTCCATGAGATCCCCCCATTGACATTAAAGAAGCGCTTGTTAGGAGGCAACCCAATTTTTATTTATCTTATTTTATTTTATTTTCATTGTTCTTTTATGTTTTATTAGGTTCATGATCATGAGGAGTCACGAAAAAAATATTTAAATTAAAAACAGAATAAAAAACAGCAGAAGAAAAATCACACCCTGGAGGAAGGACTTACTGGCGTTTAAACGCCAGTAAAGAGCATCTGGCTGGCGCTCAACGCCAGAACAGAGCATGGAGCTGGCGCTGAACGCCAAAAACAAGCATGGAACTGGCGTTCAACGCCAGAAATATGCTGCACATGGGCGTTGAACGCTCAGAACATGTATCACTTCGGCGTTTAAATGCCAGAATTGCATGCAAAGGCATTTTACATGCCTAATTAGTGCAGGGATGTAAAATCCTTGACATCTCAGGATCTGTGGACCCCACAGGATCCCCACCTACCATATTCTCCCCGCTTCTTAACATTCATCCTCTCTTACCAATCACCTCAATCTCTCTTCCCCATCACCTCTTCACCACTCCCATCCATCCATCTCTTCCCCACCCAATCCCACCCATATGGCCAAAACATACACATCTCTCCCTCTCCTCCATATCTTCTTCCCCTTCCATTCTTTCTTCTTTGCTCGAGGGCGAGCAACATTCGAAGTTTGGTGTGGTAAAAGCATAGCTTTTTTTTGCTTTTCTTGCTTTTCCATAACCATTGATGGCACCTAAGGCCAAAGAAACCTCAAAAAAAAGAGAGAAAAGAAAGAGAAAAGAAAAGAAAAGACAAAAGCTTCCACCTCTGAGTCATGGGAGATGGAGATATTCATCTCAAGGGTCCATAACTCAGTAGAAGAGCATTTGACTGCACATCAAGAGAGCATGAGAAATTCCCTCATCAAGAAATCCCTGAGATACCTCAGGGGATACATGTTCCTCCACATAATTATTGGAAGCAACTAAGGGTAGGAACACCAAAATCACTAGGGATCATGCAACAGAAGCAAGGAAGAGACATAAAGGAGCTCAAAAAGCACCATTGGTTCTTCAAGAGGGCGCCACCCTCACTAAGGTGGACTCATTCCTT
>NC_029773.3:63299318-63306755 GCF_000817695.3 Arachis duranensis
AAAAAGAAAAAAAAGAAAAAGAAAGAAATAAAGTTGTGATCCAAGGCAACAAGAGTGTGCTTAAGAACCCTGGACACCTCTAATTGGGGACTTTTAGCAAAGCTGAGTCACAATCTGAAAAGGTTCACCCAGTCATGTGTCTGTGGCATTTATGTATCCGGTGGTAATACTGGAAAACAAAGTGCTTAGGGCCACGGCCAAGACTCATAAAAGTAGCTGTGTTCAAGAATCAACATACTTAACTAGGAAAGTCAATAACACTATCCGAAATTCTAAGTTCCTAGAGAAGCCAATCATTCTAAACTTCAAAGGAAAAAGTGAGATGCCAAAACTGTTCAAAAGCAAAAAGCTACAAGTCCCGCTCATCTAATTAGAATTAATATTCATTGATATTTTTGGATTTATAGTATATTCCCTTATTTTTATCCTAATTTATCTTCAGTTTCTTGGGGACAAGCAACAATTTAAGTTTGGTGTTGTGATGAGTGGATAATTTATACTTTTTTTTGGCATTATTTTTGGTAGTTTTTAGTATGATCTAGTTACTTTTAGGGATGTTTTCATTAGTTTTTATGCTAAATTCACATTTTTGGACTTTACTATGGGTTTTTGTGTTTTTCTATGATTTCAGGTATTTTCTGGCTGAAATTGAGGGACCTGAGCAAAACTCTGAGAAAAGGCTAACAAAGGACTGCTGATGCTGTTGGATTCTAACCTCCCTGCACTCAAAATTGATTTTCTGGATCTACAGAACTTCAAATGGCGCGCTCTTAACGGCGTTAAAAAGTAGACATCCAGAGCTTTCCAGCAATATATAATAGTCCATACTTTGATAGGAAATTGACGACGCAAACTGGTGCTCAACACCAGTTCCATGATGCATTCTGGAGTCAAACGCCAGAAACACGTCATGAACCAGAGTTGAACGCCCAAAACACGTTACAACTTCGCGTTCAACTCCAAAAGAAGCCTCAGCTCGTGGATAGATCAAACTCAGCCCAAACATACACCAAGTGGGCCTTGGAGGTGGATTTATGCATCAATTACTTACTCTTGTAAACCCTAGTAGCTAGTCTAGTATAAATAGGATAGTTTACTATTTTATTAGGAATCTTTGAACGTTTAGTTCTTAGACCTTGGGGGCTGGCCTCTCGGCCATGCCTGAACCTTCATCACTTATGTATTTTCAACGGTGGAGTTTCTACACACCATAGATTAAGGGTGTGGAGCTCTGCTGTACCTCAAGTTTTAATGCAATTACTTTTATTTGCTATTCAATTCGATTTATTCCTGTTCTAAGATACCATTTGTACTTCAACCTGATGGATGTGATGATCCGTGTAACTCATCATCATCCATCTGTATGAACACGTGCCTGACAACCACTTCCGTTCTACAAGCGAAAGCTAGAGTGCGTATCTCTTGGATTCCTTAATCAGAATCTTCGTGGTATAAGCTAGAATTGATGGCGGCATTCATGAGAATCTGGAAAGTCTAAACCTTGTCTGTGGTATTTCGAGTAGGATTCTGGGATTGAATGACTGTGACGAGCTTCAAACTCGCGATTGCTGGGCGTGATGACAAATGCAAAAAATTAAGGGATTCTATTCCAACATGATCGAGAACCAACAGATGATTAGTCGTGCCGTGACAGAGCATTTGGACCTTTTTCACTGAGAGGATGGGATGTAGCCATTGACAACGGTGATGCCCTACATACAGCTTGCCATGGAAAGGAGTAAGAAGGATTGGATGGATGCAGTAGGAAAGCAGAGATTCAAAAGGAATACAGCATGTCCATACACTTATCTGAAATTCCTACCAATGAAATTACATAAGTATTTCTATCCTTTATTAATAAATTAATTATCTCTTTATATTTTCGAAAACCCAATAATCAATTATTATCCGCCTGACTGAGATTTACAAGATGACCATAGCTTGCTTCATACTAACAATCTCTATGGGATCGACCCTTACTCACGTAAGGTATTATTTGGACGACCCAGTACACTTGCTGGTTAGTTGAGCGAAGTTGTGAGGTTATATTTAGACCATAGCACCAAGTTTTTTGGAGCCATTACTGGGGAATTAATTTCGAACAACAATTCAAGCATAAATCACAATTTCGTCCACCACACCGCGCGGCTAATCATCTGTCGATTCTCGATCATGTTGGAATAGAATCCAGTGATCCTTTTGCGTCTGTTACTACGCCCAACACTCGCGAGTTTGAAGCTCGTCACAGTCATCCCTTCCCAGATCCTACTCGGAATACCACAGACAAGGTTTAGACTTTCCGGATCTTAGGAATGGCCGTCAATAATTCTAGCTTATACCACGAAGACTCCAATCTTTTGGAATGGAGGCTAAGAGATACACGCTCAATCTTAAGTAGAACGGAAGTGGTTGTCAGTCACGCGTTCATAGGTGAGAATGATGATGAGTGTCACGGATCATCACATTTATCATGTTAAAGTGCGAGTGAATATCTTAGAACAAGAATAAGCTTGAATTGAATGGAAAATAGTAGTAATTGCATTAATACTCGAGGAATAGCAGAGCTCCACACCTTAATCTATGGTGTGTAGAAACTCCACCGTTGAAAATACATAAGTAGTCTGGAGGTCCAGGCATGGCCGAATGGCTAGCCTCCCCAAATATGAGAATGTATCCAGAATTGTCTCTATGATTCGAAGATGAAAATACAATAGTAAAAGGTCCTATTTATAATGAAACTAGCTACTAGGGTTTACAGAAATAGGTAAATGATGTAGAAATCCACTTCCGGGCCAACTTGGCGTGTGCTTGGGCTGAGCATTGAGCTTTACACGTGTAGAGGTCTTCCTTGGAGTTAAACACCAGCTTTGGTGCCAGTTTGGGCGTTTAACTCCAACTTTTATGCCAGTTCTGGTGTTTTGACGCCAGAAAAGGCAGAGAGCTGGCGTTTTAACGCCATTTTATGTTGTCAAAACTCAAGCAAAGTATAAACTATTATATATTACTTGAAAGCCCTGGATGTCTACTTTTCAACGAAATTAAGAGCGCACCATTTGGAGTTCTGTAGCTCCAGAAAATCTACTTCGAGTGCAGGGAGGTCAGAATCCAACAACATCAGCAATCCTTTGTCAGCCTCTGAATCAGATTTTTGCTCAGGTCCCTCAATTTCAGCCAGAAAATACCTGAAATCATAGAAAAACACACAAACTCATAGTAAAGTCTAGAAATGTGAATTTTTCTTATAAACTAATAAAAATATACTAAAAACTAACTAAATCATACAAAAAACTATAAAAAAACAATGCCAAAAAGCGTATAAATTATCCGCTCATCACAATACCAAACTTAGATTGTTGCTTGTCCCCAAGCAATTGAAAACAAAATAGGATAAAAAGAAGAGAATATACAATGAATCCCACAGTATCAATGAAACTTAGTTCTAATTAGATGAGCGGAACTTGTAGCTTTTTGCTTCTGAACAGTTTTGGCATCTCACTTTTTCCTTTGAAATTCAGAATGATTGGCATCTATAGGAACGTAGAATTTTAGATAGTGTTATTGATTCTCCTAGTTCAGTATGTTGATTCTTGAACACAGCTACTTTATGAGTCTTGGCCGTGATCCTAAGCACTTTGTTTTCCAGTATTACCACCGGATACATAAATGCCACAGACACATAACTGGGTGAACCTTTTCAGATTGTGACTTAGCTTTGCTAAAGTCCCAAATTAGAGGTGTCCAGAGTTCTTAAGCACACTCTTTTTGCTTTGGATCACGACTTTAACCACTCAGTCTCAAGCTTTTCACTTGGACCTTCATGACACAAGCACATGGTTAGGGACAGCTTGATTTAGCCGCTTAGGCCAGGATTTTATTCCTTTAGGCCCTCCTATCCATTAATGCTCAAAGCCTTGGATCTTTTTTACCCTTGCCTTTTGGTTTGAAGGGCTATTGGCTTTTTCTGCTTGCTTTTTTCTTTTTCTTTCTTTTTCTTTTAATTTTTGCCATTTTTTTCTCTTTTCTCTCTCTTTTTTTTCACTGCTTTTTCTTGCTTCAAGAATCAATTTCATGATTTTTCAGATTATCAATAACATTTCTTTTTGTTCATCATTCTTTCAAGAGCAAAAAATTTTAACATTCATAAACAACAAAATAAAAAATATGCATTGTTCAAGCATTCATTCAGAGAACAAGAAGTATTGCCACCACATCAAAATAATTAAACTAGTTTCAAGATAAAATTTTAAATCCAAGTAATTCTTGTTCTTTTGTAATTAAGCACATTTTTCATTAAAGAGAGGTGAAGGATTCATGGAGTTATTCATAGCTTTAAGACATAGACACTAGACACTAATGATCATGTAGTGAAGACACAAACATATATAGAACATACATCATAAAGCCGAAAACAGAAAAATAAATAGACAAGGAGATTAAGGAATGAGTCCACCTTAGTGAGGGTGGCGTCTTCCTCCTCTTGAAGAACTAATGGTGCTCTTGAGCTCCTCTATGTCTCTTCCTTGCCTTTGTTGCTCCATCCCTAGTGATTTTGGTGCTCCTATCCTTAGTTGCTCCCAATAGTTGTGTGGAGGAAAATGTATCCCTTGAGGCATCTCAGGGATTTATTGATGAGGGGATTCCTCATGCTCTTGTTGAGGTCCATGAGTGGGCTCTCTTGTTTGCTCTATCCTTTTCTTAGTGATGGGCTTATCCTCTTCAATGAGGATGTCTTCCTCTATGACAATTCTAGCTGAATTGCATAGGGATCACCTTTTTCTTGGCCACAACTTCATAGAAGTGGTCTTGATGGACCTTTGAGATGAATCTCTCCATCTCTCATGACTCAGAGGTGGAGGCAGTTGCCTTCCCTTTCCTCTTTCTAGAGGTTTCTCTGACCTTAGGTGCCATAAATGGTTATGGAAAAACAAAAAGCAATGCTTTTACCACACCAAACTTAAAATATTTGCTCGTCCCCAGCAAAAGAAGAAAGAAAGATGTAGAAGAAGAAGAAAATGGAAGAGATGGAGGGTGTATAGGGTTCGGCCAAGAGGGGAAGAAGGTTTTTGTGATGTGTGAAAATGAAGGGTGAATGGGGGTATTTATCGGGAGAGTGGCCGAATGGTTTGGGTGGGTTTGGAAGGGAAATGGTTTTGAATTTTGAAGGTGGGTGGGGTTTTTGGGGAAGAGTTAAGGAAGTGATTAGTGAAGGGTATTTGGGGAAGAGATGTGGAGGTGATTGGTGAAGGGTATTTGGGGATGAGTATTGTAAAAAGGTGTGAAGAGGAGAGAAAGTGAGTTGAGGTTGGTGGGGATCCTGTGGGGTCCATAGATCCTAAAGGGTCAAGCAATTCTTCATCCCTGCTCCAATTGGGCTTTCACAACGCCTTAGAGTGCAATTCTGGCATTTAAACTCCAGTTTGCTGCCCTGTTCTAGCGTTTAAACGCCAGCTTTCCTTCCTGTTCTGGCGTCTAAACGCCTATTTGTTGCCCTGTTCTGGCATTTAAATGCCAGTCTGGTGCCCTATTCTGGCGTTTAAACGCCCAGAAAGGTGCCAGATTGGGCGTCTAAACGCCCATTTTGCTACCCTTACTAGCGTTTAAATGCTAGTAAGTCCTTCTTCCAGGGTGTACTATTTTCAATGCTGTTTTTTATTTTCTTCTTTATTTTTGTAATTGTTTTTGTGACTTCACATGATCATCAACCTAAAAGAAAATAAAATAATATAGATCAAATTAAAATAAAATTGGGTTGCCTCCCAATAAGCGCTTCTTTAATGTCAATAGCTTGACAGTGAGCTCTCATGGAGCCTCACAGATGATTAGAGTATGGTTGTGGCCTCCCAACACCAAACTTAGAGTTTGAATGTGGGGGCTCTGTTTGACTCTGTATTCGGAAAAGCTCTTCATATTTACTCTCCATGGTTATAGATGGAGAACCTTGAGTCTTTACTACAAGGCATTCTTCATTCACATGAAGGATCAACTCTCCTCTGTCAACATCAATTACAGCTTTTGCTGTAGCTAGGAAGGGCCTTCCAAGGATGATGGATTCATCCTCATCCTCCTAGTGTCTAGGATTATGAAATCAGCAAGGAAGTAAAGGCCTTCCACCTTCACTAGCACATCCTCTACTAGTCCATAAGCCTTTTTCATAGATTTATCTGCCATCTCCAATGAGAATTTGGCAGCCTGTACCTCATAGATTCCCAGTCTCTCTATTATAGAGAGTGGCATCATGTTTATCACTGACCCCAGGTCACACAGAGATTTTTCAAAGGTCATGGTGCCTATGTTACAAGATATTAAGAATTTACCAGGATCCTTTTTTTTTTAGGTAAATTTTGCTGAACCAATGTATTCAGTTCATTGGTGAGCAAGGGAGGCTCTTCCTCCCAAGTCTCATTACCAAACAGCTTGACATTCAGCTTCATGATTGCTCCTAAATATTGGGTAACTTTCCCTTCAATAATATATTCATCCTCTTCAGAAGATGAATAGTCATTAGAGCTCATGAATGGTAAAAGGAGGTCCAAAGGAATCTCTATGGTCTCTGTATGAGCCTCAGATTCATTTGGTTCCTCATTAGGGAATTCCTTTTTGTCTAGAAGATGTCCCATGAGGTCTTCCTCACTGGGATTCACATTCTCCTCCTCCTCTGTGCATTCGACCACACCAAGTAAGGTTATGGCCTTGCACTCTCTTTTTGGGTTCTCTTCTGTATTCATTGGGAGAGTACTAGGAGGAGTTTCAGTGACTCTTTTACTCAGCTGGCCCACTTATGCCTCCAAATTTCTAATGGAGGACCTTGTTTCATTCATGAAACTTAGAGTGGCCTTAGATAGATCAGAGACTATGTTTGCTAAGCTAGATGGGTTCTGCTCAGAATTCTCTGTCTGTTGCTGAGAGGATGATGGAAAAGGCTTGCTATTGCTAAACCTGTTTCTTCCACCATTATTAAAGCCTTATTGGGGCTTTTGCTGATCCTTCTATGAGAAATTTGGATGATTTCTCCATAAGGGATTATAGGTGTTTCCATAGGCTTCACTGATGAGCGGATAATTTGTACACTTTTTGGCATTGTTTTTAGTATGTTTTTGATATGTTCTAGTTAGTTTTTAGTATATTTTTATTAGTTTTTAGTTAAAAATCACTTTTCTGGACTTTACTATGAGTTTGTGTGTTTTTCTGTGATTTCAGGTATTTTCTGGCTGAAATTGAGGGACCTGAGCAAAAATCTGATTCAGAGACTAAAAAGGACTGCAGATGCTGTTGGATTCTGACCTCCCTGCACTCGAAGTGGATTTTCTGGAGCTACAGAAGCCCAATTGGCGCGCTCTCAACGGCGTTGGAAAGTAGACATCCTGGGCTTTCCAGAAATATATGATAATTCATACTTTGCCCAAGATTTGATGGCCCAAACCGGCGTTCAAAGTCACC
>NC_029773.3:63307492-63307739 GCF_000817695.3 Arachis duranensis
GACTAAGATTTACAAGATGACCATAGCTTGCTTCATACTAACAATCTCCGTGGGATCGACCCTTACTCGCGTAAGGTTTATCACTTGGATGACCCAGTGCACTTGCTGGTTAGTTGTGCGAAGTTGTGTAATGCCATGGTATTGAGCTACCAAGTTTTTGGGGTTCATGACCGGGGATTATGAGAGTTGTGAAAAGTATTGTTCACAATTTCGCGCACCAAGTTTTTGGCGCCGTTGCCGGGGATTC
>NC_029773.3:63307894-63309286 GCF_000817695.3 Arachis duranensis
TCTAATCTCATTGGACCGAGGTTTCAACTTATCATCACAAGAGCTTGTTGATCTTTATCAATCTTGCTTTTGGAGCAGTGACCTGCTAAGGCTTGGCTGGCCATTGGCCATGTCTAGTGTTTTGGACCGAAGCTTTCTTTGAGAGCTTGGCTGGCTGTGAAGCCATGTCTAATTCCTGGACCGGAGTCTTAGACTAGCATTGCACTGATTCCTGGAATTCTCATTGAGAATTTTGATGTCTTTTTCCACTTAATTTTTGAAAAACACAAAAAAATCAAAAAAATCATAAAATCAAAAAATTTCTTGCTTGAGTCTAGTGTCTCATTTTAAGTTTGGTGTCAATTGTATGCATTCATTCATGTGTCTTAAGGATCTTCAAATAATTCTTGATGATTTCTTACTCTGATCTTTGAATTCTTTTGACTTGAGTGTTTATGTGTCTCATATGCATTCTCATTAGTGTCAATAGTATACAAACTGCTAAGTTTGGTGTCTTGCATGCATTGTTATTTGATTTTAGTTGCATTTTGATTATTAAAAATCCAAAAATATTTTTAGTTTGTTTCTTTTCAAGTCAATAATACAGAAGAATTGAAGATTCAGAACATTCAGCAGAGGAATTGCACAGAAAAAGCTGGGCAAGATTCAGAACATACAGCAGAGGAATTATACAGAAAAAGCTGGGCGTTCAAAACGCCCAGTGAAGAAGGACAGACTGGCGTTTAAACGCCAGCCAGGGTACCTGGTTGGGCGTTTAACGCCCAAAAAGGTATAGTTTTGGGCGTTAAACGCCAGAATGTGCACCATTCTGGGCGTTTAACGCCAGGATGGCTAAGGGGGGAAGATTTTGTTTTCAAATCAATTTTTTTTTAAGTTTTCAAAATCTTTTCACAATCAAACCTTTTTCAAATCAATTTTTCAATCAAATCTTTTTCAAAATCAATTTCTTCCCATTTTCAAAGATACTTACTATCAATTAATGATTTGATTCAACATTTCAAATATGTTGCCTTTTCTGTTGAGAAAGGTTTAATGTTTGGATCATATCTTTTCTTGTTAGTCAAGTTTTTAATTTTCAAAATCAAATCTTTTTAAAAAAAAATGTTTTTCAAATCATATCTTCTCAATCACATCTTGTTAAAACTAATCATATTTTCTTAACCACATCTTTTTCAAAATAATTTTTAATCAAATCTCTTTGATTTCTAATTTCAAAATCTTTTTCAAAAATCACTTTATTTCTTTCCCACCTTCATTTTCGAAAATTAAGTAATGTTTTTCAAAAATGTTTTCAAAATTTTTACTTAATTTTCGAAAATCACTTCCCTTCCTCTCACATCCTTCTATTTATGGACTAACACTATCCCTTAATGCAAAATTCGAACTCCATCT
>NC_029773.3:63309594-63310102 GCF_000817695.3 Arachis duranensis
CATGGTTGGATTCTCAACCTAAAGAAAGCCTGGACTATTGGGAAAAGCTAGTCAATGCCTTCTTGGCAAAGTTCTTTCCACCTCAAAAATTGAGTAAGCTTAGAGTGGAAGTCCAAACCTTCAGACAGAAGGAAGGAGAATCCCTCTATGAAGCTTGGGAAAGATACAAACAATTAATCAGGAAGTGTCCCACTGACATGCTTTCTGAATGGAGCATCATAGGTATTTTCTATGATGGTCTCTCTGAACTGTCCAAGATGTCCTTGGATAGCCTGGAGGATCTCTTCATCTGAAGAAGACGCCTACTGAAGCTCAAGAACTGATTGAAATGGTTGCAAATAACCAATTCATGTACACTTCTGAAAGAAATCCTGTGAACAATAGGACTAATCAGAAGAAAAGAGTTCTTGAGATTGACACTCTGAATGCCATATTGGCTCAGAATAAAATATTGACTCAACAAGTCAATATGATTTCTCAAAGTCTGTCTGGAATGCAAAATGCACCA
>NC_029773.3:63310205-63310661 GCF_000817695.3 Arachis duranensis
AGGTGAATTACATGGGAGAATCCTATGGAAACACCTATAATCCTTCATGGAGGAATCATCCAAATCTTTCATGGAAGGATCAACAGAGACCTCAACAAGGTTTCAACAACAATAATGGTGGAAGAAACAGGTTTAGCAATAGCAAGCTTTTTCCATCATCTTCTCAGCAACAAACAGAGAGTTCTAAGCAGAATAACTCTGACTTAGCAACTATGGTCTCTGATCTAATCAAAACCACTCAAAGTTTCATGACTGAAACAAGGTCCTCCATAAGAAATTTGGAAGGACAAGTGGGTCAGCTGAGCAAGAAAATTACTGAACTCCCTCCTAGTACTCTCCCAAGCAATACAGAAGAAAATCCAAAGGGAGAGTGCAAGGCCATCAACATGGCCGAATTTTGGGAAGGAGAAGAGGCAGTGAACGCCACTGAGGAAGGCCTCACTGGACGTCCACTGA
>NC_029773.3:63310960-63311263 GCF_000817695.3 Arachis duranensis
GCCTCAAAAGAGGCAAGATCCTGGGAAGTTTTCTATACCTTGTACCATAGGCACCATGACCTTCAAGAAGGCCTTGTGTGACTTAGGGTCAAGTGTAAACCTCATGCCTCTCTCTGTAATGGAGAAGTTAGGGATATCTGAGGTGCAAGCCGCAAAAATCTCACTAGAGATGGCAGACAACTCAAGAAAACAAGCCCATGGACTTGTAGAGGATGTTCTGGTTAAAGTTGAAGACCATTACATCCCTACTGACTTCATAGTCCTAGAGACTGGGAAGTGCATGGATGAATCCATCATCCTTGG
>NC_029773.3:63311355-63311626 GCF_000817695.3 Arachis duranensis
GAGTTGATCATTCAAGTGAATGAAGAATCCTTGGTGTTTAAGGCCCAAGGATATCCCTCTGTCATCATGGAGAGGAAGCATGAAGAGCTTCTCTCAAAACAGAGCCAAACAGAGCCCCCACAGTCAAACTCTAAGTTTGGTGTTGGGAGGCCACTACCAAACTCTAAGTTTGGTGTTGAACCCCCACATTCAAACTCTAAGTTTGGTGTTGGGAGGTTCCAACACGGTTCTGAGCATTTCTGAGGCTCCATGAGAGTCCTCTGTCAAGCTA
>NC_029773.3:63311921-63312471 GCF_000817695.3 Arachis duranensis
CCCAGTCTGGCACCATTCTGGGCGTTTAACGCCAGAAAGGGGCATCAGACTGGCGTTAAACGCCAGAAATGGGCAAGAAGCTGGCGTTAAACGCCAGAAATGGGCACCAGCCCGGCGTTTAACGCCAGAATTGGCACAAAACGTGTTTTTTTCTTGCCATTTGGTGCAGGGATGACTTTTCCTTGACACCTCAGGATCTGTGGACCCCACAGGATCCCCACCTACCCTACCACTCTCTCTCTTCTTCACCCATTCACCAATCACCTCAACTCCTCTTCCCCAAAAACCCCTCACCTATCAAATCCCTTCTTTCTCTTCACCATTCACATCCATCCTTCATAAAACCCCACCTACCTCACCATTCAAATTCAAACCACTTTCCCACCCAAACCCACCCTCAAATGGCCGAACCCTATCATCACCCTCTCCTATATAAACCCTCCTTCACTCCTTCATTTTCACACAACATACACACCACTTCTCCCCCTCTTGGCCGAAAACAAAAGCCATTCCCTTTCCCCTCATTTCTTCTTCTTCTACTCTCTTCTTT
>NC_029773.3:63315435-63325153 GCF_000817695.3 Arachis duranensis
GGTGAAACCCTACATGAGCTTGCCATGGAAAGGAGTAAGAAGGATTGGATGAAGACAGTAGGAAAGCAGAGAGACGGAAGGGAAGGCATCTTCATGCGCTTATCTGAAGTTCCTACCAATGAATTACATAAGTACCTCTATCTTTATCTTTGTGTTATTTTCGTTCATCACCATATACATTTGAGTTTGCCTGACTAAGATTTACAGGATGACCATAGCTTGCTTCATACTAACAATCTCTGTGGGATCGACCCTTACTCGCGTAAGGTTTATCACTTGGACGACCCAGTGCACTTGTTGGTTAGTTGTGCGAAGTTGTGTAATGCCATGGTATTGAGCTACCAAGTTTTTGGGGTTCATGACCGGGGATTATGAGAGTTGTGAAAAGTATTGTTCACAATTTCGTGCACCATTCACCCATGTAATTCACCTCTGCCATAGCAGGGTTCTTAGGATCATAAGCTTCTTCTTCAGAAGATGCTTCTTTTGTACTGTTGGATGCATTTTGCAATCGATTCAGACTCTGAAAAATCAAATTGACTTGTTGAGTCAACATTTTGTTCTGAGCCAGTATGGCATTCAAAGCATCAATTTCAAGAACTCCTCTTTTTTTAGGCGTCCCATTACTCACAGGATTCCTCTCAGAGGTATACATGAACTGGTTATTAGCAACCATTTCAATAAGTTCCTGAGCTTCTACAGGAATTTTCTTTAGGTAAATGGATCCATCTGCAGAGTGGTTCAGTGATATCTTGGAAAATTCAGATAGACCATCATAGAATATATCTAATGTGGTCCATTTTGAAAGCATGTCAGAAGGATACTTTTTGGTCAGTTGCTCGTATATTTCCCAAGCTTCAAAGAGAGACTCACCATCTTTTTGTCTGAAGGTCTAAACATCCACTCTAAGCTTGCTCAGCTTTTGAGGAGGAAAGAACTTGGCTAAGAAAGTCGTGACCAGCTTATCCCAAGAGTCCAGGCTATCTCTAGGTTGTGAGTCCAACCATGTTCTAGCTTTGTCTCTTACAACAAAAGGGAAAAGCATAAGCTTGTAGACTTCAGGATCAACTCCATTCGTCTTAACAGTATCACAGATCTGCAAGAACTCAGTTAAGAACTGATAAGGGTCTTTTGATGGAAGTCCATGAAATTTGCAGTTCTGTTGTAGTAAAGAAACTAATTGAGGTTTTAGCTCAAAATTGTTTGCTCCTATAGCAGGTATTGAGATGCTTCTTCCATAGAAGTTGGAAAAGTAGGTGTAGTAAAATCACCAAGTATCTTCCTTGCATTGTTGTTTGGTTCAGCCATAATTGTTTCTTTTGCTGCTTCCTTTTTGAAAATTTCTATGAGGTCCTCTTTAGAGTTTTGTGCTTTAGCTGCTTTTAGCTTCCTCTTCAGAGTTCTTTCAGGTTCAGGATCAGCTTCAGCAAGTATGCCTTTATATTTGTTCCTGCTCATATGAAAGAGAAGAAAACAAAGAAAATATGGAATCCTCTTTGTCATAGTATAGAGATTCCTTGAGGTGTCAGATGAAAAAAAGGATAGAAGGATGAGGTAGGTAAGGAAGAATTCGAACACTTAAAGAGAGATGGAGTTTGAATTGAAAATGGAGGAGGAATCTTAGTGTTTAAATCAAGGTTCTGAGAACCAGACCGGTCAGCTCTAGTCACTGGTTCACTGGTTTACTGGTCCAACCGGTTCAACCATGGTTCAACCGAAAAAACCGTTTTGGAATAAAATAATAAATAAATTATAAATAAACATCCTAAAATATAACTCAACCCACTTTTTGTCTCATAACAACACTATCATTCAATCAACAATATCTCTTTAATCTCTTTCCTAATGTAAAGAATTAAAAAAGGTCAAACAAATTGAACAAACCTTGTAATACTAATGGTGAATCCATCTCCTTAATATTACAAATAATATGAATTAATCATAAAAATACATTAATATTACAAAATATATTAATATACTTGACAAATAGGTAAGACATGATACAACGGTGCCTTTTGATCGATTTTAGAATATGTCAAGCAACATGTAGAGATGAATTAATAGCATAAAAATAGATAAGAAGACAACACTGAAGGTTCAAATAATCATTGAATACAATGCAAAGCTACTTATTCATTGAGATCTCACATTATACAAACAACTTTCATGACTTAAATTTGCATATTTTCAATAAACAATTGTTACCAGTTATTTTTTTTTACGATGATATGTACAAATCACTTATAGTACATAACTACAAACTAACTGGAAATAGATATGAGCTTAGATGCATGATTATATAGTGCAGTGGGGTGAATTTTCATCTCTGTTGTTAACATGAGATGTCTCCAAGAAACATTATAATATTCATGAATTCACACAATGTTTGCTCTAGGGAACCAAAGAGCATACATACTGGACTAGGCAAGTAATGCTTAACTATGGCATAAGTTGCTAAGAGGCTGCAAGAACAGAGGAATCGTGAATGACCCTTTGAAACTTCAACAATTTCCATTATAATAATAATCTCAGCAAATTCCGTGACACATAAAACCCTTGAAACAAAGGTAATTTTGTCAGCCCAAAACTTTGTACTGACATTATTAATTGTATTCCAATTCCCCCTTTAATAATTTGTAAAGAATTAAAAAAATAAATAAATTCACTATTTATATTGAATTAGCTAGAGGCAGATGCATGTTTACCAAGTGATGCAGGATTGTTTATCATTTCACTGGTAATTGAATATGTGTCTCCAAAGGAGAACTTAAATTCAGGGAACTTTGATGAGTTCAAATCTAGCAGCATATAATGCAATCCATAGTTGAAGAGTTTAGCAATGAAAATGTACAAAATTTCAATAAATATTACTAAAAAGAGGCAAGAACGAACAACCATCATTCAGCAACAAACATTACAAAACAGCAACAAGTAATCACACTATTACCAAATTCAAAAAGAATGAAAACCAGATAAACCCAATCATAAACACTATTACCAAATTAAATAAAAAATCAACCAAAAATCACCTTGCAAATCTAATTAAAAATAGCTTTTCACTTTGTACCCAAAACACCAATTAAATCACATGAACCAAAATTAATTTGAGGGAAAACAGCACAGTTCAATGCTTATGAGTTTACTGAGAAAAAAATGGCAATAGCAGCTGAACAAATCAGTTATCATTTATCACAAATTTCATATTCAAAACACAAATAAATAATCAAGTAATCAGAGGCATTCAAAATCACAAATCACTACTTTAAACTTTAGAGACATTCAAATTCAATAATCCAAAGTATTCAACAGAAATCACAGTGCCACTAACCTTCCACCACAGCAGGATGTCAACGGCGAGATGACGGCGCAGCAGTTGGAAGCCTCGAACAGCAACTTCACCGGCGGAATGGATGACGCGCCGAGCTAGAAGAGAAGCTCGAAGACGCAGACAACCATGAACGGCGGCGGCGGTTCCAGCGACGAAGTTGGGTTTTGGGTGTGGCCGTCTGGGAAACCTTAGGGCTAGCTGCTTCAATGTTCAAAGGAACGGGTGTTTGGTGTGTGTGTTGGGGGGTTGAGTTTTCACTTTTTTGTTTTTTTTTTAAAAAAAGGGAAAACAACGTTGTTTTATGCAAACCGGTCGGTTTCCGATCCGGTCCAACTGGCCGGTTACCATCCGATTCATCGGTTTCTGAACAGTTTTTGTATAAGCAGTTTAAAGGGGTGGACCGGACCATTTTACATGCCGGTTCCCAGTTGAATCGGTTCAACCGGCCGATCCGGTCCGGTTTTCAAAACATTGGTTTAAATAGAAAAAGATGAGAGAGGGGAAGAAATTTTCGAAAATTAATTTTTTTAAAAAGAATTAAGTTTTAAATGAAATTTTGAAAAATTGGAAGTCGTTTTCGAAAATTTGAAGTGAAAAAGGTAGTTAAGTGATTTTGAAAAAGATAAGAAATAAATTTAAAAAAGATAAGAAGTTAGAAAAAGATTTTTGAATTAGAATTTTAAAAAGATATGATTTGAAAAAGATATGATTTTGAAGATATGATTGGAAAGATAAAAATTAAAAAGATTTGATTTTTAAAATTAATAACTTGATTTGCAAGAAACTAAAAGATATGATTCTAAATTTCAAATTTTAAACATTTCTTAACAAGAAAGTAACAAACTTGAAACTTTTGAATCAAGATTTTTGAAAATATGAGGAAAAGATTTGATTTTTGAAAAAGATATGTTTGAAATGATATGATTTTGAAAAAGATATGATTGAAAATATTTGATTTGAAAAAGATTTGATTTTGAAAAATTATGAAGATTTGAAAAAGATTTGATTTGAGAACAAAATACCTCTCCTTGTGTCATCCTGGCGTTAAACGCTCAGGAGCTGCATGTTTTGGGCGTTTAACGCCCAATTGCTGCATGGTTTGGGCGTTTAAACGCCAGTTTTCCTTCTTCACTGGGCGTTTTGAACGCCCAGCTTTTTTTCTGTAATTCCTCTGCTTTATATTCTTGGATCTTCATTTTGCTGAAGAATTCTTTATTCAAGAAGATATGTTTTCAATTTTGAAAAACAACAAAATGAGTCAAAACATATAATTCTTGGATCAAAACACAAGATATATGCAAGAACATTTTGAACGTCAAGATGAACACCAAGAACAATCTTGAATATGAAGATGAACATCAAGAACTCAGTTTTCTTAATGAAAGAAAACATGGAGGACACCAAACTTAGAACTTTCTCATGTTTGGGCCATATGAATGCAAGGATGCATATGTAGAACATCATGCAGTGCAATTCAATAAATCATGAAGATCAAACAAGGCAATTCACCAAGAACGACTTGAAAATCATCAAGAACACAATGTATGTGTTTCGAAAATTGCAAGATAATTAAAATCATGCAATTGACACCAAACTTAGAATTTGGCACTAGATTCAAACAATAATCATGAAATATTTTTGGGTTTTTATGATTTTATGAATTTTTTTTTTGTATTTTTCGAAAAATTTTTTTAGAAAAATGAAAACAAAGAGAAAATTTTGAAAGATTTTTGAAAACTTTTTGAAAAGAAAATAAAGGTTGAAACATGAAAATTACCTAATCTGAGCAACAAGATGAACCGTTAGTTGTCCAAACTCGAACAATCCCCGGCAACGGCGCCAAAAACTTTGTGCACGAAATTGTGATACACAATGGCGCCAACAACTTGGTCGCACAATTGTAATCTCAACTCTTTTTCACAACTTCGCACAACTAACCAGCAAGTGCACTGGGTCATCCAAGTAATAAACCTTACGTGAGTAAGGGTCGATCCCACGGGGATTGTCAGCTTGCAGCAAGCTATGGTCACCTTGTAAATCTCAGTCAGGCGGATTCAAATGGGTTATGGAGTTTTCATAATTAAAAGATAAATAAAACATAAAATAAAGATAGAGATACTTATGTAATTCATTGGTGGGAATTTTAGATAAGCGTATGGAGATGCTTCATCCCTCTTGACTCTCTGCTTTCCTACTGCCTTCATCCAACCCTTCATACTCCTTTCTATGGCAAGCTGTATGTTGGGTTTCACCGATGTCAATGGCTACCTCCCGTCCTCTTAGTGAAAATGGTCCAAATGCACTGTCACCGCATAGCTAATCATCTGTCAGTTCTCAATCATGTTGGAATTGAATCTAGTGATCCTTTTGCGTCTATCAATATGCCCAACACTCGCGAGTTTGAAGCTCGTCACAGTCAGCCCTTCCCAGATCCTACTCAGAATACCACAGACAAGATTTAGACTTTCTGGATCTCAGGAATGGCCACCAATAATTCTAGCTTATACCACGAAGACTCCGATCTTTCGGAATGGAGGCTAAGAGATACACGCTCAATCTTAAGTAGAACGGAAGTAGTTGTCAGTCACGCGTTCATAGCTGAGAATGATGATGAGTGTCACAGATTATCATATTCATCAGGTTGAAGTGCGAGTGAATATCTTAGAACAAGAATTTGCTTGAATTGAATGGAAAATAGTAGTAATTGCATTAATACTCGAGGAACAGCAGAGCTCCACACCTTAATCTATTGTGTGAAGAAACTCCACCGTTGAAAATACATAAGTAGTCTGGAGGCCCAGGCATGGCCAAATGGCCAGCCTCCCCAAATATGAGAATGTATCCAAAATTGTCTCTATAATCCAAAGATGAAAATAGAATAGTAAAAGGTCCTATTTATAATGAAACTAGCTCCAAGAAATCTACTTCGAGTGCAGGGAGGTCAGAATCCAACAGCATCAGCAGTCCTTTGTCAGCCTCTGAATCAGATTTTTGCTCAGGTCCCTCAATTTCAGCCAGAAAATACCTGAAATCACAGAAAAACACACAAACTCATAGTAAAATCTAGAAATGTGAATTTTGCTTAAAAACTAATAAAAATATACTAAAAACTAACTAAATCATACTAAAAACTATATAAAAACAATGCCAAAAAGTGTATAAATTATCCGCTCATCAGCAACCATACCAAACTTAAGTTTGGTTGTGGTGTGTTATACTCATATTACTATGTGTTATATGCATAGCCCCTTGGAAGGCCACTTTTTCCCTCAATTTGGTGCATTAAACGCACCACATCTTGAGTATAACACAAGAAAAATAAGGTCCTGGGGAACACAATAAAGCACTTGGGGTCAAAAGTTTGATGCATTATACACACCAAATCCTGCATATAATACAAGGCTAGGAATTGAAAAACGGTGGCTCTGTTTGATTTGGTGCGTATAACGTACCACTCACATGTATAATGCATGGATCTCAATTGATGAAGTTTAGTTTTGTTTTCTTTGTCACGTTTAATGCACCACTCATGCGTATAACGCATGACATTGCACAACACCAAACTTGGCCTTTGCTTGGGCTCCAAGGAGTAAAATTTTGCAATTTGTTATCTCTAATTGCATGCATGAATCATAAACAAAAGAAAAGCGAATAAAAACTAATAAAATAGGAATTCAAAGGATACTAATCATTGGGTTGCCTCCCAACAAGTGCTTCTTTAACGTCACTAGCTTGACAGTGCACTCTCTAAGTCAACAGATAAACGGATTTCTGACGATCCACATCCCCGCCAAGATAATACTTCAATCATTGACCATTTACAGTGAATCTTCTATGGAACTCTGCCCCCATAACCTCAATGTGGCCATAAGGAGACACCTTAGTGATAGTGAAGAGTCCAGACCATCTTGCTTTGAGTTTTCAAGGGAAGATTTTCAGCCTTAAGTTGAATAGAAGAATTTGTTGTCCGGGCTCAAATGTTCTTGAGGCGATTTTCTTATCATGTAACATTTTTGTCCTCTCCTTGTAAAGTGATGAGCGGATAATTTATACGCTTTTTGGCATTGTATTTAAGTAATTTTTAGTAGGATCTAGCTACTTTTTGGGATGTTTTTATTAGTTTTTATGCAAAATTCATATTTCTAGATTTTACTATGAGTTTTTGTGTTTTTCTATGATTTCAGGTATTTTCTGGCTGAAATTGAGGGACCTGAGCAAAAATCTGATTCAGAGGCTGACAAAGGACTGCTGATGCTGTTGGATTCTGACCTCCCTGCACTCGAAGTAGATTTCTTGGAGCTATAGAACTTCAAATGGCGCTCTCTCAATTGCGTTGGAAAGTAGACATCTAGGGCTTTCCAGCAATATATAATAGTCCATACTTTGCACGCGTTTTGATGACGTAAAATGGCGTCAAAACGCCAGCTCTCTGCCCTTTTCTGGCGTCAAAACGCCAGAACTGGCATAAAAGATGGAGTTAAACGCCCAAGCTGGCACCAAAGCTGGTGTTTAACTCCAAGGAAGACCTCTATACGTATAAAGCTCAATGCTCAGTCCAAGCACACACCAAGTGGGCCCGGAAGTGAATTTCTGCATCATTTACCTATTTCTGTAAACCCTAGTAGCTAGTTTCATTATAAATAGGACCTTTTACTATTGTATTTTCATCTTTGGATCATAGAGACAATTTTGGATACATTCTCATATTTGGGGAGGCTGGCCATTTGGCCATGCCTGGGCTTCCAGACTACTTATGTATTTTCAACGGTGGAATTTCTACACACAATAGATTAAGGTGTGGAGCTCTGCTGTTCCTCGAGTATTAATGCAATTACTACTATTTTCCATTCAATTCAAGCAAATTCTTGTTCTAAGATATTCACTCGCACTTCAACCTGATGAATATGATAATCTGTGACACTCATCATCATTCTCAGCTATGAACGCGTGACTGACAACCACTTCCGTTCTACTTAAGATTGAGCGTGTATCTCTTAGACTCCATTCCGAAAGATCCGAGTCTTCATGGTATAAGCTAGAATTATTGGTGGCCATTCCTGAGATCCGTAAAGTCTAAATCTTGTCTGTGGTAATCCGAGTAGGATCTGGGAAGGGATGACTGTGACGAGCTTCAAAGTCGCGAGTGTTGGGCGTAGTGACAGACGCAAAAGGATCACTAGATTCTATTCCAACATGATTGAGAACCGACAGATGATTAGCTGTGGCGATGACAGTGCATTTGGACCATTTTCACTGAGAGGACGGGAGGTAGCCATTGACATCGGTGAAACCCAACATACAGCTTGCCATAGAAAGGAGTATGAAGGGTTGGATGAAGGCAGTAGGAAAGCAGAGAGTCAAGAGGGATGAAGCATCTCCATACGCTTATCTAAAATTCCCACCAATGAATTACATAAGTATCTCTATCTTTATTTTATGTTTTATTTATCTTTTAATTATGAAAACTATATAACCCATTTGAATCTGCCTGACTGAGATTTACAAGGTGACCATAGCTTGCTTCAAGCCGACAATCTCTGTGGAATTGACCCTTACTCACGTAAGGTATTTAAAATTCACTTTTCTGGACTTTACTATGAGTTTGTGTGTTTTTCTGTGATTTCAGGTATTTTCTGGCTGAAATTGAGGGACCTGAGCAAAAATCTGATTTAGCGGCTGAAAAGGACTACAGATGCTGTTGGATTCTGACCTCCCTGTACTCGAAGTAGATTTTCTGGAGCTACAGAAGCCCAATTGGCGCGCTCTCAATTGCGTTGGAAACTAGACATCCTGGGCTTTCCAGCAATATATAATAGTCCATACTTTGCCCGTGATTTGATGGCCCAAACAGGCGTTCCAAGTCAGCTCAAGAATTCTAGCGTAAAACGCCGGAACTGGCACAAGAATGGGAGTTAAACGCCCAAACTGGCACAAAAGCTGGTATTTAACTCCAAAAAAAGTCTCTACACGAAAATGTTTCAATGCTCAGCCCAAGCACACACCAAGTGGGCCCGGAAGTGGATTTTTACTCATCTTTGTAAACCCTAGCTACTAGTTCTCTACAAATAGGACCTTTTGCTATTGTATTTTCATCTTTCAATCGGAGGATCATCTTTTGATCATGTTTTTATGATTGAACCCTCTTTGGGAGGCTGGCCATTCGGCCATGCCTATACCTTGTTCTTATGTATTTTCAATGGTGGAGTTTCTACACACCATAGATTAAGGTGTGGAGCTCTGCTGTACCTCGAGTATTAATGCAATTACTATTGTTCTTCTATTCAATTCGGCTTATTCTTGTTCTAAGATATCACTTGTTCTTCAACTTGATGAATGTGATGATCCATGAAACTCATCATCATTCTCACCTATGAACGTGTGCCTGACAAG
>NC_029773.3:63325429-63327526 GCF_000817695.3 Arachis duranensis
AGATGATTAGCCGTGCTGTGACAGAGCGCGTTGAACATTTTCACTGAGAGGACGGGACTATAGCCATTGACAACGGTGATGTCCAACATACAGCTTGCCATGGAAAGGAGTAAGAAGGATTGGATGAAAACAGTAGGAAAGCAGAGAGACGGAAGGGACAAAGCATCTCCATACGCTTATCTGAAATTCTCACAACTGAATTACATAAGTATCCCTATCTTTATTCTATGCTTTATTCATAAATCATCTATAACCATTTGAATCTGCCTGATTGAGATTTACAAGATGACCATAGCTTGCTTCATACCAACAATCTCCGTGGGATCGACCCTTACTCGCGTAAGGTTTATTACTTGGACGACCCAGTTCACTTGCTGGCTAGTTCTGCGAAGTTGTGATAAAGAGTTGAGATTGCAATTGAGCGTACCATGTTGATGGCGCCATTGATGATCACAATTTCGTGCACCAATTCCTCAAGTCCTAGTCAACTCCTATGGAAAGACTAGCTTTAGAGGAATCTAAATCAATCAGCAAATTCCAATTTTCAATCAACAGCTGAGTTTGATAATTCAAGTGTCACCAATTACTCAACCAAAGCAAAGGGAGGAGAAAAATCCAAATTATTTATATCATAAATAAAAGAAAGCAGTCATAAGTCTGAAATATCTCAATATTATATTAAATATAAAATCCAATCAAAAGCCATGTCTAATTCCTTTAGACTAAAGCTTTAGACTAACATTGCATGATTCCTGGAATTCTTATTAAAAATTTTGAATCTATTTATTTTCTTTTCCACATAAATTTTCGAAAAAAAACCAAAAATATTCTATGTTTCTTGTTGAGTCTAGTGTCTCATTTTAAGTTTGGTGTCAATTGCATGTTTCTGTTCTTCTTGCATTTTTCGAATTCATGCATGTGTCTTCAGTGATCTTCAAGTTGTTCTTGATGATTTACTTGTTCTGATCTTTAAATTCTCTTGTCTTGAGTGTTTTGTTGTTTCTCATATGCATTCTCAACTTGTTAGTGTCAATAGTATACAAACTTCTAAGTTTGGTGTCTTGCATGCATTGTTATTTGATTTCAGTTTCATTTTGATTATTCCTCATTATTAAAAAATCCAAAAAATTTTTAATTTGTGTCTTTTCAAGTCAATAATACAGAGAATTGAAGATTCAGAACATACAGCAGAGGAATTACACAGAAAAAATTGGGCGTTCAAAACTCCCAGTAAGGAAGGAAAACTGGCGTTTAAACGCCAGCCAGGAAGCCTGGCTGGGTGGTGGACGAAATTGTGATCACTTATTCTTTAAGTTGTACTCATTATAAAATTATGGAATTGAAGAAATTGGCACGAGTGGACACAACTCCGTTCAACTAACCAGCAAGTGTACTGGGTCGTCCAAGTAATAAACCTTACGTGAGTAAGGGTCGAATCCACAGAGATTGTTGGTATGAAGCAAGCTATGGTCACCTTGTAAATCTCAGTTAGGCAGATTAAAAGTGGTTTATGGTTTCGAAAATTAATAATAAAAAGAAAAATAACAGGGATAGAATACTTATGCAGATTCATTGGTGGGAATTTCAGATAAGCATATGGAGATACTGTATGGCTCAGGGACACCTACTTTCCTACTGCTTCAACTCAGTCCTTCTTACTCCTTTCCATGGCAAGCTGTGTATAGGGGTTCACCATCAGCGGTGGCTACTTTCAATCCTCTCGGGAAAATGATCCTCTGCGGCTGTCACTCGCATGGCTAATCGTGTGGAGGCATCACCCATGGTTGATGGCTACATCCCATCCTCGCAGTGAAAACTACGCTCACGTGCTCTGTCACAGCACGGCTAATCAATGGTTGGTTCCCGCTCCTACTGGAATAGAATCCCTTGATTCTTTTGCGTCTGTCACTAACGCCCAGCACTTGCGAGTTTGAAGTACGTCACAGTCATTCATTACCGGAATTCTACTCGGAATACCACGGACAAGGTTAGACTTTCCAGATTCCCAGGATCCTACTCGGAATACCACAGACAAGGTAAGACTTTCCGGATCCTCATAAATGCCGCCATCTATCTAGCTTATACCACGAAGATTCT
>NC_029773.3:63327936-63329518 GCF_000817695.3 Arachis duranensis
AGAAAAACACACAAACTCATAGTAAAGTCCAGAAATGTGAATTTAACATAAAAACTAATGAAAACATCCCTAAAAGTAGCTAGATCTTACTAAAAACTACTTAAAAACAAGCCAAAAAACGTATAAATTATCTCTCATCACAACACCAAACTTAAATTGTTGCTTGTCCCCAAGCAACTGAAAATCAATTAGGATAAAAAGAAGAGAATATACTATAAATTCTAAAATATCAATGAATGTTAATTTAATTAGATGAGCGGGACTTGTAGCTTTTTGCTTCTGAACAGTTTTGGCATCTCACTTTTTCCTTTGTAGTTTAGAGTGATTGGCGTCTCTCAGGAACTTAGAATTTGGGATAGTGTTATTGACTTTCCTAGTTAAGCATGTTGATTCTTGAACACAGCTTCTTATGAGTCTTGGCTGTGGCCCTAAGCATTTTGTTTTCCAGTATTACCACCGGAAACACAAATGCCACAGACACATGACTGGGTGAACCTTTTCAGATTGTGACTCAGCTTTGCTAGAGTCCCCAGTTAGAGGTGTCCAGAGCTCTTAAGCACACTCTTTTTGCTTTGGATCACGACTTTAACCACTCAGTTTCAAGCTTTTCACTTGGACCTTCATGACTCAAGCACATGGTTAGGGACAGCTTGGTTTAGCCGCTTAGGCTTGGATTTTATTTCCTTGGGCCCTCCTATCCATTGATGCTCAAAGCCTTGGATCCTTTTTACCCTTGCCTTTTGGTTTTAAGGGCTATTGCCTTTTTCTGCTTGCTTTTTCTTTTTCTTTCTATTTTTTTTCGCCACTTTTTTTTTTCACTGCTTTTTCTTGCTTCAAGAATCAATTTCATGATTTTTCAGATTATCAATAACATTTCTCTTTGTTCATCATTCTTTCAAGAGCCAACATTTTTAACACTCATAAACAACAATATCAAAAGACATATGCACTGTTCAATCATTCATTCAGAAAACAAAAAGTATTGTCACCACATCAATATAATTAAATTAAATTCAATGATAAATTTGAAATTTATGTATTTCTTGTTCTTTTGAATTTCAAACTTTTTTTTATTTAAGAGAGGTGAAAGACTAATGGATTTATTCATAGCTTTAAGGCATGGTTACATACTAATGATCATGAAGTAGAGACACAGAACATAGATAAACACAATATTAAAAACCGAAAACAGAAAGAAATAAAGAACAAGGAATGAATCCACCTGAGTGAGGGTGGCGCCTTCTTGAAGGTCCAATGGTGCTTTTTGAGCTCCTCTATGTCTCGTCCTTGTTTTTGTTGAATGATTCCTAGGAATTTTGGTGTTTCTACCCTTAGTTGCTTCCAATATTTGTGTGGAGGATAACTTATCCCCTGAGGTATCTCAGGGATCTCTTGATTTGTAGCCACATGTTCTACCACTGAGCTAAGACGGCTTTATATTAGTCTTTCCATCTCCCAAGACTCAGAGGTGGAAGCTTTTGTCTTCCCTTTGAGGTTTCTCTGGCCTTAGGTGCCATTAATGGTAATGGAAAAGCAAAAAAGCTATGCTTTTACCACACCAAACTTAAAATATTGCTCGCCT
>NC_029773.3:63329811-63331236 GCF_000817695.3 Arachis duranensis
AAGGAATTCCATCCCTGCACCAAATAGGCATGTAAAATGCCTTGGCACACCATTCTAGCGTTTAAACGCCCATTGGTGCACATCTTGGGCGTTCAACGCCCATGTAATGCATGTTTCTGGCGTTGAACGCCAGTTTCATGCTTGTTACTGGCGTTCAGCGCCAGTTTGTCCTCTCTGTGCACATTCCTGGCGTTTAACGCCAGGTTGTTGCTTGTTTCTGGCGTTCAGCACCAGAATGGTGCTCTATTCTGGCGTTGAACGCCAGCCAGATGCATCTTACTGGTGTTGAACGCCAGCCCGTGCGTCCTCCAGGGTGAAAATCTTTTCTTCTGTTTTTTGACTCTGTTTTTAATTTTTTTGATTTTTTTCGTGACTCCTCATGATCATGTACCTAATTAAACACAAAAATAACAATAAAACAAATTAAAATAAAATTAGATAAATAAAATTGGGTTGCCTTCCAACAAGCGCTTCTTTAATGTCAATAGCTTGACAGTGGCTCTCATGGAGCCACAAGGTGATCAGGTCAATTTTGTGTAGTCCCAACACCAAACTTAGAGTTTGGATATGGGGTCTTAACACCAAACTTAGAGTTTGGTTGTGGCCTCACAACACCAAACTTAGAGTTTGACTGTGTGGGCTCTTCTTGACTCTGAACTGAGAGAAGCTCTTCATGCTTACTCTCTTTTGTCACAGAGGGATGGCCATGTGCCTTGAACACAAGGTAGTCCCCATTCAATTGAAGGACTAACTCACCTCTGTTGACATCTATCACAGCTTCTGCTGTGGCTAGGAAGGGTCTTCTAAGGATGATGCAATCATCCTCTTCCTTCCTAGTGTCTAAGATTATGAAATCAGCAGGGATGTAAAGGCCTTCAACCTTTACTAAAACGTCCTCTACCATTCCATAAGCTTGTCTCAAACACTTATCTGCCAATTGTAATGAGAACAAGGCAGGTTGTACCTCAATGATTCCCAGCTTCTCCATTACAGAGAGTGGCATAAGATTTATCCCTGACCCCAAGTCACATAGAGCTTTTTCAAAGCTCATGGTGCCTATGGTACAAGGTATTAGGAACTTGCCAGGATCTTGTTTCTTTTGAGGTAGAGTTTTCTGAATCCAAGTATCTAATTCACTAATGAGCAAGGGAGGTTCACTTTCCCAAGTCTCATTACCAAACAATTTGGCATTCAGTTTCATGATAGCTCCTAGATATTGAGCAACTTGCTCTCCAGTCACGTCTTCATCCTCTTCAGAGGAAGAATAGTCTTCAGAGCTCATGAATGGCAGAAGGAGATTTAATGGAATCTCTATGGTCTCTATGTGAGCCTCAGATTCCTTTGGATCCTTAACAGGAAACTCCTTCTTGCTTGAGGAACGTCCCAGGAGGTCTTCCTCACTAGGATTTTCGTCCTCCTCCTCCT
>NC_029773.3:63331578-63331934 GCF_000817695.3 Arachis duranensis
AAAGCCTTGTTGAGGCTTTTGTTGATCCTTCCAGGAGAAATTTGGATGATTTCTCCATGATAGGTTATAGGTGTTTCCATATGGTTCACCCATGTAATTAACCTCTGCCATGGCAGGGTTCTCAGGATCATAAGCTTCTTTAGAAGCTGCCTCTCTAGTACTATTGGATGCATGTTGCAATCCATTCAGATTTTGAGAGATCATGTTGACCTGTTGAGTCAACACTTTATTCTGAGCCAATATGGCATTCAGAGCATCAATTTCAAGAACTCCTTTCTTCTGAGGTATCCCATTATTCACGGAATTCCTGTCAGAAGTGTACATGAATTGGTTGTTTGCAACCATGTCAATGAGTT
>NC_029773.3:63332122-63333398 GCF_000817695.3 Arachis duranensis
AAGTCCATAAAACTTGCAGTTTTGTTGCATTAATGCAACTAGTTGATGTTTAAGCTCAAAGTTATTGGCTCCAATGGCAGGGATGGAGATGCTTCTTCCATCAAACTTGGACGTTGGCTTTGTGAAGTCACCTAGCATTCTCCTTTCATTATTATTATTATTTTCGGCTGCCATGTCCTTCTCCTGTTCGAAAATTTCTGAAAGGTTGTTTCTGGATTGTTGTAATTTAGCTTCTCTTAATTTTCTCTTCAGAGTCCTTTCAGGTTCTGGATCTATTTCAACAAGAGTGCCTTTTTCCCTGTTCTTGCTCATATGAAAGAGAAGAGACAAGAAAAGAAAGAGGAATCCTCTATGTCACAGTATAGAGATTCCTTTATGTTAGTAGAAAAAGAAAGGGGTAGAAGGATGAAGAAGAATTCAGATTTTTAGATGGAGAGAGGTGAAGAGAAGTGTTAGTAATTAATTAATTAAATAGAAGAAGAGAAGAGAGGGAGAAAAATTCGAAAATAATTTTTGAAAAGAGGTTAGTGTTTTCGAAAATTAGAGATGAATTAGAATTAGAATTAAAACTTGAAACAATTAGTTAATTAAAAAGAATTTTTTGAAAAAGAGAGAGGTATTTTTGAAAATTAGAGAGGGAAAAGTAGTTAGGTAGTTTTGAAAAAGATAAGAAACAAACAAAAAGTTAGTTGGTTGATTGAAAAAGATTTGAAATCAAATTTAAAAAAGATAAGAAGACAAGAAGTTTAGATAAGATATTTTGAAACTAAATTTTGAAAAAGATAAAATTTTTGAAAAAGATAAGATAAAAGATAAAAAGATTTAATTTTAAAAATTTGAAATTATTTACTTCACTAACAAGAAACTACAAGATAAGATTCTAAAACTTAAAGATTGAACCTTTCTTAACAAGAAAGTAACAAACTTCAAATTTTTGAACCAATCACATTAATTGTTAGCTAATTTTCGAAAATATGAGATAAAGATAAGAAAAAGATTTTGAAAATATTTTGAAAAAGATTTTTGAAATTTTCGAAAAATAGAAAAAAAATGAAAAAGATATGATTTTTGAAAAAGATTTTGAAAAGATAAGATTTTTAAAATTGAAATTTTGACTTGACTTGTAAGAAACAACTAATTTTAAAATTTTTTGACCAAGTCAAACCAAAATTTCGAAATTTTGGAGGGAAATAAGGAAAAGATATTTTTTTGATTTTTGAATTTTTAAGGAAAAACACAAAAATGACCCAAAACATGAAAATTTTGGATCAAAACA
>NC_029773.3:63347129-63348211 GCF_000817695.3 Arachis duranensis
ACTCCGGATCATGACGTTTTTCTGGCGTTTAACTCCAGACAACAGCATGAACTTGGCGTTCAACGCCAAGTTACATCGTCATTCTTCGAATAAAGTATGGACTATTATATATTGCTGGAAAGCTCTGGATGTCTACTTTCCAACGCCGTTGAGAGCGCGCCAATTGGAGTTCTGTAGCTCCAGAAAATCCATTTCGAGTGCAGGGAAGTCAGATTCCAACAGCATCAGCAGTCTTTTTGTCAGCCTTTTTCAGTGTTTTGCTCAAGTCCCTCAATTTCAGCCAGAATTTACCTGAAATCACAGAAAAACACACAAACTCATAGTAAAGTCCAGAAATGTGAATTTAACATAAAAACTAATGAAAACATCCCTAAAAGTAGCTTGAACTTACTAAAAACTATCTAAAAAATAATGCCAAAAAGCGTATAAATTATCCGCTCATCACTCGGCGTTTAACGCCCAAAATGTTTAACGCCCAAAAGGGTAGCATTTTGGGCGTTAAACGCCAGAATGGATACCATTCTGGGCGTTTAACGCCAGGATGGCACAAGAGGGAAGATTTTGTTTTTAATGTAAATTTTTTTTCAAGTTTTCATAATTTTTCAAAATCAATTTTTTTTTCAAATCATATCTTTTCAATCACATATTTTCAAAATCAATTTCTTTCCTTTTTTAAAAATACTTGCTATCAATTAATGATTTGATTCAACATTTCAAGTATGTTGCCTTTTCTGTTGAGAAAGGTTTAATGTTTGAATCATATCTTTTCTTGTTAGCCAAGTTATTAATTTTTAAAATCAAATCTTTTTAAATTATTTTTCAAATCATATCTTCTCAATCACATCTTTTTAAAACCATAACTTTTCAATCATATCTTTTTAATCACATCTTTTTCAAAATAATTTTCAATCATATCTTTTTGATTTCTAATTTCAAAATCTTTTTCAAAAATCACTTGATTTCTTTTCCACCCTTGGTTTTCGAAAATCAATTAGTGTTTTTCAAATGTTTTTAAATCCCTTACTTAATTTTCAAAAATTTCTTCCCCTCTTTTCACATCCTTCTATTTATGGACTAACACT
>NC_029773.3:63348936-63349550 GCF_000817695.3 Arachis duranensis
ATGTCTTTGGATAGCTCTGCTGGAGGATCTCTTCATCTGAAGAAGACGCCTGCAGAAGCTCAAGAACTAATTGAAATGGTTGCAAATAACCAATTCATGTACACTTCTAAAAGGAATCCTGTGAACAATGGGACGAATCAAAAGAAAGGAGTTCTTGAGATTGATACTCTGAATGCCATATTGGCTCAGAACAAGATATTGACTCCGCAAGTCAATTTGATTTCTCAAAGTCTGTCTGGAATGCAAGCTGCACCAGGCAGTACTAAGGACGCTTCATCTGAAGAAGAAGCTTATGATCCTGAGAACCCTTCAATGGAATAGGTGAATTACATGGGAGAATCCTAAGGAAACACCTATAATCCTTCATGGAGAAATCATCCAAATCTTTCATGGAAGGATCAACAGAGACCTCAACAAGGTTTCAACAATAATAATGGTGGAAGAAACAGGTTTAGCAATGGCAAGCCTTTTCCATCATCTTCTCAGCAACAGACAGAGAATTCTAAGAAGAGTAACTCTGACTTAGCAACCACGGTCTCTGATCTAATCAAAACCACTCAAAGTTTCATGACTGAAACAAGGTCCTCCATTAGAAACTTGGAGGCACAAGTGGG
>NC_029773.3:63350107-63350766 GCF_000817695.3 Arachis duranensis
CTCAAGGATATCCCTCTGTCACCATGGAGTGGAAGCATGAAGAGCTTCTCTCAAAACAGAGCCAAATAGAGCCCCCACAGTCAAACTCTAAGTTTGGTGTTGGGAGGCCACAACCAACTTCTAAGTTTGGTGTTGAACCCTCACATTCAAACTCTAAGTTTGGTGTTGGGAGGTTCCAACATTGCTCTGAGCATCTGTGAGGCTCCATGAGAGCCCACTGTCAAGCTACTGACATTAAAGAAACGCTTGTTGGGAGGCAAACCAATATTATATTTATCTATTTTTTCCTTTGTTATTTTATGTTTTCTGTAGGTTGATGATCATGGGAAGTCACAAAATCAATTGAAAAAGCAAAAACAGAATGAAAAACAGAAAGAAAAACAGCACACTATGGAGGAGAACTTGCTGGCGTTTAAACGCCAGTAAAGCTAGCAAATGGGCGTTTAACGCCCAGTCTGGCACCATTCTGGGCGTTTAACGCCAGAAAGGGGCACCAGACTGGCGTTAAACGCCAGGAAAGGGCAAGAAGTTGGCGTTAAACGCCAGAAATGGGCACCAGCCCGGCGTTTAACGCCAGAATTCGCACAGAGAGCATTTTTGCTCGCCACTTGGTGCAGGGATGAATTTTCCTTGACATCTCAGGATCTGTGGACCCCACA
>NC_029773.3:63350860-63353758 GCF_000817695.3 Arachis duranensis
TCTTCCCCAAAAGCCCTTCACCTATCAAATCCCATCTTTCTCTTCACCACTCACATCCATCCTTCATAAAACCCCACCTACCTCACCATTCAAATTCAAACCACTTTCCCTCCCAAACCAACCCTCCCATAGCCGAACCCTACCCCTCTCTCCACTCCTATATAAACCTATCTTCACTCCTTCATTTTCACACAACCTAAACACTACTTCTCCCCCTTTGGCCGAACCACAAAGCCATCTCCATCTCCTTCATTTCTTCTTCTACTACTCTTTTCTTTCTTCCTTTGCTCGAGGACGAGCAAACCTTTTAAGTTTGGTGTGGTAAAAGCATTGCTTTTTGTTTTTCCAGAACCATTTATGGCATCCAAGGCCGGAGAAACCTCTAGAAAGAGGAAAGGGAAGGCAAAAGCTTCCACCTTCGAGTCATGGGAGATGGAGAGATTCATCTCAAGGGTGCATCAAGACCACTTCTATGATGTTGTGGCCTTGAAGAAGGTGATCCCTGAGGTCCCTTTTAAACTCAAAAAGAGTGAATATCCAGAGATCCGACATGAGATTCGAAGAAGAGGTTGGGAAGTTCTTACCAACCCTATTCAACAAGTCAGAATCTTAATGGTGCAAGAGTTCTATGCCAATACTTGGATCACCAAGAACTATGATCAAAGTGTGAACCCGGACCCAAAGAATTGGCTTACAATGGTTCGGGGAAAATACTTAGATTTTAGTCTGGAAAATGTAAGGTTGGCATTCAACTTGCCCATGATGCAAGGAGATGAACACCCATACACTAGAAGGGTCAACTTTGATCAAAGGTTGGACCAAGTCCTCACAGTCATTTGTGAAGAGGGCGCTCAATGGAAGAGAGATTCAAGAGAAAAGCCGGTTCAATTGAGAAGGCATGACCTCAAGCCCGTAGCTAAGGGATGGTTAGAGTTTATCCAACGCTCAATCAATTCCACTAGCAACCGGTCTGAAGTTACTCTAGACTGGGCCATCATGATTCATAGCATCATGATTGGAGAAGAAATAGAAGTTCATGAGGTTATAGCCCATGAAATTTATAAGGTGGCGGACAAGTCCTCTACCTTGGCAAGGTTAGCTTTCCCTCATCTCATTTGTCACCTCTATTATTCAGTTGGANNNNATTTGTCACCTCTGTAATTCAGTTGGAATTAACATAGAGGGAGACATCCTCATTGATGAGGACAAGCCCATCACTAAGAAAAGGATGGAGCAAACAAGAGATCCCACTCATCATAAAATCCCTGAGATACCTCAAGGGATGTACTTTCTTCCACAAAACTATTGGGAGCAAATCAACACCTCCCTAGGAGAATTGAGTTCCAACGTGGGACAACTAAGGGTAGAGCACCAAGAACATTCCATCCTCCTCCATGAAATTAGAGAAGATCAAAGAATCATGAGAGAGGAGCAACAAAGGCAAGGAAGAGACATTGAGGAGCTCAAGCACTCCATAAGATCTTCAAGAGGAAGAACAAGCCGCCATCACTAAGGAGGACCCGTTCTTTAATCTCCTTGTTCTTTATTTTTCTGTTTTTCAAAAAATCATGCTTATATTTATCAATGTTTGTGTCTTTTGATCATTAGTGTCTTAGTGTCTATGCCTTAAAGTTATGAATGTCCTATGAATCCATCACCTTTCTTGAATGAAAAATGTTCTTAATTGAAAAAAGAAAAGAATTGCATGAATTTTAAATTTTATAACAGATTAATTATTTTGATGTGGTGGCAATACTTTTGCTTTCTGAATGTATGCTTAAACAGTGCATAAATCTTTTGAATTTGTTGTTCACGAATGTTGGCTCCTGAAAGAATGATGAAAAAGGAGACATGTTACTGAGGATCTAAAAAATCATAAAAATGATTCTTGAAGCAAGAAAAAAACAGTGAATACAAAAAAAAATTCGAAAAAAAAGAGAGAAAAAGAAAAAAAATAAAGTTGTGATACAAGGCAAAAAGAGTGTGCTTAAGAACCCTGGACACCTCTAATTGGGGACTCTAGCAAAGCTGAGTCACAATCTGAAAAGGTTCACCCAGTTATGTGTCTGTGGCATGTATGTATCCGGTGGTAATACTGGAAGACAGAGTGCTTTGGGCCACAGCCAAGACTCATAAAGTAGTTGTGTTCAAGAATCATCATACTTAACTAGGAGAATCAATAACACTATCTGGATTTTGAGTTCCTATAGAAGCCAATCATTCTGAATTTCAAAGGATAGAGTGAGATGCCAAAACTATTCAGAGGCAAAAAGCTAAAGCCCCGCACATCTAATTAATAATGATCTTCATAGATGTTTTTGGAGTTCATTGCATATTCTCTTCTTTTTGTCTTATTTGATTTCTAGTTGCTTAGGGACAAGCAACAATTTAAGTTTGGTGTTGTGATGAGCGGATAATTTGTACGCTTTTTGGCATTGTTTTTAGTATGTTTTTAGTACGAGATGAGCGGATAATTTATACGCTTTTTGGCATTGTTTTTAGTATGTTTTTAGTATGTTTTAGTTAGTTTTTAGTTAAAATTCACTTTTCTGGGCTTTAATATGAGTTTGTGTATTTTTCTGTAATTTCAGGTATTTTCTGGCTGAAATTGAGGGACCTGAGCAAAAATCTGATTCAGAAGCTGAAAAGGACTGCAGATGCTGTTGGATTCTGACCTCCCTGCACTCGAAGTGGATTTTTTGGAGCTACAGAAGCCTAATTGGCGCGCTCTCAACAGCGTTGGAACGTAGACATCCTGGGCTTTCCAGCAATATATAATAGTCCATACTTTTTCCGAGATTTGATGGTCCAAACTGGCGTTCCAAATCAGCTCAAAACTGCCCGGCGTTAAACGCCGGAACTGGCACAAGAATGGGAGTTAAACGCCCAAACTGGCAC
>NC_029773.3:63353784-63354054 GCF_000817695.3 Arachis duranensis
CTGGCATAAAAGCTGGCGTTTAACTCCAAGAGAAGTCTCTACACGAAAATGCTTTAATTCTCAGCCCAAGCACACACCAAGTGGGCCCGGAAGTGGATTTTTATGTCATTTACTCATCTCTGTAAACCCTAGGCTACTAGTTCTCTATAAGTAGGACCTTTTACTATTGTATATTCAATCTTTAGATCTTTATATCTTTAGATCTTTAGATCTTTGAATCTTTTGATCACGTTTTGGGGGCTGGCCTCTCGGCCATGCCTAGACATTGTT
>NC_029773.3:63354160-63355848 GCF_000817695.3 Arachis duranensis
GAGTATTAATGCAATTACTATTGTTCTTCTATTCAATTCGGCTTATT
This sequence comes from Arachis duranensis, assembly GCF_000817695.3. NCBI lineage: Eukaryota > Viridiplantae > Streptophyta > Magnoliopsida > Fabales > Fabaceae > Arachis > Arachis duranensis. The sequence goes on from NC_029773.3 coordinate 63,354,208, forward strand.
CTTTGTCTAAGATATTCATTTGCACCCAAGAACATGATGAATGTGATGATTATGTGACACTCATCATCATTCTCACTTATGAACAAGTGCCTGACAACCACTTCTTTTCTACAAGCAAACAAGGCTTGAATGTTTATCTCTTGGATTTCTTAATCGGAATCTTCGTGGTATAAGCTAGAATTGATGGCGGCATTCAAGAGAATCCGGAAGGTCTAAACCTTGTCTGTGGTATTCTGAGTAGGATTCAATGATTGAATGACAGTGACGAGCTTCAAACTCCTGAATCAACGGTGAAACCCTACATACAGCTTGCCATGGAAAGGAGTAAGAAGGATTGGATGAAGACAGTAGGAAAGCAGAGAGACGGAAGGGACAAAGCATCTCCATACGCTTATCTGAAATTCTCACCAATGAATTACATAAGTATCTCTATCTTTATCTTTATGTTTTATTCATACATCATCCATAACCATTTGAGTCTGCCTGACTGAGATTTACAAGATGACCATAGCTTGCTTCATACCAACAATCTCCGTGGGATCGACCCTTACTCGCGTAAGGTTTATTACTTGGACGACCCAGTACACTTGCTAGTTAGTTGTGCGAAGTTGTGATAAAGAGTTGGGATTACAATTCTGCGTACCATGTTGATGGCGCCATTGATGATCACAATTTCGTGCACCATTAGCTTTCCAGCCCAATTGAGAACGCGCCAATTGGATTTTTGTAGCTCCAGAAAAATGCGTTTGAGTGCAGGAAGATCAGAATCCAACAGCATCAGCAGTCCTTTCTCAGCCTCTAAATCATATATTTGCTCAGGCCCCTCAATTTCAGCCAGAAAATACCTGAAATTATAGAAAAACACATGATGAGCGGATAATTTATACGCTTTTTGGCATTGTTTTTAGTATGTTTTTAGTATGTTTTAGTTAGTTTTTAGTATATTTTTATTAGTTTTTAGTTAAAATTCACTTTTCTGGGCTTCACTATGAGTTTGTGTGTTTTTCTGTGATTTCAGGTATTTTATGGCTGAAATTGAGGGACCTGAGCAAAAATCTGATTCAGAGGCTGAAAAGGACTACAGATGTTGTTGGATTCTGACCTCCCTGCACTCGAAGTGGATTTTCTGGAGCTACAGAAGCCCAATTGCGCACTCTCAACGGCGTTAAAAAGTAGACATCCTGGGCTTTCCAGCAATATATAATAATCTATACTTTGCCCGAGATTTGATGGCCCAAACAGGCGTTCCAAATCAGCTCAAAACTGCCCGGCGTTAAACGCCGGAACTGGCACAAGAATGGGAGTTAAATGCCCAAACTGGCACAAAAGCTGGCGTTTAACTCCAAGAGAAGTCTCTACATGAAAATGATTCAATGCTCAGCCCAAGCACACCCCAAGTGGGCCTGGAAGTGGATTTTTATGTTATTTACTCATCTCTGTAAACCCGAGGCTACTAGTTCTCTATAAGTAGGACCTTTTACTATTGTATTTTAATCTTTAAATCTTTAGATCTTTGAATCTTTTGATCATGTTTTGGGGGCTGGCCTCTCGGCCATGCCTAGACCTTGTTCTTATGTATTTTCAACGGTGGAGTTTCTACACACCATAGATTAAGGTGTGGAGCTCTGCTGTACCTCGAGT
>NC_029773.3:63356714-63357526 GCF_000817695.3 Arachis duranensis
CTTCTAAGTTTGGTGTCTTGCATGCATTGTTTATTTGATTTTAGTTGCATTTTGATTATTCCTCATTATTAAAAATCCAAAAAAAATTTTAATTTGTGTCTTCTCAAGTCAATAATACAGAAAATTGAAGATTCAGAACATACAGCAAAAGAATTACACAGAAAAAGCTGGGCGTTCAAAACGCCCAGTGAAGAAGGCAAACTGGCATTTAAACGCCAGCCAAGGTGCCTGGTTGGGCGTTTAACGCCCAAAAGGGTAGTGTTTTGGGCGTTAAATGCTAGAATGGATACCATTCTGGGCGTTTAACGCCAGGATGGCACAAGAGGGAAGATTTTGTTTTTAATGCAAATTTTTTTCAAGTTTTTAAAATTTTTCAAAATTAAATCTTTTTCAAATCATATCTTTTCAATCACATGTTTTCAAAATCAATTTCTCCCGATTTTCAAAAATACTTGCTAATAATTAATGATTTGATTCAACAATTTAAGTATGTTGCCTTTTCTGTTGAGAAAGGTTTAATGTTTGAATCATGTCTTTTCTTGTTAGCAAAGTCATTAATGTTTAAAATCAAATCTTTTTAAATTGTTTTTCAAATCATATTTTCTCAATCACATCTTTTGTCAAAATAGTTTTCAATCATATCTTTTTGATTTCCAATTTCAAAATCATTTTCAAAATCACTTTATTTCTTTCTCAATCTTAGTTTTCGAAAATCAATTACCATTTTTTCAAAATTTCTTTTAATTAATTCACTTTAATTTTCGAAAATTTCTTCCCCTCTTCTCACATCCTTCTATTTATGGACTAACACT
>NC_029773.3:63357580-63357964 GCF_000817695.3 Arachis duranensis
CACAAGACTCAAACAAGAAACACAAAATATTTTTGATTTTTATGATTTTCTAATTTTTTTTTGTATTTTTATTTTAATTTTCGAAAATATTTTTGGAGAAAGCGAAAAAGAAAAGAAAAATTTTTGAAAAAGATTTTTGAAAAGAAAATTACCTAATATGAGCAACAAGATGAACCGTCAGTTGTCCATACTCGAACAATCCCCGGCAACGGCGCCAAAAACTTGGTGGACGAAATTGTGATCACTTATTCTTTAAGTTGTACTCATTGTAAAATTATGGAATTTATGAAATTGGCACGAGTGGACACAACTCCGTTCAACTAACCAGCAAGTGTACTGGGTCGTCCAAGTAATAAACCTTACGTGAGTAAGGGTCGATCCCAC
>NC_029773.3:63362059-63363205 GCF_000817695.3 Arachis duranensis
GCAAGGCCATTAACATGACCTACATGTCTGAATTTGGAGAGGAGGAAGAGGCAGTGAGCGCCACTGAGGAAGGCCTCAATGGACATCCACTGACCTCCAATGAGTTCCCTAATGAGGAACCATGGGAATCTGAGGCTCATAATGAGACCATAGAGATTCCATTGGATTTACTTCTGCCATTCATGAGCTCTGATGAGTATTCTTCCTCTGATGAGGATGAGTATGTTACCGAAGAGCAAGTTGCTAAATACCTTGGAGCAATCATGAAGCTATATGACAAGTTATTTGGTAATGAGACTTGGGAGGATGAACCCCTTTTGCTCACCAAAAAACTGGATGACTTGTCTAGGCAGAGATTACCTCAAAAGAGACAGGATCCTGGGAAGTTCTCAATACCTTGTACCATAGGCACCATGACCTTCAAGAAGGCCTTGTGTGACCTAGGGTCAAGTGTAAACCTCATGCCTCTCTCTGTAATGGAGAAGCTAGGGATCTTTGAGGTGCAAGCTGCAAAAATCTCACTAGAGATGGCAGACAATTCAAGAAAACAAGCTTATGGACTTGTAGAGGATGTTCTGGTAAAATTTGAAGACCATTACATCCCTGCTAATTTCATAGTCCTAGAGACTGGGAAGTGCATGGATGAATCCATCATCCTTGGCAGACCCTTCCTAGCCACAGGAAAGGCTGTGATTGATGTGGACAGAGGAGAATTGATCATTCAAGTGAATGAAGAATCCCTTGTGTTTAAGGCTCAAGGATATCCCTCTGTCACCATGGAGTGGAAGCATGAAGAGCTTCTCTCAAAACAGAGCCAAATAGAGCCCCCACAGTCAAACTCTAAGTTTGGTGTCGGGAGGCCACAACCAACTTCTAAGTTTGGTGTTGAACCCCCACATTCAAACTCTAAGTTTGGTATTGGGAGGTTCCAACATTGCTCTGAGCATCTGTGAGGCTCCATGAGAGCCCACTGTCAAGCTACTGACATTAAAGAAGCGCTTGTTGGGAGGCAACCCAATATTATATTTATCTATTTTTTCCTTTGTTATTTTATGTTTTCTGTAGGTTGATGATCATGGGAAGTCACAAAATCAATTGAAAAAGCAAAAACAGAATGAAAAACAGAAAGAAAAACAGCACACCCTA
>NC_029773.3:63363451-63364596 GCF_000817695.3 Arachis duranensis
GAATTGGCATAAAGAGCATTTTTGCTCGCCACTTGGTGCAGGGATGACTTTTCCTTGACACCTCAGGATCTATGGACCCCACAAGATCCCCACCTACCCCACCACTCTCTCTCTTCTTCACCCATTCACCAATCACCTCAACACCTCTTCCCCAAAAACCCTTCACCTATCAAATCCCATCTTTCTCTTCACCACTCACATCCATCCTTCATAAAACCCCACCTACCTCACCATTCAAATTCAAACCACTTTCCCTCCCAAACCAACCCTCAATACCACTTCTATGAAGTTGTGGCCTTGAAGAAGGTGATCCCTGAGGTCCCTTTTAAACTCAAAAAGAGTGAATATCCGGAGATCCGACATGAGATTCGAAGAAGAGGTTGGGAAGTTCTTACCAACCCCATTCAACAAGTCGGAATCTTAATGGTTCAAGAGTTCTATGCCAATGCATGGATCACTAAGAACCATGATCAAAGTGTGAACCCGGACCCAAAAAATTGGCTTACAATGGTTCGGGGGAAATACTTAGATTTTAGTCTAGAAAATGTAAGGTTGGCATTCAACTTGCCCATGATGCAAGGAGATGAACACCCATACACTAGAAGGGTCAACTTTGATCAAAGGTTGGACCAAGTCCTCACAGTCATTTGTGAAGAGGGCGCTCAATGAAAGAGAGATTCAAGAGGAAAGCCGGTTCAATTGAGAAGGCATGACCTCAAGCCCGTAGCTAGGGGATGGTTGGAGTTTATCCAACGCTCAATCATTCCCACTAGCAACCGGTCTGAAGTTACTCTAGACCGGGCCATCATGATTCATAGCATCATGATTGGAGAAGAAATAGAAGTTCTTGAGGTTATAGCCCAAGAACTTTATAAGGTGGCGGACAAGTCCTCTATCTTGGCAAGGTTAGCCTTTCCTCATCTCATTTGTCACCTCTGTTATTCAGTTGTAGTTGACATAGAGGGAGACATCCCCATTGATGAGGACAAGCCCATCACTAAGAAAAGGATGGAGCAAACAAGAGATCCCACTCATCATGAAATCCCTGAGATGCCTCAAGGGATGCACTTTCCTCCACAAAACTATTGGGAGCAAATCAAAACCTCCCTAGGAAAATTGAGTTCCAACATGGGACAACTAAGGGT
>NC_029773.3:63364713-63365295 GCF_000817695.3 Arachis duranensis
AGACATTGAGGAGCTCAAGCACTCCATAAGATCTTCAAGAGGAAGAACAAGCCTCCATCACTAAGGTGGACCCGTTCTTTAATCTCCTTGTTCTTTATTTTTCTGTTTTTCAAAAAATCATGCTTATGTTTATCTATGTTTATGTCTTTTTTATCATTAGTGTCTTAGTGTCTATGCCTTAAAGTTATGAATGTCCTATGAATCCATCACCTTTCTTGAATGAAAAATGTTCTTAACTGAAAAAGAGAAGAATTGCATGAATTTTAAATTTTATAACAGATTAATTATTTTGATGTGGTGACTATACTTTTGTTTTCTGAATGTATGCTTAAACAGTGCATATGTCTTTTGAATTTGTTGTTCATGAATGGTTGGCTCTTGAAAGAATGATGAAAAAGGAGACATGTTACTGAGGATCTGAAAAATCATAAAAAATGATTCTTGAAGCAAGAAATAGCAGTGAATACAAAAAAAAGGAAAGAGAAAAACGAAAAAAAAATTTCAAAAAAAAAGAGAGAAAAAGAAAAAAATAAAGTTGTGATCCAAAGCAAAAAGAGTGTGCTTAAGAACCCTGGACACCTC
>NC_029773.3:63365398-63374811 GCF_000817695.3 Arachis duranensis
TTTGATTTTCAGTTGCTTGGGGACAAGCAACAATTTAAGTTTGGTGTTGTGATGAGCGGATAATTTATACGCTTTTTGGCATTGTTTTTAGTATGTTTTTACTATGTTTTAGTTAGTTTTTAGTATATTTTTATTAGTTTTTAGTTAAAATTCACTTTTCTGGGCTTTACTATGAGTTTGTGTGTTTTTCTGTGATTTCAGGTATTTCTGGCTGAAATTGAGGGACCTGAGCAAAAATCTGATTCAGAGGCTGAAAAGGACTGCAGATGCTGTTGGATTCTGACCTCCCTGCACTCGAAGTGGATTTTCTGGAGCTACAGAAGCCCAATTGGCGCGCTCTTAACGGCGTTGGAAAGTAGACATCCTGGGCTTTCCAGCAATATTTAATAGTTCATACTTTGCCCGAGATTTGATGGCCCAAACTGGCGTTCCAAATCAGCTCAAAATTGCCCCGCGTTAAACGCCGGAACTGGCACAAGAATGGGAGTTAAACGCCCAAACTGGCACAAAAGCTGGCGTTTAACTCCAAGAGAAGTCTCTACACGAAAATGCTTCAATGCTCAGCCCAAGCACACACCAAGTGGGCCCGGAAGTGGATTTTTATGTCATATACTCATCTCTGTAAACCCTAGGCTACTAGTTCTCTATAAGTAGGACCTTTTACTATTGTATTTTAATCTTTAAATCTTTAGATCTTTGAATCTTTTGATCATGTTTTGGTGGGCTGGCCTCTCGGCCATGCCTAGACCTTGTTCTTATGTATTTTCAACGGTGGAGTTCCTGCACACCATAGATTAAGGTGTGGAGCTCAGCTGTACCTCGAGTATTAATGCAATTACTATTGTTCTTCTATGCAATTCAGCTTGTTCTTATTCTAAGATATTCATTCGTACCCAAGAACAGGATGAATGTGATGATTATGTGACACTCATCATCATTCTCACTTATGAACAAGTGCCTGACAACCACTTCTGTTCTACAAGCAAACAAGGCTTGAATGTTTATCTCTTGGATTTCTTAATAGGAATCTTCGTGGTATAAGCTAGAATTGATGGCGGCATTCAAGAGAATCCGGAAGGTCTAAACCTTGTCTGTGGTATTCTGAGTAGGATTCAATGATTGAATGACTGTGACGAACTTCAAACTCCTGAAGGCTGGGCGTTAGTGACAGACGCAAAAGAATCAATGGATTCTATTCCAACCTGATTGAGAACCGACAGATGATTAGCCGTGCCGTGACAGGGTGCGTTGAACATTTTCACTGAGAGGATGGGAGGTAGCCACTGACAACGGTGAAACCCTACATACAGCTTGCCATGGAAAGGAGTAAGAAGGATTGGATGAAGACAGTAGGAAAGCAGAGAGACGGAAGGGACAAAGTATCTCCATACGCTTATCTGAAATTCTCACCAATGAATTACATAAGTATCTCTATCTTTATCTTTATGTTTTATTCATACATCATCCATAACCATTTGAGTCTGCCTGACTAAGATTTACAAGGTGACCATAGCTTACTTCATACCAACAATCTCCATGGGATCGACCCTTACTCGCGTAAGGTTTATTACTTGGACGACCCAGTACACTTGCTGGTTAGTTGTGCGAAGTTGTGATAAAGAGTTGGGATTACAATTGTGCGTACCATGTTGATGGCGCCATTGATGATCGCAATTTTGTGCACCAACACACAAACTCATAGTAAAGTCCAGAAATGTGATTTTTGAATAAAAATAATAAAAATATAATAAAAAGTGAATAAAACATGCTAAAAACTATATGAAAACACTACCAAAAAGCGTATAAAATATCCACTTATCACTCTTCAGACATAAATGGTTCCATGCTGAAAATATGCGCCATAAACGCGTCAACCCCCTCAAAGAATTTCAGTTTTAAACACCCCCCGGCGGCTATCATTTTCCCTCTGATATATCCATAGACGATGACTCGGAAACATACATCCTAGGATTCAATGAACAACATAAATTATTTAAATTTTTGAAAAATTTGGTGGTGTACCCTACAATTAGAATCTCCCGCTGAATATAATTATCAGTTTCTGACCTACCAAACACGTAGCAAACAATTTAAACGATAATTAATAGACCTTCTTCTTAATTCAACAACATCTGTTTAATAAAAACAACAGTTTTTACATAGAAAACAGTTGCAGGCATAAATCAATAATATACATGCATTCAGTAAAACATCAAATCCTAACCATTTTAGTGTGCAACCCCTTATAACTCCATAATTTTCAGCAAACAAGGGTTTTGAGAAGGCGCTACTACGCGACCTTCTCCCACTCCCGTCCTAAAACTCTTTCCTAGGAAAGGTAAGTCCAACATAAAATTTAAAAAATTCATATATTCAAAGATAGAAAATTAACCTGGAATATTTCTACACAGACAACAAAAGAAGAAACTCTAATTGAGCTCAGAGGTAATTGCACCACAAAAAGAATTTCTTATTAAATTCACAAGCTAAAAGTAATTCGAAAATTAATTTAAAAAAATACGTAAAACTCATTATTCTAATTAATTAAAACTTAATTCTTAATTCAACCAAACTAACAAGAGGTATGACAAATTTAATTTTCACTTACATTAAATTAACATAATAACTCCTAATAACATACTTCATTAAGCAAATTTAACCACTGATTTAACAACAACTAACACTAACAAAATGTTAAACTCACAACATAATATGAAAAACTATAATAACCATACCAACAAACCAATTTGATGATAGTGGTTACAGGCTCTCTTTAATATCGTCATGACAGCGGTGGCGACGACGACAACGTAAACCTCAACTACAAAGGAAGATAAGAAGGGGACAGTAGCAGCAGCAGCAGATTTGCCAAGCAGGTGCAGCGGCGGTGACATCGGGTGCTTCCGCCTTAGTGGTAATGTCGGCGGCAAGCTCCGGCGGTGGCCACCTTGACTGCTGCCGCCGAAGTGAGCAGATAAGGAGAAAGAAAGAGAGAAGAGAGAGAACGGCTTCTTAAACTGAAGGGAAAGGTCTTCACATTTGAATTTAGCACCAAATTTATTGTCGAATTAATCCGCCGGTAACGTCTTTCGCATGCCCAAAACGCAACATTTCACTAAACAATGTTACCATTGGATCTAACTCCTAGTAAATCCGACGGAAGTGAGTGCGTCGGAATTTATTTTTTCCCGCCAAATATTACCAATGATGTATACCCCAGTTAAATTAGTAAATAATTAGTCAATAAATTAGTTTTTAATAAGGAGGATTAGAAATGTGAATATTATATCAAATTAGGATAGAGCTCATCGAAACAAGAATTTTGATACTAATTTCAAAAAAATCGATCTAAGATTGGACCGAACGGGCCGAACCGGTTGAACTGAGCCTAAACTGGACTGTTGGTCCAACCGGACCGACCTTTTAAATGAACCCAAGCTTTTGCCTTCTTCCCATTTCTGCAACAATTAAGCTTTCAGCTTCCAGGGAGAGGAGAAACGAGAAAAGCTCCCAACCCTTACGCTACTTTCCAAATCCCATAACTTCTCCGTCCGAGCTCCGATTGCCGCATCGTTTGCGGCCACACGTCCACCACGTCAAGCTCTACATTTCTACTAGAACAATTTTGCTGGTAACTTGTTTAATCACTCTCAACCGCATTTTCCCCTAATTTTTGAATTTTGAATGAGAAGGTTGAATTTCTTTATTTTGATGTTTTAGGATCCAATTAGCTTGAGAAAAATATTCAGTCTTGCTTATGTGAAGCTTGGGTAAGGTGAGGATACGATAATTTTATTTTAATTTCATTGAATTTGAGCTTTGAGTATTAAATTGGATATATATGTGTTATGAATGTGTATTAGGTTGTGAATAAATAATTTGAACTTGAAATTGTGAATATTGGAACTTGGAGGAAGTGGATTAGTTGAGGTTTTGAGGACTATGTTTTTTTAGGAAAATTGTCTTGGAATAATACTTGGGAATCGGCTAAGGTATGGTTTAGGTTCTTGCATTTAATATATAATATTCTGTGAAAACTTAGGTTATATGACCATAGGATAAGTTGGATTGCATGTGTATATTTAATACTTAGTATCCTGTTGATGAACATGGTTGGTTTGGTGCTTGTTGATTAACTGGTGATTTGGTGAATTATTGATTTGAGGTATAACTATTGTGGAGGTTGTTGTGATAATGAGGTATTTTGTGTTAAAAGCCTAGGATTTGTGAACTATGATTCTTAGTTGAATTTTGGTTATTGGATTTGAATATTGTATGAGTATAATTATTTATCTGAGGTAGATTTATTGTGGTGATTGTTATGATGATGAGGAAGGGTATGTTGAATTGAAAAGAATGCAGGTTTGGACCCGAAAAGGATGGCAAAGTCCAAGTTTTAAAGGAGATGCTGCCAAAATTTTATAAAAATTAGAGATTTTATTTATATGATTATTTAAAAAGATTTAGATTCAAAGGTTATATGGTTTGATTTTGAGTTATTAAGAAAATGAGTATGTTTTAAGTTTGATTCATTTAGAAAAGAATGAATTATGTTTTGAATTGGAACTATTGATGGACGGAATATGAGGTGTGATAATGAAAGATAAGGATTGAATATGATTGATGTATGATGATGAATGAGATGCGATTGAAAATGATGATGATGTTGATGAATTATAATTGAATTATTTATATGGCTCATGAATTTGAATGATATGTGATACGAGATTCCCTGGATAAAGTGTCGTGGCTTGCCACCACGTATATCAGGTAGAAAACTCGATACTTTGTTGACCCTATGACGTAAGTGTGACCGGGCACTATATAAATTCCCGGGAATGTAACCCCCATTGAGCAATATTGATTATTTGAGAAAACGCTATGCATAGACTCTTGGGGATGCACGTTGGGGGACAATCTAAGTATTTTCAGGCTTGTTGGGTTGGTTGGATAACCGATAGATGAGCCTCATCAGCCATAGGACAGGCATGCATCATATGCATATTACTTGAATTACTTGCTTGTGCTTTAAGTGGGTGTGCCTAAATATACTTTCCATGTTAAATGTATATTTGTTACCTGCAGTATTTGTAACCTTCTTTTGCTTGCATTTATCTGTTTAAATGTATGCGAAATGCATGATGGTGCTGGAGGTATGGAGGAATGGCAATATGAGACTTAGATGTAAGATTAAGCTAAGTTAGGTTTAGGTACTCTTAGAAAACCACCTTTTATGGCTTCTCTTTAATACTTTAAGCTTTATAATCTGAGTATCGGCGTTCTAGGATTGCCTCTGGCATTCCCAAGACCTTATATATTATGTGTGTGGCATCTTTACCATAGTGAGAACCTCTGGTTCTCATTCCATACTATGTTGTTATTTTTCAGATGCAGGTCAATAGGCATTTCGTTAGGCGTCTGGACTCTTGAAGCGGAATGGTTACTGGATTATTTTGTTATGGTATGGTGTATATATATGTACTTATCTTTCTCTCCACATAATTTATTCTTTTTTATCCATATTGAGAACCTCTGGTTCTCACCTCCATACTATGTTGTTTTTTCTCAGATGCAGGTCGAGAGGCACCTCCTGAGGCGTCTGAGCTTCTGAAATGAAGTGGTTGTCGGGTTACTTTTTGGATTGTATAGTTATACTTGTACATGTACTTAGTTTTCTCTCAGCGTAACTTGTTCTTTTTTTTATCCTCTTAGAGACTTACAGAGAGACAGGATTTTGTTTATGTAAATTTGGGTTTTGGATATATATATATATATATTCTCCGGCCAGTCTTGACTTTGCAGGCTGAGTCAGGAGCTCATTATGTTGTATCTTTGACTCTTTGTTCCTGTTTTGGGTTACTTTACACTTGACACCTGTAGCTTTCTTAGCACGTAAGTTAACTCATTTCTTGAGCGTTGCGCTTTTATTTCGCGATTTTTATTTCCTCTATTCTTCAAGGCTCTTAGCATATTATAATTCTTCTGCTATTATATATATTTTTTATTTTAGAGGTCGTAATACCACACCACCCTTGTTTTATGAGTTAAGCATAAAGCCCTATGTGGTAGGGTGTTACATTATGTTATCAAAGCAGTTCGTTCCTATAGAGCTTGAAAAACTGACTGATTGTGCCTCTGTGCATTCTCTGTGCATGTGTTTATGTGCTATTAGGATATCTAATTGATATATATGGCATGAACGTTTGTGAGCATGCATTTGGAACTTAAAGTATTAGACCTGCGATATTGAGACTGCTCAAATTAATATCACTTATTTGGTGTGTATAGGGACCAGATGTCGATTCGCAAACGCGGTTGCGGGCGAGGTAGAGGTAGGATTGGCACCGTTACCCCTGCCCCCACAGGGACTGATCCAGTAGACTTTATGGCTGCAGCTATGCAGGCAACAGCCGAGGTACTAGGTAATCAGATAAACAAGGGTAATCATGGGAACAATAATGATGAGGACGGTCCTATGACACTTGCTACATTTCTGAAAGTGCACCCTCCGACCTTTAGGGGAACCTCAAATCCCACTGATGCAGATAATTAGATTCAGGCTATGGAACGGGCATTGCAAGCCCAATAGGATCCAGAAGAGCAATGGGTTGAATTTGGAACTTATCAGTTGCAAGGTGAAGCTCAGTATTAGTGGCAGGGAACCCGACGTATCTTGCAGCCTGGTGGTGCTGCAATTCCTTAGGAGGTTTTTCGGATAGAATTCTACAAGAAATACTTTCCTAATTCAGCCAGAAACGCCAAGAAACTAGAATTGATGCAGTTTAAGTAGAGACAGATGACTGTTGCTGAGTATACTAGCAAATTTAAGGAGTTATGTTGCTTTTCTCGTATCTGTCAAGGAGCGCCTGAAGATTTTGCTAAATGGAAATGTATTAAGTATAAAGGATGTCTTCGGAGCTATATTCTGGAGATCAAGGTGTTTTTTAAATTGGTGAATAAGAGTAGGGTGGCTGAAGATTGTGTGAAAAAGGCGGCAGTAGAAAAAGGAAGTTTGAGGGTGCCTTTTCAGAGGCCTTTAGGGAGGAACTTTGCTCCGAGAGGTAGGAATTTCAAGCGTGGAGGCTTTGTTCTGCAGCAGACTCAGGGTCATGGTAATTACAGAAGGCCAAATACTAATGTTAATCAGGGAAGAAGGTTTGGGAAGTAGCCACAGTAGGATCTGAATTGTGAGAGGTGCGAAAAGTGTTACCTTGGAAATCCATGCAGGTTAGGACTTGGAGTATACTATTCCTATGGACAGCCTGGGCATATGGCCACTAATTGCCCGGAGAAGAAGAAGTATGAGACTGGTAGGGTACAGCAGCAGGGAGAGTATACACCACTTCTACAGTAGGTGTTGAAGGATCTGAGACACTAATTAGAGGTAATTGTGAAATGGCTGGTAAAATTCTAAATGCTTTATTTGATTCAGAAGAAAGTCATTCATTTATTGCATTTGAAAAGGCCAATGAGTTAGGATTGAGAATGGTGGTTTTAGGTTATGATTTGAAAGTAGATAATGCTACTCATGAAGCTGTGGTGACTAGGATAGGATGTCCACAAGTTCCCTTTCGAGTGCAATAGCGTGAATTTGTGCATGATTTGATTTGTTTGCCTATGACTGGTCTTGATCTCATCTTGGGATTGGATTGGTTATCTAAGAATCATATTTTGCTTGATTGTTTTGAAAAGTCAGTACAGTTTATGTCGGAAGGATCCGAAGCACCGTTGTGGTGAATAGTTACTATTTGAACTCTATAATAGTAAACTGTTCTAGAATTGAATGTTAGGGTATTATGTTATTAATTGCGGGAGTATCAGGTGATGATCAGAGTTTAGAGCAGATTCCAGTTGTATGTGAATTTCCATATGTGTTTCCAGATGATATTAATGAATTTCCACCTAACCAAGAGGTTGAATTTGTAATAGAGTTGGTACCTGGAGCCGGTCCGATTTTGATTACTCCTTACAAGATGTCACCTTAAAAATGGCTGAACTGAAGGCTCAGCTAGAAGATCTGTTGGTAAGCACTTTATTCGACCAAGTGTTTCTCCGTGGGGAGCGCCAATGTTACTGGTAAAGAAGAATGATAGGAGTATGTGATTGTGTGTCGATTATCGGCAATTGAATAAGATCATTGTGAAGAATAAATATCCGTTACCTAGAATCGATGACCTAATGGATCAGTTACAAGGTGCCTGTGTGTTTTCTAAGATTGATCTGCAATCCGGGTATCATCAGATAAGGGTTAGAGACGAGGATATTCCGAACACTGCTTTCAGGACACATTATGATCATTATGAGTATATGGTGATATCTTTTGGATTAACTAATGCTCCGGAAGTATTTATAGATTATATGAACAGAATCTTCCGGCTGTATCTAGACAAGTTTGTTATTGTCTTCATTGATGATATTCTTGTTTACTCTAAGACTGAAGAAGAGCATGCTGATCACTTGTGAACTGTGCTGCAAATTCTGAGAGACGGGAAGTTATATGCTAAGTTATCTAAATGCGAGTTCTGGAAGAGTGAAGTGAAGTTTCTCGGTCACGTGGTGAGTAAACAGGGAATAGCTGTGGATCCTGCTAAGGTGGAAGCAGTAATGAATTGGGAGCGACCAACTTCAGTGACAGAGATCATGAGTTTCCTAGGTTTGGTGGGGTATTATCGGAGATTCATTAAGGGATTTTCACAGCTCGCCTTACCTTTAACTAAGTTGACTAGGAAGGATACGCCTTTTGTTTGGTCTCCGGAATGTGAAGAGAGCATTAAAGCACTGAAGCAGAGATTAACTACTGTACCCGTGTTAGTATTGCCTGAACCAAGCGAGCCGTTTGAACTGTACTGTGATGCATCACTAAAGGGTTTGGGGTGCGTTCTGATGCAGCACCAGAATGTTGTAGCATACGCCTCACGACAGTTAAGGCCGCATGAGATGAACTACCCGACTGGTGGACGAAATTGTGATCAACAATATTGGCTCTTTGGTATGTACACAAAAACTATTGTGACTCTTGTGAGAGAAATCATTATTATGGCACTGGTTGAATTCACAACTCCGTTCAACTAACCAGCAAGTGTACTGGGTCGTCCAAGTAATAAACCTTACGTGAGTAAGGGTCGAATCCACAGAGATTGTAGGTATGAAGCAAGCTATGGTCACCTTGTAAATCTCAGTCAGGCGGGTTAAACATGATACTTGATTAGATTCAAATAAAATAATAAAAGGGATAGAATACTTATGCAGATCCATTGGTGAGAATTTCAGATAAGCGAATGGAGATGCTGTATGGCTCAAGGACGCCTGCTCTCCTACTGCTTCTACTCAATCCTTCTTACTCCTTTTCATGGCAAGCTGTGTATAGGGGTTCACCATCAGCGGTGGCTACTTTCAATCCTCTCGGGAAAATG
>NC_029773.3:63374943-63375349 GCF_000817695.3 Arachis duranensis
TCTGTTGCATGTAGAACGGAAGTGGTTGTCAATCACGCGCGTTCATAAGTGAGAATGATAATGAGGGTTACTTATCATCACTTTCATCATGTTCTTGGGTACGAATGAATATCTTGGAATAAGAATAAGAGAGATTTGAATAAAAGAAAATAGAACTTCATTAATACTTGAGGTACAGCAGAGCTCTACACCCTTAGTCTATGGTGTGCAGAAACTCCACCGTTGAAAATACATAAGTAAAAGAGGTTCAGGCATGGCCGAATGGCCAGCCCCTCCCTAACATGATCAATAGCCTCTTCGGATGAAGAATAAAACAAAACTGAGACCAAAGATGTCTAATACAATAGTAACTTATCCTATTTATACTAGACTAGCTACTAGGGTTTACATGAGTAAGTAATTGATG
>NC_029773.3:63375526-63375633 GCF_000817695.3 Arachis duranensis
TCTGGCGTTTAACTCCAGACAGCAGCATGAACTTGGCGTTCAACGCCAAGTTACATCGTCAATATTCGAATAAAGCATGGACTATTATATATTGCTGGAAAGCCCTA
>NC_029773.3:63375867-63377283 GCF_000817695.3 Arachis duranensis
AGAAAAACACACAAACTCATAGTAAAGTCCAGAAATGTGAATTTAACATAAAAACTAATGAAAACATCCCTAAAAGTAGCTTAAACTTACTAAAAACTATATGAAAACAATGCCAAAAAGCGTATAAATTATCCGCTCATCACAACACCAAACTTAAATTGTTGCTTGTCCCCAAGCAACTGAAATCAAATAGGATAAAAGAAGAGAATATACTATAAATTCCAGAATATCAATGAATATTAGTCTTAATTAGATGAGCGGGACTTGTAGCTTTTTGCCTCTGAACAGTTTTGGCATCTCACTTTTTCCTTTGTAGTTTAGAGTGATTGGCGTCTCTCAGAAACTTAGAATTTGGGATAGTGTTATTGACTTTCCTAGTTAAGCAAGTTGATTCTTGAACACAGCTACTTATGAGTCTTGGCCGTGTTGATTCTTGAACACAGCTACTTTATGAGTCTTGGCTGTGGCCCTAAGCACTTTGTCTTCCAGTATTACCACCGGATACACAAATGCCACAGACACATAACTGGGTGAACCTTTTCAGATTGTGACTTAGCTTTGCTAAAGTCCCCAGTTAGTGGTGTCCCGAGCTCTTAAGCACACTCTTTTGGATCATGACTTTAACCACTTAGTCTCAAGCTTTTCACTTGGACCTTCATGACACAAGCACATGGTTAGGGACAGTTTGATTTAGCCGCTTAGGCCTGGATTTTATTTCCTATGGGCCCTCCTATCCATTGATGCTCAAAGCCTTGGATCTTTTTTATACCCTTGCCTTTTGGTTTTAAGGGCTATTGGCTTTTTCTTTTTCTTTCTAATTTTTTTCGCCACTTTTTTTTTCGCAAGCTTTCTTTTTCACTGCTTTTTCTTGCTTCAAGAATCAATTCATGAATTTTTCAGTTCATCAATAACATTTCTCTTTGTTCATCATTCTTTCAAGAGCCAACAATTTTAACACTCATAAACAACAAGATCAAAAATATGCACTGTTCAATCATTCATTCAGAAAACAAAAAGTATTGCCACCACTTCAATATAATTAAATTAAATTCAAGGATAAATTCGAAATTCATGTACTTCTTGTTCTTTTGAATTAAAACATTTTTCATTTAAGAGAGGTGAAGGATTAATGGATTTTATTCATAGCTTTAAGGCATGGTTACATACTAATGATCATGAAATAAAGACACAAAACATAGATAAACACAATACTAAAAACCGAAAACAGAAAGAAATAAAGAACAAGGAATGAATCCACCTCTAGTGGCGTCTTCTTCTTGAAGGACCAACAATGTCCTTAAGCTCTTCTATGTCCCTTCCTTGCCTTTGTTGCTCCTCCCTCATTGCTCTTTGATCTTCTCTTATTTCATGGAGAATGATGGAATGCTCATGATGTTCCACCCTTAATTGTTCCAC
>NC_029773.3:63378320-63379061 GCF_000817695.3 Arachis duranensis
ATTCATCATCTTCCTTCCTAGTGTCTAGGATTATGAAATCAGTAGGGATGTAAAGGCCTTCAACCTTTACTAGCACGTCCTCTACTATTCCATAAGCTTGTCTTATTGACTTATCTGTCAATTGTAATGAGAACAAGGCAGGTTGTACCTCAATGATCCCCAGCTTCTCCATTACAGAGAGTGGCATAAGGTTTATCCCTGACCCCAGATCACATAGAGCTTTTTTAAAGCTCATGGTGCCAATGGTACAAGGTATTGAAAACTTGCCAGGATCTTTTTTCTTTTGAGGTAGAGTTTTCTGAATCCAAGTATCTAGTTCATGAATGAGCAAGGGAGGTTCACTTTCCCAAGTCTCATTACCAAACAGCTTGGCATTCAGCTTCATGATAGCTCCTAAGTATTGAGTAACTTGCTCTCCAGTCACATCTTCATCCTCTTCAGAGGAAGAATAGTCCTCAGAGCTCATGAATGGCAGAAGG
The DNA here is from genome assembly GCF_000817695.3 of Arachis duranensis. Lineage (NCBI taxonomy): Eukaryota > Viridiplantae > Streptophyta > Magnoliopsida > Fabales > Fabaceae > Arachis > Arachis duranensis. The sequence continues at coordinate 63,378,800 of NC_029773.3, forward strand.
AGATTTAATGGAATCTCTATGGTCTCTAGATGAGCCTCAGATTCCTCTGGATCCTTAATAGGAAACTCCTTCCTGCTTGAAGGACGTCCCAGGAGGTCTTCCTCACTAGGATTTTCGTCCTCCTCTTCCCCTATGCATTCGGCCACTTTGATTAAATCAATGGCCTTGCACTCTCCTTTTGGATTTTCTTCTGTATTGCTTGGGAGAGTACTGGGAGGAGTTTCAATAACTTTCTTACTCAGCTGGCCCACTTGTGCCTCCA
>NC_029773.3:63380337-63380785 GCF_000817695.3 Arachis duranensis
AGAGAAGAAAACAAGAAAAGAAAGAGGAATCCTCTATGTCACAGTATAGAGATTCCTTTATGTTAGTAGAAGAAGAAAGGGGTAGAAGAATGAAGAAGGATGAAGAGAGGTGAAGAGAAGTGTTAGTAATTAATTAATTAAATAGAAGAAGAGAAGAGATAGAAAATTTTCGAAAATAATTTTGAAAAAGTGGTTAGTGATTTTCGAAAATTAAATATAATAGATAATTAAAATTAAAATTTAAACAATCAAAAAGAATTTTTGAAAAAGAGAGGGAGAATTTTCGAAAATTAGAGAGGGATAGGTAGTTAGTTGGTTTTGAAAAAGATAAGAAACAAACAAAAAGTTAGTTAGTTGATTGAAAAAGATTTGAAATCAAATTTTAAAAAGATAAGAAGATAGGAGGTTAGATAAGATATTTTGAAATCAAATTTTGAAAAAGATAAAT
>NC_029773.3:63381017-63381260 GCF_000817695.3 Arachis duranensis
ATAAAGATAAGAAAAAGATTTTGAAAATATTTTGAAAAAGATTTTTGAAATTTTCGAAAATTATAAAAAAAATGAAAAAGATATGATTTTTGAAAAAGATTTCGAAAAGATAAGATTTTTTTAAAATTTGAAATTTTGACTTGACTTGTAAGAAACAACTAATTTTGAAAATTTTTGACCAAGTCAACCCAAAATTTCGAAAATTTGGAGGGAAATAAGGAAAAGATATTTTTTTTATTTTTA
>NC_029773.3:63381426-63403018 GCF_000817695.3 Arachis duranensis
TCATGATGAACATCAAGAACATAATTTTGAAAAATTTTTGATGCAAAGAAAACATGCAGGACACCAAACTTAGAAATCTTTAATGCATGGAAAATATGAATGCAAAAATGCACATGAAAAACAACAAGCAACACAAAACAATAAATCATCAAGATCAAACAAGAAGACTTGTCAAGAACAACTTGAAGATCATGAAGAACACTATGAATGCATGAGATTTTCGAAAAAATGCAAGACAAAATTTTAAAAACATGCAATTGACACCAAACTTAAAAATTAACACAAGACTCAAACAAGAAACACAAAATATTTTTGATTTTTATGATTTTCTAATTTTTTTGTATTTTTATTTCAATTTTTTTTTTCGAAAAACATTTTTGGAAAAACGAAAAAGAAAAGAAAAATTTTTGAAAAAGATTTTTGAAAAGAAAATTACCTAATCTGAGCAACAAGATGAGCCGTCAGTTGTCCATACTCGAACAATCCCCGGCAACGGCGCCAAAAACTTGGTGGACGAAATTGTGACCCATCCTCTCAGTGAAAACGTTCCTATGCTCTGTCACAGCACGGCTAATCATCTGTCGGTTCTCAATCAGGTTGGAATAGAATCCCTTGATTCTTTTGCGTTGTCACTACGCCCAGCACTTGCAAGTTTGAAGTATGTCACAGTCATTCATTACCGGAATCCTATTCGGAATACCACAGACAAGGTGAGACTTTCCGGATCCTCATAAATGCCGCCATCTATCTAGCTTATACCACGAAGATTCTGTTGGGGAATCTAAGAGATACGCATTCAAGCACTGTTGCATGTAGAACGGAAGTGGTTGTCAATCACGCGCGTTCATAAGTGAGAATGATGATGAGGGTCACTTTCATCATTATATTCATCATGTTCTTGGGTACGAATGAATATCTTGGAATAAGAATAAGAGAGATTTGAATAAAAGAAAATGGAATTGCATTAATACTTGAGGTACAGCAGAGCTCCACACCCTTAATCTATGGTGTGCAGAAACTCCACCGTTGAAAATACATAAGTAAAAGAGGTTCAGGCATGGCCGAATGGCCAGCCCCTCCCTAACGTGATCAATAGCCTCTTCGGATGAAGAATAAAACAAAACTGAGACCAAAGATGTCTAATACAATAGATAAATATCCTATATATACTAGACTAGCTACTAGGGTTTACATGAGTAAGTAATTGATGCATAAATCCACTTCCGGGGCCCACTTGGTGTATGCTTGGGCTGAGCTTGATCTATCCACGAGCTGAGGCTTTTCTTGGAGTTGAACTCCGAGTTATGACGTGTTTTGGGCGTTCAACTCCGGATCATGACGTTTTTCTGGCGTTTAACTCCAGACAGCAGCATGAACTTGGCGTTCAACGCCAAGTTACATCGTCAATATTCGAATAAAGCATGGATTATTATATATTGATGGAAAGCCCTGGATGTCTACTTTCCAACGCCGTTGAGAGCGCACCAATTGGAGTTCTGTAGCTCCAGAAAATCCATTTCGAGTGCAGGGAGGTCAGATTCCAACAGCATCAGCAGTCCTTTTGTCAGCCTTCTTCAGAGTTTTGCTCAAATCCCTCAATTTCAGTTAGAATTTACCTGAAATCACAGAAAAACACACAAACTCATAGTAAAGTCCAGAAATGTGAATTTAACATAAAAACTAATGAAAACATCCCTAAAAGTAGCTCAAACTTACTAAAAACTATATAAAAACAATGCCAAAAAGCGTATAAATTATCCGCTCATCACAGACACATGATTTGGAACTTGCTGTTGTTGTGTTTGATTTAAAGATTTGGATGCATTATCTTTATGGCATTAAGTTTCATATTTTCTCAGACCATAAGAGTTTGAAGTATCTTTTTGAGCAGAAAGAGTTGAATATGCGTCAGAGGAGGTGGATGGAGCTTCTGAAAGATTATGATTTTGAATTGAATTATCATCTAGGAAAAGCGAATGTTGTGGCGGACGCTTTGAGTCGGAAATCTTTATATGCAGCTTGGATGATGCTACAGGAAGAAGAGTTACTGAAGGCATTTCAAGGTTTGAATTTGGGAGTTAAAGAAGAATCTAGAATTCTGTGTTTGAGTCAGTTGTAGATCTTAAGTGATTTTAAATTAGAACTTCTGAAGGCTCATCGAGATAGTGAAGCGTTATGAAATGTATTACTAACAGTTGGATAGGGAAAACAGTGGAGAGTGGTAGAAGGTCAAGATGATTTGTGGAGGTTCAAGAACCGGATTATTGTGCCAGATGTTGGAGACCTGCGACAGAGTATCTTGAAGGAAGCTCATAAGAGTGGGTTTTCAATTCACCCAGGGTGTACCAAAATATATCAAGATCTGAAAGCGATGTTCTGGTGGCAAGGAATGAAGAATGATGTGGCATTGCACGTATCTAAATGTTTAACGTGTCATAAGGTTAAAATTGAGCATCAGAGACCATCAGGGACCTTTCAGCCTTTGGAGATTCCACAATGGAAATGGGAGAGTATCACAATGGATTTTGTGATAGGTTTGCCTAGAACCCGGTCTGGTTGTGATGCTATTTGGGTGGTTGTAGATTGACTAACAAATTCAGCTCACTTTCTTCCTATCCGAATAAGTTGCACAATGGAGGAATTGACTCGAATGTATATCAAAGAGATTGTCAGGTTACATGGCGTGCCTTCTACCATTATATCTGACAGGGATCCCCGCTTTACATCAAGGTTCTGGGGAGCTTTTCAGCGTGCATTTGGGACTCAGTTAAGCTTGAGTACTACGTATCACCCTCAGACAAATGTTCAGTCAGAGAGAACTATTCAGACCTTGGAAGATATGCGAAAGGCTTATGTATTAGACTAGCCGACGAGCTGGGATCGGTATATGCCATTAATAGAGTTTGCTTATAACAATAGCTATCATGCGAGCATCGGAATAGCTCCATATGAGGCTCTGTATGGCAGGAAATGTCAGTCTCCACTATGTTGGCATGAAACTGGAGAAAGAAGTTTGTTAGGGCCTGAGATGATAGCTGAAACTACTGAACAGATAAAGAAGATTCGGAATCGAATGCTTATAGCCTAGAGTCGTCAGAAGAGCTATGCTGATCAAAGGCAGAAGCATTTGAAGTTTGAAGAAGGAGAACATGTCTTTCTGAAGGTAACACCAACCACTGGAGTGGGAAGAGCTATTAAGACTAAGAAACTAAATCCCCATTATATTGGACCATTTGAGATCCTGAAGAGAATTGGACAAGTGGCTTATAAAATTGCTTTACTGCCGTATCTTTCGAATTTGCACGATATGTTTTATGTGTCACAGTTTCAGAAATATACTCCTGACGCAAGTCATGTTCTGGAACCGGAGCCAATCCAAGTAAGAGAAGATCTAACACTTCCAATAATTCCGGTGAGAATTGATGACACAAGTGTTAAACGGTTACGCGAGAGGGAAGTATCATTGGTAAAAATAGCTTGGAGTTGAGCTGGTATCAAGGAACATACCTGGGAACTCGAATCAGATATGTGAAAGAACTACCCACATCTCTTTTCAGGTAACTGAATTTGAATTTTGAGGGCAAAATTCTTTATTAGGTGGGTAGAATGTAAACCCCGGTTAAATTAGTAAATAATTAGTTAATAAATTAGTTTTTAATAAGGAGGATTAGAAATGTGAATATTATATCAAATTAGGATAGAGCTCATTGAAACGAGAATTTTGACACTAATTTCGAAGAAATCGGTCCAAGATTGGACCGAATGGGCCGAACCGGTTGAACCAAGCCCAAACCGGGCCGTCAATCCAACCGGACCGACCTTTTAAATAAACCCAAGCTTTTGTCTTCTTCCCATTTCTGCAACAACGAAGCTTTTAGCTTCCAGGGAGAGGAGAAACAAGAAAAGCTCCCAACCCTTACGCTACTTTCCAAATCCCATAACTTCTCTGTCCGAGCTCTGATTACCACAACGTTTGCGGCCACACGTCCACCGCGTCAAGCTCTACATTCTACCAGAACGGTTTTACTAGTAACTTGTTTAATCACTCTCAGCCCCCTTTTCTACCAATTTTTTAATTTTGAATGGGAATGTTGAATTTCTTTGATTTTTGATATTTTAGGATCCAATTAGCCTGAGAAAAACGTTCATTCTTGCTTATGTGAAGCTTGGGTAAGGTGAGGATACGATAATTTTATTTTAATTTCATTGAATTTGAGCTTTGAGTATTAAATTGGATATATATGTATTATGAATGTGTATTAGGTTGTGAATAAATAATTGGAGCTTGAATTTATGAATATTGGAACTTGGAGGAAGGGGATTAGTTGAGGTTTTGAGGGCTGTGTTCTTTTAGGAAAATTGTCTTGGAATAATACTTGGGAATCAGCTAAGGTATGTTTTAGGTTTCTTGCATTTAATATATAATGTTCTGTGAAAACTTAGGCTAGATGACCATAGGATAAGTTGGATTGCATGTGTATATTTAATACTTAGTATCATGTTGATGAACATGGTTGGTTTAGTGCTTGTTGATTAACTGGTGATTTGGTGAATTATTTATTTGAGGTATAACTATTATGGAGGTTGTTGTACTAATAAGGTATTTTGTGTTAAAAGCCTAAGATTTGTGAACTATGATTCTTAGTTGAATTTTGGTTGTTGGATTTGAATATTGTATGAGTATAATTGTTGATCTGAGGTAGATTTATTGTGGTGATTGTTATGATGATGAGGAAGGGTATGTTGAATTGAAAAGAATACAGGTTTGGACCCAAAAAGGGTGGTAAAGTCCGAGTTTTAGAGGAGATGCAGCCGAAATTTTATAAAAATTAAAGATTTTGTTTATATGATTATTTAAAAAGATTTAGATTCAAAGGTTATATGGTTTGATTTTGAGTTATTAAGAAAATGACCATGTTTTAAGTTTGATTCATTTAGAAAAGAATGAATTATGTTTTGAATTGGAACTATTGATGGACGGAATGGGAGGTGTGGTAACGAAGGATAAGGATTGAATATGATTGATGTATGATGATGAATGAGATGCGATTGAAAATGATGATGATGTTGATGAATTATAATTGAATTATTTATATGGCTCATGAATTTGAATGATCTGAGATACGAGATTTCCTGGATAAAGTGCTGTGGCTTGCCACCACGTATACCAGGTAGAAAACTTGATACTTTGTTGACCCTACGACGTAAGTGTGACCGGGCACTATATAAATTCCCGGGAATGTAACCCCCATTGAGCAATATTGATTATTTGAGAAAAAACTATGCATAGACTCTTGAGGATGCACGTCGGGGGACAATCTAAGTATTTTCAGGCTTGTCGGGTTGGTTGGATAACCGACAGATGAGCCTCATCAGCCAAAGGACAGGCATGCATCATATGCATATTACTTGAATTACTTGCTTGTGCTTAAGTGGGTGTACCTAAACGTACTTTCTATGTTAAATGTATATTTGTTACCTGTAGTATTTGTAACCTTCTTGTGCTTGCATTTATCTGTTTAAATGTGTGTGAAATGCATGATGGTGTTGGAGGTATGGAGGAATGGCAGTATAAGACTTAGATGTAAGATTAAGCTAAGTTAGGTTTAGGTACTCTTAGAAAACCACATTTTATGGCTTCTGTTTAATACTTTAAGCTTTATAATCTGAGTGTCGGTGTTCTAGGATTGACTCTGGCATTCCCAGGACCTTATATATTATGTGTGTGGCATCTTTATCATACTGAGAACCTCCGGTTCTCATTCCATACTATGTTGTTATTTTTCAGATGCAGGTCGAGATGCATTTCGTTAAGCATTTGGACTCTTGAAGCAGAGTGGTTACTGGGTTATTTTGTTATGCTATGGTGTATATATATGTACTTAGCTTTCTCTCCACATAACTTATTCTTTTTGATCCTCCTAGAGGTGTATGGAGAGGCAGGATTTTGTTTATGTACATTTGGATTTTGGATATGTATATATATGTATATATGTGTGTATATGATCTCCGGCCAGTCTTAACTTCGCAGGCTGAGTCAGGAGCTCATTATTTTGTATCTTTGACTCTCTGTTCCTGTTTTGGGTTACTTTACACTTAACCGTTGTAGCTTTCTTAGCACGCAAGTTAACTCATTTCTCGAGCGTTGCGCTTTTATTTTGTGATTTTTATTTCCTCTATTCTTCAAGGCTCCTAACATATTATAATTCTTCTGCTATTATATATATACATTTTAGTTTAGAGGTCGTAATACCACACCACCTCTGTTTTACGACTTAAGCATAAAGCTTTATGTGGTAGGGTGTTACAATTGACGTTTTATTTCCGACAGTAATAAATTAACATGACGAATTTGTTTCCAAATCTGACGGTCAATACGACAAAAAATTTGCCGCTAACGTCCAACGCTAAATCCGACAGTAAATTCGACGATACTCAATATTTTTTTTATAGCTAGTGCTACTCGCACACTATCCTATCCGCTTTAGGTTAAGAACTCTATTCGATCAAATTAAGTCGAATTAGATACTTATAAATAGAATGGATGTTGGCACCGCTAGCTGGATATTTCGTTATGCTCAGGTGAAAGAATCCCTCCTCCATGTTGAAAAAATTATTGAATAAGTATTAGAATACTAAATCCGTATACTTCAAAGATCATATTTCAGCTTTGAGAAACACAAATATCTATTAAGAACTAACAATGACGAAATAATATATATAAATATTTAAAATATATTTAAGTGGTACTCCATAATCACATGCTATATATATATATATATATATATTTCTACCATGATCTGACAAGGTTTTATTTTTGAGAATTAACAAACGATTAGGTAGAATTTGGAGTAGGGGGAGTTTAGTGAGATATTATCTAGTATCTAGTATTTTAAAACACTTTATCAAAAATGATGTTGGACTTAGATACGTGTAAGCAATGCATTTGCACGTTGTGGAAGCCAACTAATTACACAATTAAATCAATATCAATCAATATATAAATATTTATGTACAAAAGCCAAAACAATGTTTATGCAGCACAACCAACCAAATGATGATGTCTCAATTATTATTACACGATATAAGCAATCACTCAAACGCACTCTAATTGGTTTCTACATGGCTTTATTTATATCGTTTTTATTGTATTTTATTTTATTTATTCATTTTACACTGCCTGTCGCGTTCTTTAACTGTTGAAGTCAAATCAAAAAGGAAAAAGGCCTCTTACCATATTGACATCTTGTATGTGATATGTCGATAATCTTTACCGTCTCTCGCTCGCTATCCCTGTCTTTTTCATGTCTTAAAAAGAGAGAGAGGAATGGTTTCTGTATTTTCATTTTTATAAAATTATAAGGTCTATTTATTTTGCTCTAATAAAATATGAAATTCACTCCTCATCCAGTTAGAAAATAAAAAAGTTGGCTTGGCGTAAGTGAAGTGAATGCAAATTATAAAACAAAAAGAAAATTAAGTAACACAGTTTATCTATTTATATGACATCTAGATCTACTAGGATATTAACAGGTACTTCTTATTAATTCATATTCTTATTTATTAAATATAAGTAATTTTAATATATATGAGATTAGTTAAAATGGTAAATATTTTATACTTTAAAAAAAATAATTTTTATTCGAAATTCATTAATAAATAATGATAAAATGTACTTTTTATAGATACACATGATAAAAAATATTTTCGGAACAAAAATTTGTACCCCAAATCCTTTTTAGTAACTATTATTTAGATGATTTCATTTTCTTAAAATAATTATTATTTTAATTTTTTTCTTATCAATTTCATTAAGTAATTAATAAGGGTAGAATCAACTTTATAAAAGAAACATCACATCCTAAACTCCAATATATTTCTTAATTTCTATTAATATAAAAAAATTTAAATTATATCAAAAAAACATCCACTTTACATGGAAAAATATCTAAATCACATCGAAAAAATTCAAATCACACTAAATTCATTTTCAAGAGATTGTTGATCTTTCTTTCTTCGTAAAAAAAAATTCGCATTCTAAACTTTAATACATTTGAAAAAATATACACAATATACAAAAAAATATTCAAATTATATTGAATAAAAATTTAAATTACATAGAAAAAAATCCAAATCACATCAAAAAAAAAAGAGAAAAAACAAGGGACGACGTGATGGAGGATGGCAACGCGAGGGTGGAGCCGCGGTGCCAATGGGTCATTCGATCCTACTCTATTTACGCTGCTCTCTCCAACGTCCTACAGCAATGATCATGGCGTTGCGACACGACGAACGACAACGCAGCAATGGAGGCTCCAGGAGGGTGCTATTGAGTCATTCATGCAAGAACTCCCTCCAGCAACGACGCGTGCGATGCACTGCAGATGCAGAGATGTGGCAGCGGTAAAGCGCATTTGTGCGACGAAAACTTGACGGGATGAGAACTCCTGTCTATGCAGTGGTTACTGTGTTTAGAGAAAGTTATGTTGCCTAATCCTAATAATTTAAAATTTAATTAATCCTAATTATTCAAAATCTAATTTTTAAAAAATTTTAAAATTAATTTTTAAACAAATTGTTTAAGTTGGCTGCCAAGTGTGTTAACCCTATACCTTCTTTCTTCTTATATAACAAAAATGTAGTTGTTGAATAATATTTTATCGTACCAAAATAACAACAGAGACATTTATTTTAAAACATGAGAGTATATTAAAGAGTAAACTTCATTTGCAATCTATCGAGTAATTAACAAATGAAAATGTGAGTCGATATAATGTTTGATGTAGAATATGTTTAACCTAACATAATTGATGTCCAAGAATGTGGATCAAAACATAAGATAGATTTTATAGAGATGAATTAAAAGAAGGATCTTTTGGTAGGAGTTCTTCCTAGTGCTTTCATAAGGCTTGCAACCTCAAGAACCCTAGCAACTTTAGTTCCCCTTTTAGCTTCTGCTGATGCCCTTCTCTCCTCTGCTTTCCGATGAGCTTTTGCTACTTCATTCTGCATTTTTTCAAGTGCTTTTGCTCTTTTCTCCTCCAGCTTCCTCTGCACAATAGTGAACATGATCGACAAAATACTAATTCCATTGGTAAACATTGGTTCATGAACACTATAGCCTTTATTAATATCTAATTATCTACTATATTTCGAATTGAAAAGTCTAAATAACTAACAATTTTTAATAAAAAATACTATATACAAAAAAAAAAAAAGCAACCAAATCAATCATAATGTATTTATATATAAAGACATGCATTGTCTAATTTATTTTCAATGTATATTTTATATTTCAACGTATATTTTATATGAGTAGTTAATTAGTAACTAATTTTTTAGGTTCGCTTGGTATAGTTATTTTTTAATTAACATATAGTTTATAAATTATATTTTACATATGTACAGATATACTCTCTTTCTCTTTTCCTTTAATTATGTATTTCAGTTTGTTTTTTCTTATGTCGGCTACAATCTGTTTACTCTGTGGCATAATTTATTGAGATTATAACGAGTATAATTATGTAAAAAAAAAAAAAGGAAAATGGTTAACAGACACCACTTGTTTATACATAATTCTGTTGATCTATGGCAGTGTAAGCACATTAAAATTGAAATGGAAATCAAATCAAATCATTAGATCACTTTCTTTCTATTTGCTGCTAGCTAGAGCTATTTTCTCCTCTTTATGTTGTCAATGTCAAAGTAGCGTTAATGATAAGGCAATGAATGAAGACCAAAGGAGTCCCTTTATATGCTGGAATTAAGCTTATCATATTAATTAAACCAGGGTGCTACTCCTTTTCTATTCAAATTAATTCTCTTTTTTATTTTTTATTAGTATATTGAAAAATGATAATTAACTGTATTTAGACAAATATGTATAAAAAACAATTAATATAACAAAAAGAGGGGGCATTTTTCTCATTTAAAAAACCAAGGGGTTAATGGATCTAGCACTAGTTCTATTACAACTTAGGGTACTTATTTACTTAGGATATAATTTAAGCAACGTTTTAAACTACAACTTCTAATGAATATTGAATTTCTTCCCAGCATTTATACTTTCATGTGGACTACTTTTTTTTTAGCCTTTTTTCTGGTCTAGAATAGTCAAGGCCTCAAGGGACAATAATTTCCAACCTTTTGTTCTAATAAATACGTCCATGATTAAATATTTTAATATAAGGAAAAGTATGAGGAGCCAATGAAATATTTATACAATGTGTACAATAGAGGTTTATGGAGTATTAGAGATATAATTATTAGTGTTACACTTTTCTATCAGCTGAAGTTTTTGGAATGAGTGGTATCATGATATGGTATTAAAGCGCTAGATTCGAAAGGTCAAGAGTTCGATCTTTGGTGAACCCATCGGATGGTTATTCTAAATAGTAACATCCCACAAAATAATCAAATCCTGAAGATCCAGACATAATTTGCTTGTTATTTGTTTCCATTATGTCAATGATCAAATAATGTAAGACACTCTTTGATTCTATCATAACTATTAAGCCACCCGATCAAGAACCAGAAAACAAGTAAATATTATTTGCCAAAAACGGAAAAGAAAAGTAATTAAATTAGTAACCATCAACAAGCAACTCGCTTATTAGTTAATATCATGCAAATAACATCGTAAGGAATAGTCAACTTACTACCCAAAAACCACGCATCTTGAACGAAAATTACCACCTTATTTCAAATTATATGCCATTTAAAAAATGATATATTCAGAGTTTAATATATTTGAAAATTGAAACTCTATCCAAATATACTAAATTTTGAATGTTAACTTGTGATGAAGGGAGTAGTATATATGTAGAGAACCTTAATCTAATGTGCACAGATTGAATTTAAACCAAGCCAGTTTAATTATAGTAGCTAATAACTTTCAATACTATATATATTTGTGAAGGATTTAAAATATAAAATATAAAATACTAAAATGTATTAATTAAAAATTATATTTCATGGAGTAATTTATTATTATTTCCTTTATAACTCTATAAAATCAAGGATAAATTTAAAAAATATAAAAAATTCAATAATTAACTAGCCAACATGAATTTTCTTTAAATTTTTTAAATGTGTAATTTTGTATGTTTAAAATTTTCAAAAGTAGCAAAAACAATAATGTTTAGACCAATAAAAGGGTATTCAATACGTGTATACAAAAAATTACTCAAATATATAAAATATGTGATGAAATATAAATAACATTTAAATATGTTAATTGGAGAGTAATGCTATATGTACACAAAAATTAAGTACCAAAATCAATCACCAGTATAAATATATGTTAAAATATAATATACATTAAAAATAAATTAAATCACTTATTTATACACAAATACATTTGTAGCTGAATTTAGTCGATAATTTTAGTGTACAAATAGTATTTTTTATTTTTTTTATGCCTAAAATTTTTTAAAATCACATGGAGAAAGGAAAAGATACCTCAACTTTGTTCATTCATGAAGTGGTTTTCTGAAGTTGCTCATTCTCCCACCCGCTGATCACAGAATCTTCCCTCTTGAATCTGTTGTTGATCTTAGCAACCTTAGCGTTTTGCCACGCGGCAATCTTCGCTTCAATCTCCTCCTTCTTCACTCTCTGCACCCACACTTCGCTCTGCCCACTGATCGTAACACCACCCACCATCATTCCTCCGCCGCCACCGCCACCGTGCCTCATCGGCGAAGAAGAAGTCACCGGGTCTAAGGGGTTGTTATCCGGCACGATTGCCAGAGGGTTCGTCTCCTCCATCATCATCGTCCTCAGTTGATTATCGTAATCATTGTCATCATCATCTTCTCGAATCCTCTCCAAGTTTCTGCTTCCTTCAGTTCCGCCATGATTTGGAGGGTCATTCATTGGGCTGTTGTTGTGGTCGATGCTCGATCCTGCAAGAACGAGAGCGCTGAATTCCCTGCTCATGGTACTCAAGTTCTCACTCGAACCTGCAGCAACACCTATGTTCCACAAAAACCTGCAAAACATATTGATAATTAAATATTTTTTTAATCACACTTTAAGCAGTAAATATTAATTACTTTAACAAAAATTTATATACACACTTAATGTTAGTCATGATATATATATATATATAAAATTTAATTTATTTTTAATATATATTTTATATTAATAATTAATTTTAGTATATACTTAATATAATTGTTAATTTAATTAATGTAACATATTACCTTAACAACCATCATATTATCGAAAATCAATTTCGTTATGAAGCTAAGGAAGGTACTGGACGGCGTTATGGAGAGGAAAAGAGCCTTACATGCGTATGGTGTCAGTTCTCATACAAATCGGACCAGGGACTTCCCAGTGGCAAGTCGGACCGAGGGACTTGTAGTGAGGAAGCGGACCGTCCAATTTGAGCCAGATTTCTTCACGCGTCGCACGCCCGTAGCTCTCCAGTTTGGTGGCTCATTTAACCCGTGAAAACCCCTTTTCCCATCGTCACTTTTCCCACCCAACGGGTTGCATGCCTTATTCCTCCTCCCTGAAACCTCAAACCTTGCTGCCTCAAATCCGTCTGCAATCGGAAAAATTTTGAAAATGTCCCATAAATCAAAGCGAAGAAAGATTGATCGATCGGAGCTTCACATTATAAAATATCTCAACTATTCTGATTATGTAAGTCAGTTTGTTAAATCTTCTTTCATATTTCATAGTTGTGATTATTAGTTTTAAAATTTAGTTAAGTTTATTATTATTACTAGTTGAACTGAAAATGACTGAGTTTATAATTTTATTGATAGAAATTTAAAAATAAATGTCTTAAAAAGTGTATATGTACTTGAGTCTTGTTTAAAATGGTTTATAATATAATATGTTATATTATAAAACAGGTGTTTTTAGAAAATTATTGGAATAATATTAAAAGTTATAATTAAGTAGTTATAGTTAATTGTAGAAATTTAGGAATATATGTAGTTAGAAATATATATGTTTAATTTGCGTTATTCTTGTAAGCCAATGGTTGGTAAATAGATTGTGTTAGAAATAAAAAAATAGTTTTTTAGAATTTTTTTTAACAATAGTAGAAATTATAGTTAATTAGTTAAGAATAATAATTATTTTAAAAAATTTAGGAAGAAGAATTTGAATGATACTTAGATAGATAAGTGTGTTTAAGTATAATTAATTCTTGAACGATATTTTTCTTGACCTCACCGAATCAATCTTTTCGTAAATCACACCTTTAAGCTCTTCAAATGAAATTGTGAACGGAATAACAACATTTAACAGATTTTCATAAACAAATTTTTCTCCTTCAGGCGTCTGCAACAAAATTTGACTAAAATAATACACTTTTAAAAGAACTCTATCATCCATTCTTCTCTCTCAATTAAATAAACACAAGTACTTCACTCTCAATTTTTTCCTCTCCAACCCAACCAGCTCAGAGACAGGCCATGAGAAAGAAGAAGAGAAGTGGAAGAAGATGAAGAATGTTAGATCTGGTCGGCGGATTCACGTTTGCAGCTCTTCGCAAATCTATATATACACACACAAATCGGACCGAGGGACTTCTCTAACCTATTTCAAAAAAACTATATAATAACGCAATTCGGACCATTCGATTTCTTCTAGTGAAAATAAAAAATATTTTTTCCCCAGCAACTCGGACCCAATGAGTTGTTCATGCTAAATCCGAATTTTTGTTACCAAAAAAAACGTACCATGCGATTACCTTCAAGTAACACAAAAAAATTTCATCATGTGGAAGTCGCAAGTCCGATTTCCTTGATGCTAATTTCTTATCTCCTCCCCATGCAAAACGGACCCTCCGATTTGCTCAAGAAAATCTAAAAAAGCAAATTTTTGGGTCCGATTTCTTATGACCAATTCCAAACAAAAAAGCTGTCCCACATTTTGGTCTACCATCTCTTCATCCCAAAACACACTCCAACCTCATCCATAACCAAATTAATGAGCCTCATATTATATATATATATAAAAATTAGTCAAAAAATTAACTATTCTTATAAAATATATATTAAAATATAAAATATATTTTAAAAATAAATTAAATTACATATTATATATATTTATATTTAATACATATACGCAGATTTCGTGACTGATTTTTCCTGGGCAAATTTTTCAACTACATATATGTGCATAGTAAAGAAGAACCTTCTATGCTAGCCATGGTGAACAAAGATGATGACTGGTGGCTTTGTGTCTCCCAAGCTTCTCTTATTCTCCGGCGAAGGTTAGCGGTCGTGGTGGCTGTAATGGTGGTTAGAGGAGGTGTTAAAGCATGAATTTCTCTGATGTCATCTTCTCCTTGATCATTAATATTGGTATTTTGCTCCTCTCTGCCATGGTTTCTTCTTGTCGATGATAGTGTTAGTGTTGATGTGCTTTGATCATTCAACATAGCAAGGTAGTGAATGAATTGTTGTGTGGGGTTTTGGTGTGAAAGTGAAGGTAAAGAAGACAAGAGACGAAGTCAAGGGGTTCAAGCATGTTATGGTTAATGGTTTAGTGTGTTTATTAAATTGTGTGTTTCTAATTTTGGGGCTCTTCAGTTAATTGAAACGGAGTGAAAGTGTAAACCACATACATACATATATGGAAGAGAGGAAAGCTACCTCAAAGAAATGGGAAAAACCGACAAATGTGAAATAAAGTCCAACATTTTTCATTTTTGGTTGAGAAATGGTTTAAAAACAATTTCCTATGTCAATTGAAATGCATCCATATTTGATCCTTCGCTGATAACATGTTGTGCTACGTAGATTTAGGAAAATGCCATAAAGCCATAACAAATCTTAAATCAAATATCATCGCATAAAATTTAGTGGCTGCATTTACTAACAAAATAATGCCAGCCCCACAACTAACCTTATGAGTTAGTTATCGCTGCTTCAACAGAGAGTCCCAACTGGTGGCGTCGAGGTTAACATTGTAAATTCGGCCATAAAATCAACCAAATGTCCAAATGTTGAGGCTTCAAAGATCCTCAAGATTAACATGAAATATTGTTATACAGATTTTTCACAAAAAGTTTTAATCTATCTAGGTTCAACATTTAATTTTTAGGAGAAAACTCTATTCTTTTTTATGGATACCAGTTTAATGTGCATCAAAGTCTTTTAAGATGAAGAGGACATTTTTTTTGTAAGAATAACTAATAAAATAAAGGAAAAATCTAGGGACCAGCAATTTTATCAAATTCTGGCCAATATGTAATTAGCAAAGAAAAGTGAGCCATTTAATGAAATTACACACTAATCTCACACCATTAAATGTCTCATTGATGGTTATAAATCCCAAAATTTGCTGCCCCTAGCATTCCTTAAAAATAAAACAGGTTTAACTTAAAAAAAAAAACTAAAGTGCGTTAATGCAAAACAAGTTTTACTAAAAATAAAACAGTACAAGTGAATAAAAGATACACTAAATGTGAAATTGGAAATGTTAATAAAGGAAAGACATTAAACTTTGCAAGAAAAGTAAATTGCATGAATATTTAAGTGTAGAATTTGTAAAAAATGAAGAAAATAGAAGGAAACCTATGAAAACCGACTCAAGACAAATTTGTAGAAAGTCATTGAGATGTGAGAGTTTGCGATAATGTGTTTTTGAAGAAAATTTTTAACCCTTATTCATTGACATCCCGTCAATTTATAGACTAGCACATCCAATCGTCTGGCAGTACGCCATTTATTTCAAATAGTTTGCCAAGTAACTGTTCGTGCTCAATTCACAAGCTGACTTGGCCTTTGATTATTTTCTCTTCGACAACTTGCTTTGGCATCCTTCAAGTTTCAATCGATCTTGTCTCATCAACCACCAAATTCACATTAATCGAATAACAAATATTAAACTCGAATAATTCAATAAGCCATTTGATTAATCACCTAGTTAATTATGGTTTGGACAAAATCTACTGCAAGGGTTCTTCCGTTTTGACTATGATACTATGACTTTCTAAATAAGGTCGGACATACCAAAATCAAAGTTAAATTTTCTAACTTGGGTTAATGTAGTTCAACATATTGAAGAGATTTGGTCACAAAATAAATAGGATATTGCTCCTTTTCAATTTCTATAATAAGAACAGAGCTCACATCATAGTCAATAACTAAAGGATATTTGGTGCACAAAACTGGCTCCGCAGAATTCGCACAGATAGACCGGCAAGTATACCGGGTCGTCCAAGTAATATCTCAGGTGAGTGAGGGTCGACCCCACGGAGATTGTTGGTTTGAGCAAGCAGTGGTTACCTTGCATATCTTAGTTAGACAAATAGAAATTATAGTTTGTCATGGAAAACACAAAAAATAGAACAAATAAATAAAACGTTACTAGATAGATGGAAAATCAATGGTATGAAAACGGTTGAGGCTTCGGAGATGCTTTGTCTTTCCGGATTAACTTTTCCTACTGTCCTCTTCAATAACTTTCTGATTCCTTCAATGGTAGCCGTAAGTGATTAACTCATGTCCTCTCATCAAGATAACCTCCTCTACTGCAGCAATCCACCATGTTGAGTTGACTCATGTCCTCTCATCAAGCCACCTCTAGGTTTCTTACTGTAGCAGAAGATGAAGCTCTAAGCAATCCATTTCCATTCACGATCCTACTCAAAGTGCCACAGACAAGGCAGATCTTTCGGATCAGAAAGTGCTACTTCTCTGACTCTAGCCTTAGCGCCATAGAGACCTCACTTATTGATGCAATTGCATATTTGTTATATTAGCTAGTTAGTTTAGTTGGTTTTAGCTTAATTTCACTCATTTTCTCTAAATAAACAAGTCCTTTTATGAGTTTTATCTTCATGCATGAGAACACCAAGGAACATGTTGATTCTAGCCAAATTCATGCAAATAATTTAAAGAATACATACATGAATGAGTATGAATGAATCTCATGAAATTTATTGTATGAATTGGTAAGACTTTGAAGCTATTTCCTTTGTTGATGATAGGTGATGAAACAAGGAAGCATGGAAACAAGAAATGATGCGACCCGGTACACTTGCCGGTTGTACGTGAAATCTAATTTTTACGTATCAAGTTTTTGGCGCCGTTGCCGGGGATTAATTGTGATTAACAAACTACCGGTTGATTAATTTTCTAGATTAGACATTTTTTTCCGTTTTTACTTTATTTTTTTATTTTTATTTCTCTTTTCTTATTGCAAGTTAAGTGTTTGTGTTATTGCCTCACTAAGAATTCTTTAGTTGTGACACAAGAAATTTCAATTTGTCTTGGTAGTTGTTTTTGATATAATATTTTTCAATTAAAATGGAGTTTACGTCACATGTTGATCAATCATATTACATGGGATATTGCCCACCACCACAAAATGATTCATGTCATTATCCTCATGGTGGATGGGAATATCAACAAGAAATGATGGATCATGAGCAATCAACCCAAATGGGACATGCCCCTAGGTCACACAATGATCAAGCAAGTTACATGGGGTATTTTTCACCACCACAAAATGATTCAAGTTACTATACTAATTGTGGTTGGGAAAATCAAGATCAAGGAATGATGGGGTTTGAGCAATCAAACCAAATGGGATACTTCCCAAGAACACAAAATGATTCATACTCCTATGAATGGGACAACTATCCAAATTGTGATTGGGAAGGACAAAACCAAAGAGAATTCAATATTTCCTATCCCATCCATCAAGAGCCCTCACCTCTTAATTATCCAACCTCATCTCCAAATTTTTCATATCAAAATTCTTCACCACTTGAGTTTGCCTCAACACAAAATTCTTTCCAAAATCCATACAATTCAATTCATCAACCACAAAATTCATTTCACTATACAGAAAACTCATTTCAAAATTCACAAAATTCATTTTACAACTCACAAAACTCCTTTCATACTCCCCAAAATGACTTCACCACAACACATCCATATCCACAAAATTACTCCCAACCTTCATCTTTGGAGCTAATAGTTGAGGATCACCTTCAATGGTCTAGAGAAATATTAGAATCTTGGAAAGAACAAGAAATCCTCTGCAAGAAAATAGATGGGCACTTAGAGCAAATAAGGAAACACTTCGGGTTGCCAAGCAGTGAGGATGAAGACCAATTTGTGGGTGAGGAAGTGGAAAAAGAAGAACAAAAGGTCCATGTGTCAAGTGAAATTTCAATGAAGAATGAGGTGATTGAGAATGAAATTGAACTTGAGGTGATAAAAGAACATGAACATTCACAACCATCACAAACTTCCCTTGAATCTGTGATCGAAAAATATGAAGAGGAGATGAAGAAATCTTGGGAAGATCAACAAACCTCCTCCATAGAAGAGCTATTAAAGCAAATGTTTAGTGTAAAAGAGGAATTGGAAGAGCAAGAAAAAGAGGCCCCTATACCAAGTAAAATCCCAATGAAGAATGAGGTTGTAAGGGAGGAAAACAACCAAGGGAGTCCACACTCCAATGAAGTAGAAAGTTGTATGGAAGATGATTTAATTGAACCATCAATCCAAGAGGTTCTTGATGAAGAGGACACTCCAACCATCACACAACACCTAAGTCTTGAAATCAAGGAAGTGAAGGCAATCAATAAAAACATTCAAAGAAGGATTGTGACCAAGAAACAAAAGACAACATCCATGAAAAAGAGAAGGTCAACAAAAAGCAATCCAACCCCCACCCCAACAAGCAAGAGGAATCAAGCTAATAACAACAAAAGAAGGCTTGTTAGGAGACAATCAAATCAAGGGGCATCAATTTTCTCTTCTTCTCCCTTGAAGTCATTTCTTTTAACCAATTGGAAGAAGAGGAAGAAAATTAAGAACCACATGTCAAGCTAATGACATTAAAAGAGCGCTTGTTGGGAGGCAACCCAACTGTTGGTAACATTTTCTTTCCTTGCTTAGTTTACTTTCAATAATTTGGCATATGATTGCATTCTAAGTTTGGTGTTGCATGCAACAATTTGATCTTCAATCTTTAGTGGGTACTTGCATCATTCTA
This sequence comes from Arachis duranensis, assembly GCF_000817695.3. Classification (NCBI taxonomy): domain Eukaryota; kingdom Viridiplantae; phylum Streptophyta; class Magnoliopsida; order Fabales; family Fabaceae; genus Arachis; species Arachis duranensis. Next base: position 63,400,411 of record NC_029773.3, read on the forward strand.
AAATGAAAGTGTCACACTAAGTTTGGTGTTGCCACTTACCTTTCATGCATAGTACCATGCACAACTCACTTATTGATGCAATCATATTGTCTCTTTTCTTTGTGCCTTGATTGTCATCTTTAATTTTTGCTTGCTTAAACACATGCATTACTTACATCTCTTTCTTGAAGACATTCATGATTAATCATAAATTCCACCACCATTATTTTATTTGTTGCTTGAGGACAAGCAATCATTCTAAGTTTGGTGTTGGGGAAGGAAGGAGTAGGAGGAAAATGACAATAACAAAGATGAAGATCTACAAGGTGGTTAAGTTCTTTTTCCTCTTATTTATCTTCTATACTTTCAATTGCATGATTGTCTTCCATTTCTTTTATATGCATGTGTGTTCTTCTTTTTGGAAAAGCATAGCTTGATATTTGAATTGCAACATGTTGCTTTTACATCATAACTACCATTTTGAATTTTGTGAGTCAAAGTAATTAAGTATCATGATCATAAACAAACAAGGTAATTATAGAAGAATCTAGCATGAGCATATAAGTATTGGAAGGCTAGCATGACTATTGTTGCTCAATTACATTTGAATTTGTTTAATTGAAGTTTTCATCTAGGACATTTTATGAAATGTTTGAAATATTGAAAACCTTGAACAAGCAAATCAATTAAAAGATTAAGAAAGAAAAAGGGAAAAATGAGAAAGTTGAAGACTCTGAGTACCAATGACATTTCATTAGTCAAGTACTTGTGGTGTTTATGTATCAAGCAAAAAGCTTGAAAACAAAACACTTAGAGTCAAGACTAGGCTCAAGTGCAAAGCACTCCCTCAAAGCTCAAGGCTCTGAGCATCAATAATTAGAAGAAAAGTAAAGAAAAGGAATAAATGTGCTTAATGAAGTCCTCTAATTAAATGCTTGTGGTGCTTATGTATCAAGTGGTAATACTTGAAAACAAAGCATTTAGAGTCAAAGCTTTTAACTAATGGTGCAAAGCACCCAAGAAGCTAAGCTAAGAAAAAGATGAAAAGCTTGTTTCAAGTAAGGAACATAAAGAAAAATATTTCATAAAATGAGCTAGATAGAAGCATCAATCATTTGAATTTCTTTTGAGATTGTAGCATGCATAATAAACTAGCCAACCATGAACATTTAATTTCTATTCTTCTCACCTTGGATTGTCAATCTTTATTGAATGATTCTTTGTTTGCTTGAGGACAAGCAAAGTTTAAGTTTGGTGTTGAGACAAAAATTTGATACGTAAAAATTAGATTTCACGTACAACCGGCAAGTGTACCGGGTCGCATCATTTCTTGTTTCCATGCTTCCTTGTTTCATCACCTATCATCAACAAAGGAAATAGCTTCAAAGTCTTACCAATTCATACAATAAATTTCATGAGATTCATTCATACTCATTCATATATGTATTCCTTAAATTATTTGCATGAATTTGGCTAGAATCAACATGTTCCTTGGTATTCTTATGCATGAAGACAAAACTCATAAAAGGACTTGTTTATTTAGAGAAAATGAGTGAGATTAAGCTAAAACCAACTAAACTAACTAGCTAATATAACAAATATGCAATTGCATCACAACACCAAACTTAAAGTGTTGCTTGTCCTCAAGCAAAATATAAAAACTTTGTCACAAGAATTTAAGATGTAGGACTTGAATGTTCTTCCAGAGAGTAATTTTTCATTGAGCATGTCATCCTCACTTGTGTGGTCATTAATTTATTGTAATTGAACACAACTATTCAACTTTTTCAATAAAAATGCTTGCTTCACTACTAAATTGGTTAACTTCACTAGACTTCTTTTATACCTTAGCACATGACCCTTGAACCATTCTTTCCTTGATGCTTCTCTTCTTCTTTTTTATATTCCCCCTTTTTTTTCATTTCCAATGAGCTCGAAATCTTGTCTTAAGGCGGCTCTTTAGCATAAGTTTTCAATCAACAATCCCAAACCAGTTGGTTCAAGTTGTTAAGTGTTGAGACACTCTTAAAGATTTACTAACCCAAGCCTCTCTCCTTAACACATTCAATCACAGGCATATAACATTGAAATTTTGTTTGGATAGTGGTGTCCAGCACCTCTTTGGGTTGCTAAATGTTCTGCTATAGAGCTACTCTTGATTGTGGGTTTTCAATCGATAATCCCGAGTTAGTTAACTCAAGTTATCGGGTGATGAAGCACCCCTCGGATTTACTGGCCCAAGTATGTCTCTTAACATCAATCACCACAGACACATATCCAAATTTTGTCATTGATGCCTAGCCTTTCATTCTTTGTACTCTATTTTCTTTATTGTCAAGGTTATTAGTGCTTTTACTTATAAGGTCTTTGTGATCCTCAACCAAACTAGTCTTGTATAAACAAGCATTCTTTTGAATTTCTTGAGCCCTGATTCTTTTACAATGAATGTATAAATACTAGCACTTTTCTATGGGACAACATGATCCTTTTTAAACTAGATTTCTCTCTGTTCTTGCTCAAACTACATCTTTTATTCCAATGACAAGTAGAAGTATTAAAGACAAGCAACCATTCCAAATCTGTGAGTGGTGATGCATGGAATGGGCAACATAAAAGATAATGCTTCAAA
>NC_029773.3:63404045-63405567 GCF_000817695.3 Arachis duranensis
CCTCCTTTCATTATACAATGGATCATTATTGCTCTATTCACCGTTACCTCAGAATTATTTGAAGTGGAGATCAATGATCTTCTCACTATGTCATGCCATCCTTTTGCTTGAGGTATGAGATCACCTCTCCGAAGTTTGAGTGGTTGTCCATGTGAATCCAACACCCAATCCGTGCCTACTCTGCATAAGTCACTTACCACATCCATGTATCTTAGGTCATTTTCAACCCTTTCTTCATAGCTAGCTCGTTTAAACTGTTTTGCCTTGACCTTTAGCATCCTGTTGATGGTGTCCGGGCTAAAATCAACAGTCACACCTCTTACATAACTCATGTATGGTTCTTCATCATCATATTCTCTTATCACATTAGTGTAGAACTCATGGATGAGAAGCATGCTCACTTCTTGAGGTTGGTTACAGAGAAGCTCCCATCCCCTTTTTCTGATTATTTTTTGTATTTCTGGGTATTCATCTTTTCTTAGCTTGAAGGGTAACTCCGGAACAACATCTTTGCTTGACATCCAGCTAAAGATACGCTCGTTGTGTTTGGATTTGAATCTTCTTTGATCAAAGGTGTCTTGTCCTTCATCTTCTCTCCTATCCCTTGATGATGAGGCCATTGAAATTCACTTGCAAGGGTTGAATCTCCCACACCAAACTTAGATGAATGCTTGTCCTCAAGCACAAGGAAAATGGTTGTGAATGGAAGAGATATATGACAACAATGTGACTTAGGCAAGCTAGAAATTGATGGTGAAAGGGGGTGGAGTGTTTCGGTTATGTGAGGAGATGTGATGCTTCAAGAGTTTTGTTGGGTAAAGATAAGGTTCAAGGCTAGAATTTGTGAAACATGGAATGGGTTGGAGGTTGAGTATGAGTTTGGGTAATGAAATGAGGTTATGGGGGTAGAAGAATGAGTGATGAAGAATGAGGTTTGATGAATATGGTTGAAGTATTTAAAGTGAAAGTTGGTGGGGATGCATGGTTCTAGTGACATTTAAGGCTCGGTCATGGCATGGGGAGCATGCTTCCTTGTGCCCAATGCATGTTGAGTTGTTTTTCCCCATGCACAAAGTTCAAAACTCATGTGACTTCCCTTCCTTGTGTATCCGTGACCTCACTCACCAAGATTCCCCATCATTTCTTTCTTTCTTTCATTATATGCTTCCAAGATTCCCCATCACTTCTTTCTTTCTTTCCTGCAACAAAATTCCAAAAGTTTGAGATTCTTAAAGTGACATTAATAGCTAAAAACTTATGATGATATTCCTATGCACAATTGACTAAACTAAAATTAAAATTTATGAATCTATTTTTTCTAGCATTAGTAATGTAAGTAAAGACACCAAACTTAGTTTGTGACTAAGTGTTCTATGGAATTAATTCCAAAGATAGCCACACCAAACTTAGTATTTTACCTACATTATATGCTATTTCAACGTTCTTTTCTCTCTCTTTTTTTTTTCAACTAAAATAATTGACTATACTTCCATAGTCTAGCATTTTCGTGTATGTATGGACA
>NC_029773.3:63408414-63411024 GCF_000817695.3 Arachis duranensis
ATTATACAATGGATCATTATTGCTCTGTTCACCGTTACCTCAGAATTATTTGAAGTGGATATCAATGATCTCCTCACTATGTCATGCCATCCTTTTGCTTAGGTATGAGATCACCTCTCCGAAGTTTGAGTGGTTGTCCATGTGAATCCAACACCCAATCCGTGCCTATTCTGCATAAGTCACTCACCACATCCACATATCTTGGGTTATTTTCAACCCTTTCTTCATAGCTAGCTCGTTTGAACTGTTTTGCCTTGACCTTTAGCACCCTGTTGATGGTGTCCGGGCTAAAATCAACAGTCACACCTCTTACATAACTCATGTATGGTTCTTCATCATCATATTCTCTTATCACATTAGTGTAGAACTCATGGATGAGAAGCATGCTCACTTCTTGAGGTTGGTTACAGAGAAGCTCCCATCCCCTTTTCCTGATTATTTTTTGTATTTCAGGGTATTCATCTTTTCTTAGCTTGAAGGGTAACTCCGGAACAACATCTTTGCTTGACATCCAACTAAAGATGCGCTCATTATGCTTGGATTTGAATCTTCTTTCATCAAAGGTGTCTTGTCCTTCATCTCCTCTCCTATCCCTTGATGATGAGGCCATTGACATTCACTTGCAAGGGTTGAATCTTCCACACCAAACTTAGATGAATGCTTGTCCTCAAGCACAAGGAAAATGGTTGTGAATGGAAGAGATATATGACAACAATGTGACTTAGGCAAGCTAGAAAATGATGGTGAGGGGAGGTGGAGTGTTTCGGTTATGTGAAGAGATGTAGTGCTTCATGAGTTTTGTTGGGTAAAGATTAGGCCTATGGCGAGAATATGGGAAACATGGAATGAGTTGGAGGTGTAGTGTGACTTTGGGTGATGAAATGGGGCTATGGGGGGTAGAAGGATGAGTGAGGAAAAGTGAGGTTTGATGAATATGGTTGAAGTATTTAAAGTGAAATTTGGTGGGGATGCATGGTTCTAGTGACTTCCGTGGTGAGATGCATGGTTCTAAGGGTTCGGTCATAGCATGGGGAGCATGCTTCCTTGTGCCCAATGCATGTTGAGTTGTTTTTCCCCATGCACAAAGTTCAAGACTCATGTGACTTTCCCTTCCTTGTGCATCCGTGACCTCCTTCCAAGATTCTCCATCACTTCTTTCTTTCTTTCCTGCAACAAAATTCCAAAAGCTTGAGATTCTTAAAGTGACATTACTAGCTAACAACTTATGATGATATTCCTATGCAAAATTGACTAAGCAAAAATTAAAATTTATGAATTGATTCCCTAATCTATTTTTTCTAGCATTATTAATGTAAGTAAAGACACCAAACTTAGTTTGTGATTAAGTGTTCTATGGAATTAATTCCAAAGATAGCCACACCAAACTTAGTATTTTACCTACATTATATGCTATTTCAACGTTCTTTTCTGAGATTCTTAAAGTGACATTACTAGCTAACACTTATGATGATATTCCTATGCAAAATTGACTAAGCAAAATTTAAATTTATGAATTGAAGACACCAAACTTAGTTTGTGACTAAGTGTTCTATGGAGTTAACTCCAAAGATGGCCACACCAAACTTAGTATCTTACCTACATTGTATGCTATTTCAAGCTCTTTTTCTCGGTTTTTTTTGTATAAAATGAAATCTCTTATTATTGACTACTAAAGCATAAAAATAAAAGAGAACTCCTGTGCATGGGTTGCCTCCCATGAAGCGCTTGTTTATTGTCCTTAGCTTGACACTGCAGCTTCTTTGCTCATGTTAAGAGTTGCACACTCTCTTCCTTGCTCTAAGGGCCACCAAAATAGTGCTTCACCCTATGTCCATTAGCTGTGAAGGTTTGCTTTGAGGCTTCATCAAGTAACTCAACATAGCCATGAGGTGATACTTTGGTGATGGTGTATGGACCAGTCCATCTAGACCTCAGCTTCCCAGGGAAGATTTTCAATCTTGAATTGAATAACAACACCTTTTGGCCTGGTTCGAATGTTCTTTGAGAGATCCTCTTATCATGCCATCTCTTTGCTCTCTCGTTGTATATTTTGGCATTTTCATATGCCTCCAATCTGAACTCCTCAAGTTCATTGAGTTGTAGCAACCTCTTCTCTCCTGTTGCTTGAGCATCTAAATTCAGAAGTTTGGTGGCCCAAAAGGCCTTATGTTCAAGCTCCATAGGGAGGTGGCATGCCTTTCCATACACTAGCTGAAATGGAGATTTTCCTATGGGTGTCTTGAAGGCTGTCCTATATGCCCAAAGTGCATCATCCAGCTTCCTAACCCAATCCTTTCTTGTTGTTCCCACAGTTTTCTCCAAGATCCTTTTTAGCTCTCTGTTGGCAAGTTCAGCTTGCCCATTGGTTTGTGGGTAATATGGTGTGGCCACTTTGTGAGTAACACCATATTTGTGGAGTAAAGAATTTAGTTGCTTGTTGCAAAAATGGCTTCCCCCATCACTTATAAGTCCTTTGGGCACTCCAAATCTAGTGAAGATGTTCTTCTTGAGGAATTGCAAGACCACGATGGTATCACATGTGGTGGTGGCTATTGCTTCAACCCATTTGGAGACATACTCTACTGCTACCAAAATGTATTTGAATGTGTA
>NC_029773.3:63412722-63414822 GCF_000817695.3 Arachis duranensis
AATGCATATTTAAGATGAGGGGGTAGTGGTTTCAACTCTTGTTGTGGTGCCTCTTCTTTCGTAACTTCACTTGGTTCCTTTGATGCTTCCAATTTGTTCCCCTCTTGGTCCTTGATGTTATGGACTTCCTCTTGTTTCATTTGATGGTTTGTGTCAAGCACTTCTTCAACCAAAGAGTCTACTACATCAATCCTCATGCAATTTTCTTTCTCAACAGGGTGTTGCATTGCTTTGAAGACATTTATGGTCATTTGCTCATCATGCACTCTGAAAATCATCTCTCCTTTTTCCACATCAATGATTGTTCTAGCTGTAGCCAAAAAGGGTCTACCAAGAATGACTGAGTTGTTTCCCTCTTCATCCATGTCTAGGACCACGAAATCAGCTGGGAATATGAAGTTTCACCTTCACCAAGAGGTTCTCAACTACTCCATTTGGTATTTTGATGGATCTGTCAGCAAGTTGGAGTGACATCCTTGTGGGTTTAAGCTCTTCAATCATCATTTTCTTCATCATGGTGAGTGGCATTAGGTTAATGCTTGCTCCCAGGTCACAAAGTGATTTGTCAACGGCCATGCTCCCAATCGTGCAGGGTATGAGAAAGCTGCCAGGGTCTTTGAGTTTTGGAGGTAGCCCTTTTTGAATGATGGCACTACACTCTTGATTGAGAATCACCGTTTCTTTTTCTTGCCAACTTCTCTTCTTTGTGATCAATTCCTTAAGAAACTTTGCATATAATGGCATCTGTTCTAGAGCTTCTGCCAATGGGATGTTGATTTCAAGTTTCTTGAAGATTTCCAAGAATCTTGGGAATTGTTGGTCCTTTGCTCCTTTGTGTATCCTAGTTGGGTATGGAAGCTTGGGTACATAGGCTTTTACTCCTTCATTTTTGTTTTCTTGTTGTGGATTCACACTCTCATTGCTATCATGGTTGCTTCTTTGTCTAGGTGGGTTGCCTTGTGGCTTGACAGCTTCTTTGCTTTTGTTAGATGTTGAAGCCTTTTCTTCATCTTGCCTTTCCACATGTATTTCCACTGTGTCTTGCTCTTTGGGTTTTATTGCTTCTTTATTCAAACTTTCACCAACTACCTTGCCACTCCTTAACTGCAGAGCCTTACATTCTTCTCTTGGATTGGGTATTGTGTCACTTGGGAGAACATTGGTTGGTCGCTCGGCTTGTTTGGCTAATTGTCCCACTTGTCTCTCAATATTCTTCATGATGACCTCATGTTCCTTGTGTCCCTTAGCTAAGGCTTGAGTGGTTTGAGCAAGTGCTTGCAAGGTTGCTTCAAGACTTGAAATTCTAGTTTCATGATGGTCAATTGGGGGTATGATGGGGGTTGATTGTTGTTGGAAGTTGTTGGGTGGATTAGTGTAGTAATTTTGTGAGTAATTCTGTGAGTTGGATGTTGGTGCAAGAAGGTTATTTGGGTGAGTTTGTGAATTAATATGAGGTGGTTGATATGTGTTTTGTGTTTTTCTAAATTGGTTAGTGTTGTTGGCATGGTGATTTTGGTTATTTGTGTTACGGGTGTGGTTGTGGTTGTTGTTCTTTTGCCAATGATTTTCACCCCACTTTAGATTGGGATGATTTTTCCAAGATGGGTTGTATGTATCACCATGAAATTCATCCTGAGAATTTGAAGTGTTCTGCATGTATTGAACTTGTTCTTGTGGTTGTTCAACATTGGTCCCTTCACCTTGGTTCCATTCAAGCAATGGTTGAGTTGTTGCGTTCACTGCTGCAAGTTGCAAACCATCCATTCTCTTTGTTATCATCTCCATTTGTTGTTGGATTTGTTGGTGCATTAACTTATTTTGTGCCAAGATAGCGTCAACACCTTCAAGCTCCATCACGCCTTTCTTTGGGGCTGGGTTATGTTGCCTCTCTGATGAGTAATAGTATTGATTGTTTGCCACAATCTCAATGAGGTCTTGAGCCTCCTCGGCAGTTTTCATCATGTTGAGGGATCCTCCTGATGAGTAATCTAGTCCATTCCTTGCTTCGAAGCTTAAGCCTTCATAGAAGTTTTGGAGCTTAACCCAATCACTAAACATATCAGGGGGACATCTTCTCATTAGTGCCTTATATCTTTCCCA
>NC_029773.3:63416069-63429695 GCF_000817695.3 Arachis duranensis
AAGAATTGAAGATGAAGAATGAAAATAAATCAACCCATTAAATTGCAATAGAGCTCTCTTTCCCAAATGTTGGAAATTAGAAACTCATCATAACAAAAATATTTACTAAAGTGTGAATGAAAGAAAATGGAAGAAGAGAAGAGAATGAGAGTGAAAGGGGAGTGGAGTCACCTCCACCCCTCCATGGTGTCTCTCAAATGTTGAATCTAAGGCCCTATTTATAAGCTACCTAAATTACAAATTCAAATGAAATTACAATCAAATGCAAATTTCCTAATTACTTCTAGATGATTCTTGTGGCCTTGATTGATTGTTACTTGTGGCTTGACTTGGGCTTGTGAACTTTTAACTCCCTTCATAGAAGCTTGAAACATTGAAGAATAAATGAAGGGATTGGAGTATTTGGAAGTGGCCCAATGTGGAGTGTCATTGAAGTGGCATTTTGGGCTTTTGAAGGTTTGGAAAAACCTTACACGCTGAAGTATTGGTCTGTTTGGGTCTTTAAATTGAATGTCTACTATAGACTATTATATATCTTTGGAAAGCCCTAGATCTCAGCTTTCCAACGCCGCTGGAAGCATGTCAATTGGACTTCTCTAGCCCAAGTTATGATCTTTTGAAGGTGAAGAGGTCAGTCTGGCGAACTGCAGGGACTTGTTTTACGCTGAAATTGTGAAGCTAAACGAATAGCAATTTGTCCCCTCAAATCAGTGTCAACTATAAAGTGTTATATATGGTTGGAAAGCTCTAGAAGTCTACTTTCTAATGACACTGAGATCACTTCATTTGGAGCTTTGTAGCTCGAGTTATTCTTGTTGGAGTGTGAAGAGGTCAGGGTTGCAAATCCTCTTTGCTTCTCTTTGAGTTTGTTTCCAACTTTTTGCCACCTTGGGAGTGTGCTTCCTCTATTAGTGCTTTTATTGCTTCATTTTCCATAATTTCCTACAAAATTTATTAACTCAAGCAATCAAAGCAATATTCAATTTAATCACCAAAACACTTCCATAATTAAGTATTATGAATTGATTTTTATATGAAAAAGCATAGAAAAACATAACATGATGCGTAGTCATCACTTATCCATGGTAAACGAGATTTCATTTCACGTATCCAAAGTTGCCCAGGTACTGTATTGGAATCTGCAATGCAATCTCTAGCTTTGGTTCAACACTATCCGGGTCAGGACTCGCACGGAACCCATGTAGAACAAGGGTGATTGTCACGGGTCACCTTCAATTCATAAGATGAAGAACGAGAATGTATAAGAGAATAAAATCAGACATATTGAACTAGAACAGTAATATTATTGATCCATGAAACTCAGCAGAGCTCCTAACCTTAACCTTAGGAAGTTAGTGACTCATGCAGTTCGAAAATACAATGAGAAACGTAAAAGTCAGCAAGAGTCCCCGGGGAGATCCTAAACATGGTTGATCTTCTTCTATATATACTAATCTAATAACTAAGAATTATAGAAATAAGATAAACTAGTCTTGTGGTGGGAAAATCCACTTCTAGGGCCCACTTGGTGAGTGTTTGGTCTGAGGTTCAGTGTCTTCCACGAGCTAGTACCCCTTAGGGGCATTGTGAAAATCCCATGTTTAGGGTTTATTTTGTATGGAATAATTTGGGGACACGTGCCCTACACGTACACGTACACGTGCCCTACACGTACACGTACACGTGCCCTACACGTACGCGTGGCTTAAAAATCTCATTGACGCGTACGCGCGACCCACACGTACGTGTGACGCACATCACGTGACTTCATTAGTGAAATCGTCCCTGGCGATTTCTGAAGAGCTTCAGGGCCCAATCTAAAGGAATTCTGAAGGCTAAAGACCCAAGAGGACTAAGGAAATGGGGGGAATTCACACATTAGAGATTTTTAGTTAGTTTTTGGAGTTGATGTTCTAGAGAGAGAAACTCTCACTTCTTTATAGTTTTGGCTTTCTCAATTTGAATTTCTCTTGGATCCTTTGGTTAGATCTAAATTTAATTCAAGTTTACATTGCTTTAATTTGTAGATCTCATTCTTCTACTCTTGTTTTGGTGTTCTTGTTGCTCTAGTTATTGTAGATCTTGGATTTGGATATTGTTTCCTTTGAATTCTATTAATGCATTGAGGTATTTCATGTTCATTGTTGTTAATTGCTGCATTCTTGTTAATTGTTTGTGGTAGATAACTTTGATTTGAATTTTCTTCTCAATTTCACAATGTCCTTCATTCTTGTTCACCAAGTGTTTGAGAAATTGTCAACTATAGTTATGGAGTAGACTTTCTACTCTTGGCTTAGGGGTTGAGTTATTGGAGACACTTGAATTGTCAATGTCCTTTGTTGATTCATAATTGGAAATTGCTAATTGATTTGCATGCCACTAAAGCTAGTCTTTCCTTAGCAGTTGACTAGGACTTGTGGACTCAAATTGATTATCTCCACTTGACTTTTCTTCATAGTTAGAGATTGACTAAGTAGATTAACAATCAATTAATTTAACAACTGATGGAGACTATGATGATAGAACTTCCAACTCTCACCCCTAGCCAAGGCTTCTACATTGATTGATTGTCATTCACCTTTATTAGTTTGATTTCTTGGTTCTTTTATTCCAATTATTAATTGCTCATTGTCTCAATTTATGCTCATCTACTTTCCTTGTACTCAACTCCAAAACATCAAGAGAACTCCTAACCAATGATGTGCATCATAGGGTAACTCATAGGGAGAATGACTCAGGACTCTACTCCTGGTTATTGATTTTGAATTGTGGTGACACATTTTCTAAATTTGGTGTGAAATTGCTTGTTGGTTTAGACTATACTCATGATGGACTTAATTGGTAAATTCTAGACCGGCAATAAATTCCATCATCATGTTGAATGCTGGCTTGGGACCCCCTTTTGGGCATTGGATGCCAGCTACTCCCCTGTGGGTGTTGGACGCCAGGATTGGGGCTGGTGGCTGGCATTGAACACCAGTTTTGGGCCTTCATTTCCAAAGCAAAGTATAGACTATTATATATTTCTGAAAATCCCTGGATGTTAGCTTTCCATATCCATTGAGATTGCGCCATTTGGACTTCTGTAGCTCTAGAAAAAGCTCCTTCAAGTGTACGAAGGTCAAATCCTGATAGCATCTGCAGTCCTTTCTTTGTCTCTGAATCAAACTTTTGCTCAAGCTCCTCAATTTCAGCTAGAAAATACCTGAAATCACCATAAAACACACAAACTCAAAGTAGAATCCACAAATATGAATTTTTCACTAAAACCTATGAAAATATAATAAAACTTAAACAAAACATACTAAAAACTATATGAAAATGATGCCAAAAAATGTATAAATTATTCACTCATCAGAACACCAAACTTAAACTGTTGCTTGTCCCTAAGCAACCAAAAACAAAGTAGGATAAAAAGAAGAAAATGATACAATAAATTTCAGAGTTTTCAATGAAGCTCAGTTTCAATTAGATGAGCAGGACTAGTAGATTTTTGCTTCTGAATAGTTTTTGCATCTCACTTTTTATTGAAACTCAGAATAGTTGGCATCTTTAGTAACTTAGAATCCAGATAATATTATTGATTCTCTTAGTTAAGTTCTTTTTTATTCTTGAACACAGCTTCTTTTGAGTCTTAGTCGTGACCCTAAGCGCTTTGTTTTCCAGTATTACCACCAGATATATAAACGCCACAGACACTTAACTGGGTGAACCCTTTCGGATTCTGATTCAGCTTTGCTAGAATCCCCAGCTATTGGTGTCCAGAGTTCTTAAGCACACTCTTTGCTTTGGACCACGACTTTAACTACTTAGTCTCAAGCTTTTCACTTGACACCTTCACACCACAAGCATGTAGTTAGGGAAGCAGCTCAATTGAACTATTTAGACTAAGATATTTCTTTTAGGCCCTCCTAACCATTGATGCTCAAAGTCTTGGATCCTTGATCTTGCCTTTTGGTTTAAAGAGCTATTGGATTTTTCTGCTTTTTATTTCTTTTTCTGCTTACTTGCTTTTTTTTCACATTTTTTTCTTTTATTGCTTTTTGCTGCTTTTTCTTGCTTCAAGAATCAATTTTTGGATTTTTCATATCACCAATAACACTTCACTTTTATCATAATTCTTTCAAGAGCCAACATTCTTAACTCCAACATGAAATATGCATTGTTCATTCATACATTCAGAAAACAAAAGCAATGCCACCACATCAATTAATTGAACTATTCTTAATATATAACTCGAAATTCATGCATCTTTTCTTTTTTCAATTAAAATTTTCTTTTAAGCAAGGTGATAGATGCATGGAATATTTTATAGCTTTAAGATATAAAGATGATCATGCACTAGAAACAGACAATAAAACAAAATTCATGGAAAACAGATAAATGACATAGGTAACGAGAAGTATGGAATGAATCTACCTCAGTGATGGCGGCTACTACTCATTCTGGAGGATCCAACTTGATTTCTTCTATGTCATGCCCCTCCCTTTGTTGTTCTTCCCTCATGGCTCTTTGATCTTCTCTTATGTCATGGAGGACGGTGGAATGTTCTTGATGTCCCATCATTAGTTGATCCATGTTGGGGCTTAATTCTCCTAGAGAAGTGTGCAATTGGTCACAATAGCCTTGGGGAGGAAAATGAATCCCTTGAGGTATCTCAGGGATTTCTTGTTGAGGCAGTGATGAGCAGATAATTTATACGCTTTTTGGCATTATTTTTACATAGTTTTTAATATGTTTTAGTTACTTTTTAGTATATTTTTATTAGGTTTTATGCGAAAATCACATTTCTGGACTTTACTATGAGTTTGTATGTTTTCTATGATTTCAGGTATTTTCTGGCTGAAATTGAGGGACCTGAGCAAAAATCTGATTCAGAGGCTGAGAAAGGACTGAATATGCTGTTGGATTCTGACCTCTCTGCACTCGAAGTGGATTTTCTGGAGTTACAGAAGCCCAATTGGCGCCCTCTCAATTGCGTTGGAAAGTAGACATCTTGGGCTTTCCAGCAATGTTTAATAGTTCATACTTTGTCTGAGATTTGATGGCCCAAACTGGCGTCCAAACGTCGACCGGAGACCCTTTTCTGGCGTAAAATGCCAGAACTGGCACCAAAGCTGGAGTTAAATGCCCAAACTGACACCAAAACTGGCATTTAAACTCCAAGAAGAGCCTATGCACGTGAAAGCTTCAACGCTCAGCCCAAACACACACCAAGTGGGCCCCAGAAGTGGATTTCTGCACTATCTACACTTAGTTACTCATTTTCTGTAAACCTAGTTTACTACTTTAGTATAAATAGTACTTTTTACTATTGTATTCATATCTTTAGATCATTTTTGAGACTAACTTTAGATCACTTTTGATCTCTTGATCACGTTTTGGGGGCTGGCCATTCGTCCATGCATGGACCTTCATCACTTATGTATTTTCAACGGTGGAGTTTCTACACCTCAAAGATTAAGGTGTAGAGCTCTGCTGTTCCTCATGAATTAATGCAAAGTACTATTATTTTCTATTCAATTCATGCTTATTCTTATTCTAAGATATTCACTTGTACTTCAACCTGATGGATGTGATGATCCGTGACACTCATCATCATCCTCCCTTATGAATGCGTGCCTGACAACCACCTCCGTTCTATCTGCAAGAGCTTGAGTGTGTATCTCTTGGCCTCCTGGTTCACGATGCATGGTTGCCTCTCCTGACAACAGAGCGTTCCATTCCATGAGATCAGAGTCTTTGTGGTATAAGCTAGAATTAATTGGCAGCATTCTTGAGATCCGGAAAGTCTAAACCTTGTCAGTGGTATTCCGAGTAGGATCTGGGATGGGATGACTGTGACGAGCTTCAAACTCATGATTGTTGGGCGCAGTGATAGTGTGCAAAAGGATCAATGGATCTTATTCTGACACAATCGAGAACCGACAGCTGATTAGCCATGCGGGAAACCGTAGCAGATATGTTTTCACTAAGAGGACGGATGGTAGCCATTGACAATGGTGATCCACCAACATACAGCTTGCCATGGAAGAGAGTACGCATGATTGGATAAGGACAATAGGAAAGCAGAGGCTCAGAGGGAACAAAGCATCTCCATACGCTTATCTGAAATTCCCACCAATGAATTGCATAAGTATCTCTATCCTATTTTATGTTTTATTTCTTTTTTTAATCATCAAAACCTCAAAACCATTTGAATCCGCCTGACTGAGATTTACAAGATGACCATAGCTTGCTTCAAGCCGACAATCTCCGTGGGATCGACCCTTACTCATGTAAGGTATTACTTGGACAACCCAGTGCACTTGCTGGTCAGCTGCGCGGATGATGAGCGGATAATTTATACGCTTTTTGGCATTGTTTTTAGGTAGTTTTTCGTATGATCTAGTTACTTTTAGGGATGTTTTCATTAGTTTTTATGCTAAACTCACATTTATAGACTGTACTATGAGTTTGTGTGTTTTTCTGTGATTTCAGGTATTTTCTGGCTAAAATTGAGGGACTTGAGCAAAACTCTGATAGGAGGCTGACAAAGGACTGCTGATACTATTGGAATCTGACCTCCCTGCACTCAAAATGAATTTTCTAGAGCTACAGACCTTCAAATGGCACGCGCTCAACGGCGTTAGAAAGTAGACATCCAGAGCTTTCCAGCAATATATAATAGTCCATACTTTATTCGTAATTAAATGACGTAAATTGGCGCTCAACGCCAGTTCCATGCTGCATTCTGGAGTCAAACGCCAAAAACACGTCACGAACCAGAGTTGAATGCCCAAAACACGTTACAACTTCGCGTTCAACTCCAAGAGAAGCCTCAGCTCGTGGATAGATCAAGCTCAGCCCAAGCACACACCAAGTGGGCCCCGGAACTGGATTTATGCATCAATTACTTACTTCTGTAAACCCTAGTAGCTAGTTTAGTATAAATAGAACTTTTTACTAGTGTGTTAGACATCTTTGGTCTCAGTTTTATTTTATTATCCATCCTAGGAGACTACTGATCACGTTTTTGGGGGCTGGCCATTCGGCCATGCCTGGACCTTCATCACTTATGTATTTTCAACGGTGGAGTTTCTGCACACCATAGATTAAAGGTGTGGAGCTCTGCTGTACCTCAAGTTTCAATTCAATTCGACTTATTCCTATTCTAAGATATTCGTTGCACTTCAACATGATGAATGTGATGATCCGTGACACTCATCATCATTCTCACCTATGAACGGGTGACTGACAACCACTTCCGTTCTACCTTAGACCGGGTGCATATCTCTTGGATTCCTTAATCAGAATCTTCGTGGTATAAGCTAGAATTGATGGCGACATTCATGGGAATCCGGAAAGTCTAACCTTGTCAGTGGTATTCCGAGTAGGATTCCGGGATTGAATGACTGTGACGAGCTTCAAACTCGCGATTGCTGGGCATGATGACAAACGCAAAAGTATCAAGGGATTCTATTCCAACATGATCGATAACCGACAGATGATTAGCCGTGCTGTGACAGAGCATTTGGACCATTTTCACTGAGAGGATGGGATGTAGCCATTGACAACGATGATGCCCTATATACAGCTTGCCATAGAAAGGAGTGATAAAGATTGGATAAAAGCAGTAGGAAAGCAGAGATTCAGAAGGCACAAGCATCTCCATGCACCTATCTGAAATTCCCACTATTGAATTATATGAGTAACTATTTACTATTTTATTCCTTCACGTATACTATAATTTCTTAATACAGTTGAATCCGCCTGACTGGGATTACAAGATGACTATAGCTTGCTTCATACCAACAATATCTGTGGGATCGACCCTTACTCACATAAGGTATTACTTGGACGACCCAGTACACTTGCTGGTTAGTTGTGCGGAGTTGTGACTAAGTGTGATTCATGTTTGAGAGCACCAAGTCTTTGGAGCCATTGTTGATGATCACAATTTCGTCCACCAAGTTTTTGGCACCGTTGTCGGGGATTGTTCGAGTCTGGACAACTAACGGTTCATCTTGTTGCTCAGATTAGGTAATTTTCTTTTCAAAAAGTTTTCAAAAATCTTTCAAAATTTTTTTTCTTTATTTTCGTTTTTCTAAAGAGTATTTTCGAAAAATTTATTAAGAAAATACAAAAAAAATCATAAAATCATAAAAATAAAAAATATTTTTTGTTTCTTGTTTGAGTCTTGAGTCAATTTTTAAGTTTGGTGTCAATTACATGTTTTAAAAATTATTATGCATTTTTCGAAAAATTCATGCATTCATAGTGTTCTTCATGATCTTTAAGTTGTTCTTAGTAAATCTTCTTGTTTGATCTTGATGTTTTCTTGTTTTGTGTCTTTTATTGTTTTTCATATGCATTTTTGCATTCATAGTATCCATGCATTAAAGAATTCTAAGTTTGGTGTCTTGCATGTTTTCTTTGCATCAAAAATTTTTCAAAAATATGTTCTTGATGTTCATCATGATCTTCAAAGTGTTCTTGGTATTCATCTTGACATTCATAGTGTTCTTGCATGCATTATGAGTTTTGATTCATAATTTTTATGTTGTGAGTCATTTTTGTTGTTTTTCTCTCTCATCATTAAAAATTTTAAAAAAATAAAAAATATCTTTTCCTTTTTTTTCTCATAATTTTCGAAAATTTGAGTTGACTTAGTCAAAAAATTTTAAAATTAGTTGTTTCTTACAAGTCAAGCCAAACTTTCAATTTTAAAAATCCTATCTTTTCAAAACTTTTTCAAAAATTAAATCTTTTTTATTTTTCTTATTAATTTTCGAAATTTTCTTTTTTTAAAAAAATGTGTTTTTCAAAATTTTTTTTCTTAATTTTATCTTTATTTTCGAAAATTACACTAACAATTAATGTGATAGATTCAAAAATTTGAAGTTTGTTACTTTCTTGTTAAGAAAGGTTCAATCTTTAAATTCTAAATAATATCTTTTAGTTTCTTGTTAGTTAAGTAATTAATTTTAATTTTGAAAATTAAATCTTTTTCAACCATATTTTTTTATCATATCTTTCATATCATATCTTTTTCAAAATTTTATCTTTTTCAAAAATTTGATTTTAAAATATCTTATCTAACCTATTATCTTCTTATCTTTAAAAATTTGATTTTAATATCTTTTTCAACTAACTATTTGACTTTTTGTTTGTTTCTTATCTTTTTCAAAACCACCTAACTACTTCTCCCTCTCTAATTTTCGAAAATATCTCACCTCTTTTTCAAAATTCTTTTTAATTAATTAACTAATTGTTTTAAAATTTTAATTTTAATTCTATCTCATCTTTAATTTTTGAAAATCATTAACTCCTTTTCAAAATTAATTTTCGAATTCTCTCTCTCATTTTCTTCTATTTATTTATTCATTTACTAACTCTTCTCTTCACCTCTCTTCATCTCCAATCACTGCCTCTATCCTTACCCATGTGTTTGGATTCTCCTTTCTTTATTCTTTTCTTCTTCTACTAATAATAAGGATCCTCTTTGCTGTGACATAGAGGATTCCTCTTCTTTTCTTGTTCTCTTTTCTTTCATATGAGCAGGAACAAGGAAAAAAAATACTCTTGTTGAAGCTGATCCTGAACCTGAAAGGACTCTGAAGAGGAAACTAAGAGAAGCTAAATTACAACAATTCAGAGGCAAACTTTCTGAAATTTTCAAACAAGAGAAGGAGATGGCAGCCGAACCCAACAACAATAATGCAAGGAGGATGCTTGGTGATTTTACTAAACCCACGTCCAAGTTTGATGGAAGAAGCATCTCAATTCCTGCCATTGGAGCAAACAATTTTGAGCTAAAACCTCAATTAGTTGCTTTAATGCAACAGAACTGCAAGTTTCATGGACTTCCATCTGAAGATCCTTACCAGTTTTTAACTGAGTTCTTGCAGATTTGTGAGACTGTTAAGACGAATGGAGTAGATCCTGAAGTCTACATGCTCATGCTTTTCCCTTTTGCTGTAAGAGACAGAGCTAGAACATGGTTGGACTCACAACCTAAAGATAGCCTGGACTCCTGGGATAAGCTGGTCACGGCCTTCTTGGATAAATTCTTTTCTCCTCAAAAGCTGAGCAAGCTTAGAGTGGATATTCATACCTTCAAGAAAAAAGATGGTGAATCCCTCTATGAAGCTTGGGAAAGATACAAGCAGATGACCAAAAAGTGTTCTTCTGACATGTTTTCAGAGTGGACCATATTAGATATATTCTATTATGGTCTATCTGAGTTTTCCAAGATGTCATTGGACTACTCTGCAGGTGGATCCATTCACCTAAAGAAAACGCCTGCAGAAGCTCAGGAACTTATTGACATGGTTGCAAATAACCAATTCATGTACACTTCTGAGAGGAATTCCGTGAATAATGGGACGCCTCAGAGGAAGGGAGTTCATGAAATTGATGCTCTGAATGCCATATTGGCTCAGAACAAAGTGTTGACTCAGCAAGTCAACATGATTTCTCAAAGTCTGAATGGATGGCAAAATGCATCCAATAGTACTAAAGAGGCATCTTCTGAAGAAGAAGCTTATGATCTTGAGAACCCTACAATGGCAGAGGTTAATTACATGGGTGAACCTATTGGAAACACCTATAATTCATCATAGAGAAATCATCCAAATTTCTCATGGAAGGATCAACAAAAGCCTCAACAAGGCTTTAATAATGGTGGAAGAAACAGGCTCAGCAATAACAAGCCTTTTCCATCATCTTCTCAGCAACAAACAGAGAATTCTGAGCAGAGCTCCTCTAATTTAGCAAATATGGTCTCTGATCTGTCTAAGGCCACTTTAAGTTTTATGAGTGAAACAAGGTCCTCCATCAGAAATTTGGAGGCACAAGTGGGCCAGCTGAGTAAGAAAGTAACTGAAACTCCTCCTAGTACTCACCCAAGCAATACAGAAGAGAATCCAAAGAGAGAGTGCAAGGCCATTGATATAGTCAATATGGCCGAATGCATAGAGGGAGGAAAGGACGAAAATCCTAGTGAGGAAGACCTCCTGGGACGTCCTCTGAGCAAGAAGGAGTCCCCTATTGAGGACCTAAAGGAATCTGAGGCTCATATAGAGACCATAGAGATTCCATTAAACCTCCTTCTGCCATTCATGAGCTCTGAAGACTATTCTTCCTCTAAAGAGGATGAAGATATAACTGGAGAGCAAGTTGCTCAATATTTAGGAGCTACCATGAAGCTGAATGCCAAGTTGTTTGCTAATGAGACTTGGGAAGGCAAACCTTCCTTGCTCATTAGTGAACTAGATACATGGGTTCAGCAAACATTACCTCAAAAGAGACAAGATCCTGGCAAATTCTTAATACCCTGTACCATAGGCACTATGACCTTTAACAAGGCTCTGTGTGACCTGGGGTCAGGCATAAATCTTATGCCACTCTCTGTAATGGAGAAACTAGGGATCATTTAGGTACAACCTGCCTTATTCTCATTACAATTGGTAGACAAGTCAGTAAGACAAGCTTATGGATTAGTAGAGGACATGTTAGTAAAGGTTGAAGGCCTTTACATCCCTGCTGATTTCATTATCTTAGACACTAGGTAGAAGGAGGATGAATGCATCATCCTTGGAAGACCTTTCCTAGCCACAGCAGAAGCTGTGATAGATGTTAACAGAGGAGAATTAGTTTTTCAATTGAATGGGGACTACCTTGTGTTTAAGGCACACGGCTATCCTTCTGTAACAAGGGAGAGTAAGCATGCATAGCTTCTCTCAGTACAGAGTCAAACAGAGCCCCCACAATCAAATTCTAAGTTTGGTGTTGGGAGGCCACAACCAAACTCTAAGTTTGGTATTGAATCCCCATATCCAAACTCTAAGTTTGGTGTTGGGAGTCCACAACATTGACCTGATCACCTTTGTGGCTCCAAGAGAGCCCACTGTCAAGCTAGTGACATTAAAAGAGCGCTTCTTGGGAGGCAACCTAATTTTTATTTATCTAATTTTATTTTATTTTCATTTTTTTATGTTTTATTAGGTTCATGATCATGTGGAGTCACGAAAAAAATATTAAAATTAAAAACAGAATAAAAAATAGCAGAAGAAAAATCACACCCTGGAGGAAGGACTTACTGGCATTTAAACGCCAGTAAGGAGCATCTGGCTGGCGTTCAACGCCAGAACAGAGCATGGATCTGGCGTTGAATGCCAGAAACAAGCATGGAACTAGCATTCAACGCCAGAAACATGTTGCACATTGGTGTTGAACACCCAGAACATGCATCACTTCGACGTTTAAACGCCAGAATTGCATGGAAAGGCATTTTACGTGCCTAATTGGTCCAGCGATGTAAATTCTTGACACCTCAGGATCTGTGGACTCCACAGGATCATCTCAAGATCTGTGGACCCCACAGGATCCCCACCTAACATATTCTCACCCTACCTCCTAATAATCCTATACCACACTTTCCCAAAAACCCTTCACCAATCACCTCAATCTCTCTTCCCAATTACCCCCTTTGATGAGCGGATAATTTATACGCTTTTTGGCATTGTTTTTAGTATGTTTTTAGTATATTTTAGTTAGTTTTTATTATATTTTTATTAGTTTTTAGTTAAAAATCATTTTTCTTCTGGGCTTTACTATGAGTTTGTGTGTTTTTCTGTGATTTCAGGTATTTTCTAGCTGAAATTGAGGGACCTGAGCAAAAAATCTGATTCAGAGACTGAAAAGGACTGCAGATGCTGTTGGATTCTGACCTCCCTGCACTCGAAATGGATTTTCTGGAGCTATAGAAGCCCAATTGGCACGCTCTCAACGGCGTTGGAAAGTAGACATCCTGGGCTTTCCAGAAATGTATAATAGTTCATACTTTGCTCGAGATTTGATGGCCCAAACCGGCGTTTCAAATCAGCTTCAGAATTCCCGGCGTTTAACGCCGGAACTGGCACAAAAATTGGAGTTAAACGCCCAAACCGGCATAAAAGCTGGCGTTTAACTCCAGAAAAAGTCTCTACACATGAAAGCTTCAATGCTCAGCCCAAGCACACACCAAGTGGACCCCGGAAGTGGATTTTTACGTCATTTACTCATTTTTGTATACCCTAGGTTACTAGTTCACTATTAATAGGATCTTTTGACATTGTTTCTGAACATCATGACACTTTACACGTTTCTCATGTGTGGAAAACGATCCAACACAAAACTCACCGGCAAGTGTACCGGGTCGCATCAAGTAATAATAACTCACATGAGTGAGGTCGATCCCACAGGGATTGAAGGATTGAGCAATTTTAGTTTAGTGGGTGATTTAGTCAAGCGAATCAAGTTTTAGTTGAGTGATTTGTGTTTAATAGAAAGTAAATGACATTAAATGTAAAGGGGGAAGGGAAAAGTGCAGTAAATTGAAGAACAGAATTGTAAATGTGCAGAATCTTAAAGAGCAAGAAAGTAAATTACTGAAACTTAAAGTGCAAGAAACTTAAATTGCAGTAACTTAAATGGCAATAAAGATAAATGGCTTGAATATAAAAGGGAATTGAGGAATGAGATTGCAAGATCTAAACAGAGAAGAAGCAAATTGCAGCAATTGATTGAGCAGAAATTAAATCAGAAGCAAATATCATTCAAACAGAAAGAAAATAAGATGCAGTAAAGGTTCACAGAAGAACC
>NC_029773.3:63431777-63433590 GCF_000817695.3 Arachis duranensis
ACTCAGAAAACAGAAGAGTAGAATTGCCTAGGGGAAATGAGGAAGAAGATCATTCAATTCTTCCTTGATCCTCTTAGTTCTCGGACAAGTCTCTCAAGAAAGCTCAAAGACAAAGGAGATTCAAAAGCTCTAAAAAATAAGAGTAAAAATTCAAAGCTCAAAGTAAAGATAGCTAAAAGGTCCTAATTACATCAAACTAAGTCCTATTTATACACTTTCTATTCTTGGATAATGGGATTTGGATGGGCTTTTGAATTGGTGAAGAAATGAGTTCAAAAGAAATTTTAATTTAAATTTTGGCCCAAAAAGATTCACTCCCAGGAGGCTGCCCTGCCCTTGTGGAGGGCAGGGCAGAAATTTGATGCTTGGTGCTAGCAATTGGTGCGGCCATGGTGCATTTTGGTGCGAGTTGGTGCGCGTCTGGTGCGAGGTTGGTGCGCCAGAGGCTGCCCTGCCCGCGCCAAGGGCAGGGCGGGAAAGCTGATGCGCCAGGATGTGAGGCGTGCGTGCGGATGGTGCTGCCAGAAGGAAATTTGGTGCGCCAGGAAGAGTGTTTGGTGCGTGGGACGCTAAACGCTGCCCTGCTCGCGCCAAGGGCAGGGCAGGAACGGGTTGGTGCGCCAGGGAAGGAACGCGCGCGCCAGATGCTGCCAGGACGAGGAAATTGGTGCGCCAGGAAGCAAAGTTGGTGCGCCAAGGTTTTGTGTGTGATGCGCCAATTCAAATGCTGCCCTGCCCGCGCCAAGGGCAGGGCAAGGTTCCTTCCTTCACGTCTCGGGTTCGAACCTGGGAGGGTGCAAACACGCTAATTATTTCTTGGCTTCTTGGCACGGTAGTGGGTCTTAGAGCTTGGCTTCCTCATGGTTCTTTGTTCGAACCTTGTGGCATGCATGGGTGACCTTTTTTTCTTGATTTCTTTCCTTGAG
This sequence comes from Arachis duranensis, assembly GCF_000817695.3. Classification (NCBI taxonomy): domain Eukaryota; kingdom Viridiplantae; phylum Streptophyta; class Magnoliopsida; order Fabales; family Fabaceae; genus Arachis; species Arachis duranensis. The sequence goes on from NC_029773.3 coordinate 63,432,704, forward strand.
ATGCCCGATTCTGCTCTCCACAAGGGCAGGGCAGAGTTTGCTTCTCTTGGCTCCAAGGCACCATTTTGTGCTCTGCCCTTGGAGTGGGCAGGGCAGAGTTGCCTATGCTTGCTTGGTCACCTAATGCTGCCCTCCTAGAGGGCATTCTGCCCTTGTAGAGGGCAAGGTTGCTTCCCCATTGTGATGCGGCACGCTTCTCTCTTCTTTGGCCACGCTTTCCTTTTCTTGTGTCACGCTTCTTAGGCCACGCTTTTCATTTTCTTTTCTTTTCTTCACCTACAATAAACCAAACAACCACTCAAAGTATCACTAAATTCAAGAGGCTTATAAATCAATTAAAATGCAATTAAAATTAGCTCAAACCTCAATGATTAACATTAAATTCATGGTGGTTGCTTGATTTAAAGAAGTTATGCATTTTCACTCCAAATCACTTACTTAGGATGCAAGAAAGTGCATAAATGCTAACAAAACAAGTGAAATTAGCTTGAAAAATGGGTATATGATGACTTGTCATCACAACACCAAACTTAAACCTTGCTTGTCCCCAAGCAAGCATCAAAACTAAGAGTAAATGAAATGAATAAGAAAAGAATGCATATCCTTATTATGCAGATAGCAGAACTTGATCTTATGGGACATTTATGCAGACAATGATACTCACTTATTGTTGCTGCTGCATAATACATATCTTTCTTCAAAGGCTTGCTAACTTGCTGTTATAAGACTCTCCTTTTACTCACTCCCTTGCTAACTCTTCTTGGCTTATAATGCTTTAACAAGCTTATTATTCTGTTAGAGGTTGGGTGTCAAATGCTGCAGCATAGCCTTTGGCTATATTTTCTTTTCTTTTGCTCAACATCTTTCCACCACAGACACATGGCTCA
>NC_029773.3:63436343-63438503 GCF_000817695.3 Arachis duranensis
TGATGTGTGGAAAACGATCCAACACAAAACTCACCGGCAAGTGTACCGGGTCGCATCAAGTAATAATAACTCACATGAGTGAGGTCGATCCCACAGGGATTGAAGGATTGAGCAATTTTAGTTTAGTGGGTGATTTAGTCAAGCGAATCAAGTTTTGGTTGAGTGATTTGTGTTTAACAGAAAGTAAATGACATTAAATGTAAAGGGGGAAGGGAAAAGTGCAGTAAATTGAAGAACAGAATTGTAAATGTGCAGAATCTTAAAGAGCAAGAAAGTAAATGACTGAAACTTAAAGTGCAAGAAACTTAAATTGCAGTAACTTAAATGGCAAGAAAGATAAATGGCTTGAATATAAAAGGGGATTGAGGAATGGGATTGCAGGATCTAAACAAAGAAGAAGTAAATTGCAGTAAATGGTTGAGCAGAAAGTAAATCAGAAGCAATAAGCATTCAAACAGAATTGAAATAAAATGTAGCAGAGGTTCACAGAAGAACCCAAAATGAGTAGTGATCTCAGGATCCCAAGGGCTTAGGTAGCAGAGCCTAAAACCCAATTTCCTTCCCCGATCTGAATTAACTAAGCAATTAACAGAAAATTTAAGATGAAGCAGTAGAAGAACAGATTTGGAATTCAATTATGCAGAAAACAAAATGCCAAGAGCTTGAATGGGAATTGGGACAGAATTTCCCCAATTTCACACACCCAATACTCAGAAAATAGAAGAGTAGAATTGCCCAAGGGAAATGAGGAAGAAGATCATTCAATTCTTCCTTGATCCTCTTAGTTCTCGGACAAGTCTCTCAAGAAAGCTCAAAGACAAAGGAAATTCAAAAGCTCTCAAAAATAAGAGTAAAAATTCAAAGCTCAAAGTAAAGGTAGCTAAAAGTTTTTTTTTAATTACATCAAACTAAGTCCTATTTATACACTTTCTATTCTTGGATAATGGGATTTGGATGGGCTTTTGAATTGGTGAAGAAATGAGTTCAAAAGAAATTTTAATTTGAATTTTGGCCCAAAAAGATTCACTCCCAGGAGGCTGCCCTGCCCTTGTGGAGGGCAGGGCAGAAATTTGATGCTTGGTGCTAGCAATTGGTGCGGCCATGGTGTGTTTTGGTGCGAGTTGGTGCGCGTCTGGTGCGAGGTTGGTGCGCCAGAGGCTGCCCTGCCCGCGCCAAGGGCAGGGCGGGAAAGCTGATGCGCCAGGATGTGAGGCGTGCGTGCGAATGGTGCTGCCAGAAGGAAATTTGGTGCGCCAGGAAGAGTGTTTGGTGCGTGGGACGCTAAACGCTGCCCTGCCCGCGCCAAGGGCAGGGCAGGAACGGTTTGGTGCGCCAGGAAAGGAACGCGCGCGCCAGATGCTGCCAGGACGAGGAAATTGGTGCGCCAGGAAGCAAAGTTGGTGCGCCAAAGTTTTGTGTGTGATGCGCCAATTCAAATGCTGCCCTGCCCGCGCCAAGGGCAGGGCAAGGTTCCTTCCTTCACGTCTCGGGTTCGATCCTGGGAGGGTGCAAACACGCTAATTATTTTCTTGGTTTCTTGGCACGGTAGTCACCCTTAGTCTTTGGCTTCCTCATGGTCCCTTGTTCGAGCCTTGTAGCATGCATGGGTAGCCTTTTTTTTCTTGATTTCTTTTCTTGAAGTGCCCGATTCTGCTCTCCACAAGGGCAGGGCAGAGTTTGCTTCTCTTGGTTCCAAGACATCATTTTGTGCTCTGCCCTTGGAGTGGGCAGGGCAGAGTTGCCTATGCTTGCTTGGTCTCCTAATGTTGCTCTCCTAGAGGGCAGTCTGCCCTTGTGGAGGGCAATGTTGCTTCCCCCATTGTGATACGGCACGCTTCTCTCCTCTTTGGCCACGCTTTCCTTTTCTTGTGTCACGCTTCTTAGGCCACGCTTTTCATTTTCTTTTCTTTTCTTCACCTATAATAAACCAAACAACCACTCAAAGTATCACTAAATTCAAGAGGCTTATAAATCAATTAAAATTCAATTAAAATGAGCTCAAACCTCAATGATTAACATTAAATTCATGGTGGTTGCTTGATTTAAAGAAGTTATGCATTTTCACTCCAAATCACTTACTTAGGATGCAAGAAAGTGCATAAATGCTAACAAAACAAGTGAAATTAGCTTGAAAAATGGGTATATGATGACTTGTCATCA
>NC_029773.3:63438584-63442867 GCF_000817695.3 Arachis duranensis
GGCATTCAAGAGAATCCGGAAGGTCTAAACCTTGTCTGTGGTATTCTGAGTAGGATTCAATGATTGAATGACTGTGACGAGCTTCAAACTCCTGAGGGCGGGGCGTTAGTGACAGACGCAAAAGAATCACTGGATTCTATTCCAACCTGATTGAGAACCGATAGATGATTAGCTGTGCTGTGATAGAGCGCGTTGAACATTTTTACTGAGAGGATGGGAGGTAGCCATTGACAACAGTGAAACCCTACATACAGCTTGCCATGGAAGGAGTCTCGCGTGCTTGAAGAAGAAGACAGTAGGAAAGCAAAGATTCAGAAGATAGAGTATCTCCGAAACCTCAACCTGTTCTCCATTACTGCAAAACAAGTACTTATTTCATGTTTTTTTACTTTTCACAATCAACCCTGATAATTATTGATATCCTGACTAAGAGTTGCAAGATAACCATAGCTTGCTTCAAGTCGACAATCTCTGTGGGATCGACCCTTACTCACGTAAGGTATTACTTGGACGACCCAGTGCACTTGCTGGTTAGTTGTGCGGGATTGCAAAAGTGTGATTGTAATTTTGTGCACCAAGTTTTTGGCGCCGTTGTCGGGGATTGTTCGAGTTTGGATAACTGACGGTCTATCTTGTTGCTTAGATTAGGACTGTTTTATTTTTGTTGGTTTATAGTCTTTTATTTGATTTTAGTTTCATATTTTAAGTTTGGTGTCTTCCTTGTGTTTTCCTTGAAGTTTTCGAAAATTTGTGTTTGATTTTCTAAAAATGTTAAGTTTCGTGTCTTTTGTGCTTTTATTCACTTAAAAATTTTTCAAAAATTTGTTCTTGGTGTTCATCTTGACCTTCAAAGTGTTCTTGGTGTTCATCTTGACATTCAAAGTTTTCTTGTTTGTTCTCTTTGTTTTGATCTAAAATTTTTAAGTTTAGTGTCTTTTTGTTGTTTTTCTCTTTCCTCATTAAAATTTAAAAATCAAAAAATTATCCTTTCCTTATTTTACTCATAATTTTCGAAATTTTGCATTAATTTAGTCAAAGATTTTCAAAATCATATCTTTTTTTTAGTCAAGTCAAAATTCTAATATCAAAAATTGATCTTTTCAAATCTTTTTCAAAAATCAAATCTTTTTAATGGCAATCATATTTTCAATCATATCTTTTTAATTGCTAATTCCAAATTCTTTTTAATTAACTAATTGATTTAGTTTTCAATTTGCTTTGATCTTATTTTCTTTCAGTTTTCAAAATTTTATTTATTTTCCATTTATTTTATTTTTTTTCTTTCGGTCACTTTTAATAAAAAAAATAAAAAAAATAATATCCGCATCATCTCCCTTTCTCCATCATGGATCTAAGTGGAATTGAGCAGTCCAGAAGGACTCTGGGGTCATATGCTAACCCCATTACAGCTGCATATGGTAGTAGCATCTGTATACCTCCCATTAAAGCAAGAAGCTTTGAGCTAAATCCTCAACTCATTATCATGGTGCAGCAAAATTGCCAGTATTCCGGTCTTCCATAGGAAGAACCTACTGAGTTTCTGGCACAATTCTTACAAATTGCTGACACAGTACCAAAATCCCTCTGAGGACAGTAAGAGCCCAGAGAGGAACACTTTTGGCGTTCAAACGCCAGAAAAGGGGGGGAAAGCTGGCGTTAAACGCCCATTCCCTGCCCAGTTCTGGCGTTCAAACGCCAGAAAAGGGGGGAAAGCTGGCGTTAAACGCCCATTCCCTGCCCAGTTCTGGCGTTTAAACGCCAGAGAAGGGAGAGAAGTTGGCGTTAAACGCCCAATTTCCACCCAATCCTGGCGTTCAGACGCCAAGGGAGGATCAGACACCTGATAGTGCTGACAGTAATCCCTCTAACAAGGCTTCTTCAACCACTTCTGTAAGGAATAAACCTGCAGCAACTAAGGTTGAAGAATATAAAGCCAAGATGCCTTATCCTCAGAAACTCTGCCAAGCGGATTAGGATCAGTGGCTACTGCCATAACTGCCTCAGAAGCTTTGTAGACTATCTAAGGACTCTTGAAATAAAGATTCCATTTACACAGGCACTTGAGCAAATACCTTCTTATGCTAAGTTCATGAAAGAGATCTTAAGTCATAAGAAGGATTGGAGAGAAACTGAAAAAGTGTTTCTCACTGAAGAATGCAGTGCAGTCATTCTGAAAAGCTTACCAGAAAAGCTTCAAGATCCAGGAAGCTTTATGATACCATGCACATTAGAAGGTGCTTGCACCAAGACAGCTCTATGTGATCTTGGGGCAAGTATCAACCTAATACCTGCATCCACTATCAGAAAGCTCGGCTTGACTGAAGAGGTCAAACCAACCCGAATATGTCTTCAACTTGCTGATGGCTCCATTAAATACCCATCAGGCATAATTGAGGTCATGATTGTCAAGGTTGGGCCATTTGCCTTTCCCACTGACTTTGTAGTGCTGGAAATGGAGGAGCACAAGAGTGCAACTCTCATTCTAGGAAGACCTTTCCTAGCAACTGGACGAACCCTCATTAACATCCAAAAAGGGGAATTAACTCTGAGAGTCAATGAGGATGAGTTCAAGTTGAATGTTGTCAAAGCTATGCAGCATCCAGACACATCACATGACTGCATGAGCGCTGATATTATTGACTCTTTGGTGGAGGAGGTCAATATGACTGAAAGTCTTGAATCAGAGCTAGAGGACATCTTTAAAGATGTTCAGCCTAATCTGGAGGAACTAAAGGAAATAAAAGAAATTCTGAAAATTTCTCAAGAAGAAGATAAGCCTCCTAAACCCGAGCTCAAGCCACTACCACCATCCCTGAAATATGCATTTCTGGGAGAAGGTGACACTTTTCCAGTGATCATAAGCTCTGCTTTAAATCCACACGAAGAGGAAGCACTAATTCAAGTGCTAAGGACACACAAGACAGCTCTTGGATGGTCCATAAGTGATCTTAAGGGCATTAGCCCAACAAGATGCATGCACAAGATCCTATTAGAGAACGATGCTAAGCCAGTGGTTCAACCACAAAGGCGGCTAAATCCAGCCATGAAGGAGGTGGTGCAGAAAGAGGTCACTAAGTTACTAGAGGCTGTGATTATTTATCCTATTTCTGATAGCCCTTGGGTGAGCCCTGTCCACGTTGTCCCCAAGAAGGGAGGCATAACAGTGGTTCATAATGAAAAGAATGAACTGGTTCCTACAAGAACAGTTATAGGGTGGCGTATGTGTATTGACTACAGAAGGCTCAACACAGCAACCAGGAAGGATCATCTTCCTTTACCATTCATAGACCAGATGCTAGAGAGACTGGCAGGTCATGAATATTACTACTTTTTGGATGGCTATTCAGGTTACGACCAAATTGCAGTAGATCCTCAGGACCAAGAGAAAACAGCATTTACATGTCCTTCTGGAGTATTTGCCTACAGAAGGATGCCTTTTGGTCTGTGCAATGCACCTGCAACCTTTCAGAGGTGCATGCGCTCTATCTTTTCAGATATGGTAGAGAAATTTCTAGAAGTCTTCATGGATGACTTTTCAATATTTGGAGACTCATTCAGCTCCTACCTTAACCATCTAGCACTTGTTCTGAAAAGATGCCAAGAGACCAACCTAGTTTTAAACTGGGAAAAATGTCACTTTATGGTGACTGAAGGGATTGTCCTTGGGCATAAAATTTCAAACAAGGGAATAGAGGTGGATCAAGCTAAAGTTGAAGTAATTGAAAAATTACCACCACCTACCAATGTGAAGGCAATCAGAAGCTCCACCTGCCAATGTTAAGGCAATCAGAAGCTTTCTGGGGCATGCAGGATTCTACAGAAGGTTTATAAAGGATTTTTCAAAAATTGCCAAACCTCTGAGTAATCTGCTAGCTGTTGACATGCCATTTATCTTTGATAAGGAGTGTCTGTAGGCGTTTGAGACTCTGAAAGCTAAGCTGGTCACAGCACCAGTCATCTCTGCACCAGACTGGACGTTACCATTTGAACTAATGTGTGATGCCAGTGACCATGCCATTGGTGCAGTATTGGGACAAAGGCACGGTAAGCTTCTGCACGTCATTTATTATGGCAGCCGTATTCTAAATGATGCACAGAAGAACTACACAACCACAGAAAAGGAGTTACTTGCAATGGTCTATGCCATTGACAAGTTTAGATCCTATCTAGTAAGATCAAAAGTGATTCTGTACACTGACCATGCTGCTCTTAAATATCTACTCACAAAGCAGGATTCAAAACCCAGGCTCATAAGATGGGTGTTGCTTCTGCAAGAGTTTGAT
>NC_029773.3:63443005-63444767 GCF_000817695.3 Arachis duranensis
CCTTTCCGGATGAGCAATTATTTGCTATTCAGGAAGCTCCGTGGCTTGCAGACAGTGCAAACTATAAGACTCAAGGTTCTCTTTCTGTAACGATGGAAAGGAAGCATGAAGAGCTTCTCTCAAAACAGAGTCAAACAGAGCCCCCACAGTCAAACTCTAAGTTTGGTGTTGGGAGGCCACAACCAACTTCTAAGTTTGGTGTTGAACCCCCACATTCAAACTCTAAGTTTGGTGTTGGGAGGTTCCGACATGGCTCTGAGTATCTGTGAGGCTCCATGAGAGCCCACTGTCAAGCTACTGACATTAAAGAAGCGTTTGTTGGGAGGCAACCCAATGTTATATTTATTATTTTCCTTTGTTATTTTAGGTTTTCTATAGGTTGATGATCATGGAAAGTCACAAAATCAATTGAAAAAGCAGAAACAGAATGAAAAAATAGAAAAAAAAATAGCACACCCTGGAGGAAAACTTGCTAGCGTTTAAACGCCAGTAAGGGCAGCAAATGGGCGTTTAACGCCCAGTCTGGCACCATTCTGGGCGTTTAACGCCAGAAAGGGGCACCAGACTGGCGTTAAACGCTCGGAATGGGCACCAGACTGGCGTTAAATGCCAGGAATGGGCACCAAGCTGGCGTTAAACGCCAGAAATGGGCACCAGCCCCGCGTTTAACGCCAGGATTGGCAGAAGGAGCATTTTTGCTCGCCACTTGGTGCAGGGATGAATTATCCTTGACACCTCAGGATCTGTGGACCCCATAGGATCCCCACCTACCCTACCACTCTCTCTCTTCTTTCTTCTTTTGCTCGAGGACGAGCAAACCTTCTAAGTTTGGTGTGGTAAAAGCGTTGCTTTTTGTTTCTCCATAACCATTTATGGCACCTAAGGCCGGAGAAACCTCGAGAAAGAGGAAAGGGAAGGCAAAAGCTTCCACCTCCGAGCCATGGGAGATAGAGAGATTCATCTCAAGGGATGCACTTTCCTCCACAAAACTATTGGGAGCAAATCAACACCTCCCTAGGAGAATTGAGTTCCAACATGGGACAACTAAGGGTGGAGCACCAAGAACATTCCATCCTCCTCCATGAAATTAAAGAAGATCATAGAATCATGAGAGAGGAGCAACAAAGGCAAGGAAGAGACATTGAGGAGCTCAAGCACTCCATAAGATCTTCAAGAGGAAGAACAAGCCGCCATCACTAAGGTGGACCCGTTCTTTAATCTCCTTGTTCTTTATTTTCTATGTTTCAAATTTTTATGCTTATGTTTATCTATGTTTGTGTCCTATTACATGATCATTGGTATCTTAGTGTCTATGCCTTAAAGCTTTGAATGTCCTATGAATCCATCACCTTTCTTAAATGAAAGATGTTTTTATTACAAAAGAACAAGAAGTACAGAATTTCGAATTTATCTCTGAAACTAGTTGAATTAGTTTGATGTGGTGACAATACTTTTTGTTCTCTGAATGAATGCTTGAACAGTGCATATGTCTTTTGAATCCGTTGTTTAAAGAATGTTAAATTTGTTGGCTCTTGAAAGAATGATGGAAAAGGAGAAATGTTATTGAGGATCTAAAAAAATTCATCAAATTGATTCTTGAAGAAAGAAAAAGCAAAAAAAAAAAGAAAAAAGAGAGAGAAGAAGAAAAAGCAAGCAGAAAAAGCCAATAGCCCTTTAAACCAAAAGGCAAGGGTAGAAATAAAAAGTGATCCAAGGCAAAAAGAGTGTGCTTAAGAACCCTGGACACCTCTAATTGGGGACT
>NC_029773.3:63445675-63449307 GCF_000817695.3 Arachis duranensis
CCGTTCTACCTTAGATTGAGTGGATATCTCTTGGATCCCTTAATCGGAATCTTCGTGGTATAAGGTAGAATTGATGGCGGCATTCAAGAGAATCTAGAAGGTCTAAACCTTGTCTGTGGTATTCTGAGTAGGATTCAAGGATTGAATGACTGTGACGAGCTTCAAACTCCTGAAGGCTGGGCGTTAGTGACAGACGCAAAAGAATCACTGGATTCTATTCCAACCTGATTGAGAACCGACAGATGATTAGCCGTGCTGTGACAGAGCGCGTTGAACATTTTCACTGAGAGGATGGGAGGTAGCCATTGACAACGGTGAAACCCTACATACAGCTTGCCATGGAAGGAGTCTCGCGTGCTTGAAGAAGAAGACAGTAGGAAAGCAGAGATTCAGAAGATAGAGCATCTCCGAAACCTCAACCTGTTCTCCATTACTGTAAAACAAGTACTTATTTCATGTTTTTTACTTTTCACAATCAACCCTGATAATTATTGATATCCTGACTAAGAGTTGCAAGATAACCATAGCTTGCTTCAAGTCGACAATCTCCGTGGGATCGACCCTTACTCACGTAAGGTATTACTTGGACGATCCAGTGCACTTACTGGTTAATTGTGTGGGATTGCAAAAGTGTGATTGCAATTTCGTGCACCACCCTTCACCACTCACATCCATCCACTCTTCCCCATAAACCCCACCTACCTTAAAAATTCAAATTTCTTTCCCACCCAAACCCACCCTAAATGGCCAAACCTACCCCCTCCTCTCCCTATATAAACCCCTCCATTCTCCTTAATTTTCACACAACACAACCCCCTCTTCTACACCTTGGCCGAATACACCTCCCCCTCACTTTCCTCCATATTTTCTCTTTTTATTCTTCTTTTCTTTCTTCTCTTGCTTGAGGGTGAGCAATATTTTAAGTTTGGTGTGGTAAAAGCATAAGCTTTTTATTTTTCCATTACCATTGATGGCACCTAAGACCGGAGAATCTTCTAGAAAAGGGAAAGGGAAGACAAAAGCTTCCACCTCCGAGTCATGGGAGATGGAAAGATTCATCTCCAAAGCCCATCAAGACCACTTCTATGATGTTGTGGCCAAGAAGAACGTGATCCCCGAGGTCCCTTTCAAGCTCAAGAAAAATGAGTATCCGGAGATCCGACATGAGGTCCAAAGAAGAGGTTGGGAAGTTCTAACCAACCCCATCCAACAAGTCGGAATCTTAATGGTTCAAGAGTTCTTTGCCAATGCATGGATCACTAGGAACCATGATCAAAGTAAGAACCCGAATCCAAAGAACTATCTTACAATGGTTCGGGGGAAATACTTAGATTTTAGTCCGGAAAATGTGAGGTTGGCGTTCAACTTGCCCATGATGCAAGGAGATGCACGCCACTACACTAGAAGGGTCAACTTTAATCAAAGGTTGGACGAAGTCTTTATGGACATATGTGTGGAAGGAGCTCAATGAAAAAGAGATTCCAAAGGCAAGCCGGTTCAACTAAGAAGACTGGACCTCAAGCCTGTGGCTAGAGGATGGTTGGAGTTCATCCAACGCTCCCTCATCCCCACTAGCAACCGATCTAAAGTTACTGTGGATCGGGCCATCATGATTCATAGCATCATGAATGGAGAGGAAGTAGAAGTTTATGAAGTCATCTCCCATGAATTCTACAAAATAGCCGATAAGTCCTCTACTTTGGCAAGGCTAGCTTTTCCTCATCTTATTTGCCATCTATGTTACTCAGCTGGAGTTATCATAGAAGGACACATCCTCATTGAGGAGGACAAGCCCATCACTAAGAAAAGGATGGAGCAAACAAGAGAGCCCACTCATGGAACCCAAGAGACGCATGAGGAAGCTCATCACCAAGAAATCCCGGAGATGCCTCAAGGGATGCACTTTCCTCCCAACAACTATTGGGAACAACTCAACACTTCCTTAGAAGATTTGAGTTACAATGTGGATCAATTAAGGGTGGAACATCAAGAGCACTCCATCATTCTCCATGAAATTAGAGAAGATCAAAGAGCAATGAGGGAAGAGCAACAAAGGCAAGGAAGGGACATAGAACAGCTTAAGGACATGATTGGTCCTTCAAGAAGAAGACACCACTAAGGTGGATTCATTCCTTGTTCTTATTTTTCTGTTTTTCGTTTTTATCTATGTTTTGTGTCTCTACTTCATGATCATTAGTATCTAGTAACTATGTCTTAAAGCTATGAATAAATTTCATAAATCCTTCACCTCTCTTAAATGAAAAATGTTTTTAATTCAAAAGAACAAGAAGTACATAAAATTCGAAAATTGTCCTTGAATTTAGTTTAATTATATTGATGTGGTGATAATACTTTTTGTTTTCTGAATGAATGCTTAAACAGTGCATATTTTTTGATCTTGTTGTTTATGAATGTTAAAGTTGTTGGCTCTTAAAAGAATGATGAACAAAGAGAAATGTTATCGATAATCAGAAAAATCATGAAATTGATTCTTGAAGCAAGAAAAAGCAGTGAAAAAGTAGAAGCTTGAAAAAATGGCGAAAAAAATATATAATAGAAAGAAAAAGAAAAATTAAGTAGAAAAATCCAATAGCCCTTAAAACTAAAAGGCAAGGGTAAAAAGGATCCAAGGCTTTGAGCATCAATGGATAGGAGGGCCTAAGGAAATAAATCCAGGCCTAAGTGGCTAAATCAAGCTGTCCCTAACCATGTGCTTGTGGCATGCAGGTCCAAGTGAAAAGCTTGAGACTGAGTGGTTAAAGTCATGATCCAAAGCAAAAAGAGTGTGTTTAAGAGCTCTGGACACCTCTAACTGGGGACTCTAGCAAAGCTGAGTCACAATCTGAAAAGGTTCACCCAGTCATGTGTCTGTGGCATTTATGTATCCGGTGGTAATACTGGAAAACAAAATGCTTAGGACCACGGCCAAGACTCATAATAGTAGCTGTGTTCAAGAATCAACAAACTTAACTAGTAGAATCAATAACACTATCTGAAATTCTAAGTTCCTAGAGAAGCCAATCATTCTAAACTTCAAAGGAAAAAGTGAGATGCCAAAACTGTTCAGAAGCAAAAAGCTACAAGTCCCGCTCATCTAATTAGAATTAATATTCATTGATATTTTAGAATTTATAGTATATTCTCCTCTTTCTGTATTAGTTGCTGTATATGCCTCTACTTATGTTTTACTTGTGTTGTATATACTTGTGCTTTTACTGGGGCTGAGGAGGTTCGGAAGGTGGTGGAGATGGGATCACATGGCTGATGAGCAGATAATTTATACGCTTTTTGGCACTATTTTTAGGTAGCTTTGAGTAGGATCTAGCTACTTTTAGGGATGTTTTCATTAGTTTTTATGATAAATTCACATTTCTGGACTTTACTATGAGTTTGTGTATTTTTCTGTGATTTTAGGTATTTTCTGGCTGAAATTGAGGGACCTGAGCAAAACTCTGATAGGAGGTTGACAAAGGACTGCTGATGCTGTTGGAATCTGACCTCCTTGTACTCAAAATGGATTTTCTGGAGCTACATAACTCCAAATGGCGCGCTCTCATTGGCGTTGGAAAGTAGACATCCAGAGCTTTCCATAAATATATAATAGTCCATACTTTATTCGTAATTAGATGATG
>NC_029773.3:63449399-63455883 GCF_000817695.3 Arachis duranensis
TCGTGGATAGATCAAGCTCAGCCCAAGCACACACCAAGTGGGCCCCGGAAGTGGATTTATGCATCAATTACTTACTTTTGTGAACCCTAGTAGCTAGTTTAGTATAAATAAAACTTTTTACTAGTGTATTAGACATCTTTGGTCTCAGTTTTATTTTATTATCCATCCTAGGAGACTATTGATCACATTTTTGGGGGCTGGCCATTCGGCCATGCCTGGACCTTCATCACTTATGTATTTTCAACGGTGGAGTTTCTGCACACCATAGATTAAGGGTGTGGAGCTCTGGTGTACCTCAAGTTTCAATGCAATTACTACTATTTTCTATTCAATTCGACTTATTCCTATTCTAAGATATTCGTTGCACTTCAACATGATGAATGTGATGATCCATGACACTCATCATCATTCTCACCTATGAACGCATAGAACGGAAGTGGTTGTCAGTCACGCGTTCATAGGTGAGAATGATGATGAGTGTCACGGATCATCACATTTATCATGTTGAAGTGCAACGAATATCTTAGAATAAGAATAAGCTAAATTAAATAGAAAATAGTAGTAATTGCATTAAAACTCGAGGTACAGCAGAGCTCCACACCCTTAATCTATGGTGTGTAGAAACTCCACCATTGAAAATACATAAGTGATAATGGTATTCATTGGCTTTGGCCCCAGAGAGGGAACCGGAATAACCAAGATGAAAAATGGTCTAAGAGACACCTAATACAATAGTTAAAAGTTCTATTTATACTAAATTAGCTACTAGGGTTTACAGAAATACGTCTAAGTGCAGAAATCCACTTCCGGGGTCCACTTTGGTGTGTGCTTGGGCTGAGCTTGAGCTTTACACGTGCAGAGGCTTCTCTTGGGGTTAAACGCCAAGTTGTAACATGTTTTTGACATTTAACTCTGGTTTGTGACGTGTTTCTGGCGTTTTACTCCAGAATGCAGCATGGACCTGGCGTTAAACGCCAGTTTGCATCATCTAAACTCGAATAAAGTATGAACTATTATATATTGATGGAAAGCTCTAGATGTCTAATTTCCAACGCTATTGAGAGCGTGCCATTTGGAGTTCTGTAGCTCTAGAAAATCTATTTCGAGTGTAGGGAGGTCAGAATCCAACAGCATCAGCAGTCCTTTTTCAGCCTGAATCAGATTTTTGCTCAGGTCCCTCAATTTCAGCCAGAAAATACCTGAAATCACAGAAAAACACACAAACTCATAGTAAAGTCTAGAAATGTGAATTTTGCATAAAAAATAATGAAAACATCCCTAAAAGTAGCTAGATCCTACTAAAAACTACCTAAAAACAATACCAAAAAGCGTATAAATTATCCGCTCATCACAATCTTTTAGTTTCTTGTTAGTCAAGTCATCAACTTCAATTTTCAAAATCAAATCTTTATAAATTTCTTTTTCAAATATTTTTCAAAATAGATTTCAATCATATCTTTTTCAAAACTTAATTTCAAAATCTTTTTCTAACTTCTTATCTTTTCAAAATTTATTTTCAAATCTTTTTCAATTAACTACTTTTTTCTCTCTAATTTTCGAAAACCACTAAAAACTTTTTCAAAATTCTTTTTAATTAACTAATTATTTTCATTTCTAATTTTATTTCTTCTAATATTTTTGAATCTCTCCTCTCTCTCATCTCTTTCTATTTATTTATTTATTTACTAACACTTCTTTCTTTCTTAAAATTCGAACCCTCTCTCCCTCTCTGTGTTCAAATTCTCTTTATTTTCTCTCTACCTCATTCTTCTCTCCTCTCTTCTTCTACTCATATAAAGGAATCTCTATACTTTGACATAGAGGATTCCTCTTCTTTTCTGTTATCTTCTTTTTCACATGAGAAGGAACAAGGATAAAGATATTCTTGTTGAAACCGATTCTGAACCTGAAAGGACTCTGAAGAGGAAGCTAAGAGAAGCTAAAGCATAACTCTCTGGAGAGTACCTTACAGAAGAATTCGAAAAAGAAACAGACATGGCCAAACCCAATAACAATGCAAGGAAGATGCTTGGTGACCATGCTGTACCAACTTCTAACTTCTATGGAAGAAGCATCTCAATTCCTGCCATTGGAGCAAACAACTTTAAGCTTAAGCCTCAATTAGTTTCTCTAATGCAGCAGAACTGCAAGTTTCATGGACTTCCATCAGAAGATCCTCATCAGTTCTTATCTGAATTCTTGCTGATCTGTGATACTATTAAGACCAATGGGGTTGATCCTGAGGTCTACAAACTTATGCTTTTTCCCTTTGCTATAAGAGACAGAGCTAGGACATGGTTGGACTCACAACCTAGAGAAAGCATGAACTCTTGGGACAAGCTGGTCAATGCTTTCTTGACCAAATTCTTTCCACCTCAAAAGATGAGTAAGCTCAGAGTGGATGTCCAAACCTTCAGACAGAAGGAAGGTGAATCCCTCTATGAAGCTTGGGAAAGATACAAACAATTAACCAAAAGGTGTCCTTCTGGCATGTTTCCAAAATGGAGCATCATATGTATATTCTATGATGGTCTGTCTGAGTTATCCAAGATGTCATTGGACCACTCTACTGGTAGATCTCTTCATCTGAAAATGCCTGCAGAAGCCCAGGAACTCATTGAAATGGTTACAAATAACAAGTTCATGTACACTTCTAAGAGAAATCCTGTGAATAATAGGGTAACTCAGAAGAAAGGAGTTCTTGAGATTGATACTCTGAATGCTATATTGGCTCAGAACAAAATATTAACTCAGCAAGTTAATATGATTTCTCAGAGTCTGACTGAATTGCAAGCTAAAGACGCCTCCTCTAAAGGAGAAGCATATGACCCTGAGAGTCCTGCAACGGAAGAGGTGAATTACATGGGAGAATCCTCTGGAAGCACCTATAATCTTTCATGGAGGAATGACCCAAATTTCTCATGGAAGGATCAACAGAAGCCTCAACAAGGCTCCAATAACAATAATGGTGGGAGAAATAGGTTTGGCAATAGCAGGCCTTTCCCATCATCTTCTCAGCAACAGACAGAGAATTCTGAGCAGAGCCTCTCTAGCTTAGCAAACATAGTCTCTGATCTATCTAAGATCACCCTCAATTTCATGACTGAGGCACAGTCCTCCATAAGAAATTTAGAGGCACAAGTGGGTCAGCTGAGTAAAAGAACTACTGAAACTCCTCCTAGTACTCTCCCAAGCAATACAGATGAGAATCCAAAAAGAGAGTGCAAGGCCATTAATCCAACTAAAATGGCCAAACCTATAGAAGAGGAGGAGGACGTGATTCACAATAAGAAAGACCTCATGGGACGTCCACTGGACTACAAGGAGTCCCCTATTGAGGAACCACAGGAATCTGAGGCTCATCTAGAGACCATAGAGATTCCACTGAACTTACTATTACCATTCATGAGCTCTGACGAATATTCTTCCTCTAAAGAGGACAAAAATATTACTGAAGAGCAAGTTGCTCAATATCTAGGAGCAATCATGAAGCTGAATGCCAAATTATTTGGTAATGAGACTTGGGAGGATGAACCTCCATTGCTCATCAATGAACTAAGTGCATTGGTTCAGCTGAGATTACCTCAAAAGAAAGAGGATCCCAGAAGGTTCTTGATACCTTGCACCATAGGCACCATGACCTTTGAAAATGCTCTGTTTGACCTAAGATCAAGTATCAACCTCATGCCACTCTCTGTAATAGAGAAACTAGGGATCTTTAAGGTACAAGCTGCAAGAATCTCACTAGAGATGGCAGACAAATCAAAGAAACAGGCTTATGGACTTGTAGAGGATGTCTTGGTAAAGGTTGAAGATCTTTACATCCCTGCTGACTTCATAATCCTAGACACTGGGAAGGATGAGGATGAATGCATCTTCCTTGGAAGACCCTTCCTAGCCACAGCAAAAGCTGTGATTGATGTGGACAGAAGAGAGCTAGTCCTTCAAGTGAATGAGGACTATCTTGTGTTTAAGGCACAAGGATCTTCTTCTGTAAACATGGGAAAGAAGCATGAAAAGCTTCATTCAATTCTCTCCATGCAGAGTCATGCAAAGCCCCCACATTCAAACTCTAAGTTTGGTGTTGGGAGGCCACAAACATGCTCTGAGCACCTGTGAAGCTCTGTAAGAGCTTCCTGCCAGCTTATTGACATTAAAAAAGCGCTTATTGGGAGGCAACCCAATTTTATTTTATTTATCTATGTTATTTTATGTTTTTTTTAGGATCATGATCATGTGGAGTCACAAAAATAACTGCAAAAATTAAAGCAAAATAAAAAACAGCATAAAAAATAGCACACCCTTGAAGAAGAGCTTACCGTAAGGATACCAAAATGGGAGTTTAACACCCAGCCTAGCACCATTCTGGGCGTTAAACGCCAGAACTGGCAGGCGAACTGGCATTTAAACACCAGTAAAGGTAGAAAAATGGGCATTTAAACGCCCATCTTGGCACCATTCTGGGCATTTAAACGCCAGAACTGGCAGGCAGACTGGCGTTTAAACGTCAGAAAAGGGCATCAGCCTGGCATTTAAACGCTAGGATTAGCACTCAGAGGGTGTTTACATGCCAGAATGGTGTAGGGATGAGAAATCCTTGACACCTCAGGATCTGTGGACCCCACAGGATCTCAACCTACCCCATCTCACTCTCTCTCCTTTTCACACCTCTCTAGAACAGTCTACCCAAAACACCACTCACTTATCAAATCTTACCCTCTTCCCCATATTCTCTTCACCACTCACATCCATTCCCAAATTCCCATAAACCCATCATACAACCCACCTACCCCCACCCACTCAAATTCAAACCATTTCCCTCCCAAACCCAACCCTTCTCACACGAACCAACTCCCTCTCTTACCCTAAAAATACCCCCTCCTTACTCCTTCATTTTCACACATCACATACACTCAAAAACACCCTTGGCCAAACCCTCTCAAGCCTCCATCTCCCACTTCTCTTCTTCTTCTACTATATTCTTTCTTCTTTTGCTCGAGGACGAGCAAAACTCTTAAGTTTGGTATGGAAAAAACCTTGCCTTTTAATTTTCCATAACCATTAATGGCACCTAAGGCCGGAGAAACCTCAAGGAAGAGGAAAGGGAAGGCAATTACTTCCACCTCTGAGTCATGAGAGATGGAAAGATTCATCTCAAAGGTCTATCAAGACCACTTCTATGAAGTTGTGGGCTAGAAGAAGGTGATCCCCGAGGTCCCCTTCAAGCTCAAAAGGAGCGAATATCTGGAGATCCAACATGAGATTAGGAGAAGAGGATGGGAAGCTCTCACTAATCCCATTCAACAAGTCGGAATCTTAATGGTTCAAGAGTTCTATGCTAATGCATGGATCACCAAGAACCATGATCAAAGTATGAACCCAAACCCAAAGAATTGGCTCACAATGATTCAGGGGAAATATTTAGATTTCAGTCCGAAAAATGTGAGGTTGGCGTTCAACTTGCCAATGATGTAAGGAGATCTTCATCCTTTCACAAGAAGGGTCAACTTTGATCAAAGGTTGGACCAAGTCCTCATGGACATTTGTATGGAGAGAGCCAATGGAAGAGAGACTCCAAAGGAAAGCTGGTTCAACTAAGAAGGCTTGAGAGCCTGTGGCTAGAGGATGGTTGGAGTTCATCCAACACTCTATCATTCCTATTAGCAACCGATCCAAAGTAATTGTAGATCGGGCTATCATGATCCATAGCATCATGATTGGAGAGGAAGTGGAAGTTCATGAGATCATACCTCTAGAACTATACAAGGTGGCTGACAAGCCCTCTACTTTGGCAAGGTTAGCCTTTCCTCATCTCATCTGTCACCTATACAATTTAGCCAGAATTGTCATAGAGGAAGACATCCTTGGTGCACGAAATCACAATCACACTTTTGCAATTCTGCACAACTAACCAGCAAGTGCACTGGGTCGTCCAAGTAATACCTTACGTGAGTAAGGGTCGATCCCACGGAGATTGTCGGCTTGAAGCAAGCTATGGTTATCTTGTAACTCTTAGTCAGGATATCAATAATTCTCAGATTTAATTGTAAAAAGCAAAAGAACATGAAACAAATATTTGTTTTGCAGTAATGGAGAACAGGTTGAGGTTTTGGAGATGCTATATCTTCTGAATCTCTGCTTTCGTACTGTCTTCTTCTTCATGCACGCAAGACTCCTTCCATGGCAAGCTGTATGTTGGGTTTCACCATTGTCAATGGCTACCTCCCATCCTCTCAGTGAAAATGTTCAACGCGCTCTGTCACAGCACGACTATTCATCTGTCGGTTCTCGATCATGTCGGAATAGAATCCAATGATTCATTTGCGTCTGTCACTAACGCCCCACAATCGCGAGTTTGAAGCTCGTCACAGTCACTCAATCCCTGAATCCTACTCAGAATACCACAGACAAGGTTTAGACCTTCCGGATTCTCAAGAATGACCGCCAATGTGTTCTAGCTTATACCACGAAGATTCTGATCAAA
>NC_029773.3:63456140-63462305 GCF_000817695.3 Arachis duranensis
GTGATTGAATGAAAAACAGTAGTAATTGCATTAATCCATCAAGACACAGCAGAGCTCCTCACCCCCAACCATGGGGTTTAGAGACTCATGCCGTAGAAGGTACAATATGAAACGTATAAAGTGTCATCAGGTCCAGATACAATAGCAAAAAGTCCTATTTATGGTGAACTAGTGACCTAGGGTTTACAAGAATGAGTAAATGACGTAAAAATCCACTTCTGGGGTCCACTTGGTGTGTGCTTGGGCTGAGCATTGAAGCTTTCATGTGTAGAGACTTTTCCTGGAGTTAAACACCAGCTTTTGTGCCAGTTTGGGCGTTTAACTCCAACTTTTGTGCCAGTTCCGGCGTTAAACGCCGGGAATACTGAAGCTGATTTGGAATGCCAGTTTGGGCCATCAATTCTTGGAAAAAGTATGGACTATTATATATTTCTGGAAAGCTCAGGATGTCTACTTTCCAACGCAATTGAGAACACGCCAATTGAGCTTCTGTAGCTCCAGAAAATTTACTTCGAGTGCAAGGAGGTCAGAATCCAACAGCATCTGCAGTCCTTTTTCAGCCTCTGAATAAGATTTTTGCTCAGGTCCCTCAATTTCAGCCGGAAAATACCTGAAATCACAGAAAAACACACAAACTCATAGTAAAGTCCAGAAAAGTGAATTTTAAATAAAAACTAATAAAAATATAATAAAAACTAACTAAAATATACTAAAAACATACTAGAAACAATGCCAAAAACAAGGAGTACTACTATGCTTCAGAGAGACACAACACTAAACCAACAATCTCCGTGGGATCGACCCTTACTCACGTAAGGTATTACTTGGACGACCCAGTGCACTTGCTGGTTAGTTGTGTGAAGTTGTAGTGATCACAATTTCGTGCACCACAGAGCTCACCAGGAAATTAGAAACAAATCAAGTGGCTGCAATACACACACAAGATCAAGAGGAAGTAAGCACTGAAGGAGGTGATTGGGAAGAGGCCAACTATGTGGGAAACCAACAAAGGCAATCATATGATCCACATTCCAACACTTACAACCCAGGATGGAAAAACCACCCAAACTTTGGGTGGGGGAACCAACAAACCCAACCACAAAACCACAAACCTTACAACCACAACCAACATAACAATTCCACATACCAAAACTCTAACCAAAGATCATACCAAGCCACACAAAACACTTACTCCCAACCACCATATCATGGCCAAAATAACCAACCTGCCCAATCCAATCCGAACCAACAATTTCAAGATCAATTAAACAGGATAGAAGGAATGCTTGCAACCATGGGTCAGGACATAAGTGAGTTGAAAAGCTTTAGGGAAGATGTGAGATCCACCTTAAGGAACCATGGTGAAAAACTCAAGAGGATGGAGTCTCAAGTAGGAGAGCTATCTCAACAGGCCCTCAAGTCAACTGCAGTGTTCCCTAGTGACACTGAAAAGAATCCTAAAGGGGAACAAAAGGGAGTGAGATGGGAAGAATGCAAGGCCATCACCATATTGAAGGAAGTCTCAGAAGAAGAAGGAATCAAACCCTCAGAAAAGGAGCCAGAAATCTTGAAGGAAGGTGTGGAAGAAGCTAAGCAGGAAAGTGAAACTGAGCAAGCCAAGGAACTGAAAAAGGAAGGCATCTGGAAACATACCAACCAAAAGCACCATTTCCTCAGAGGTTAGGAGGAGGTGAAAAAGGGAAAACATATTCAAGGTTTTTAGAGACATTTAAGTCTCTCCATATCAATATTCCCTTTCTTGAGATTCTCCGGCAGATGCCTACACATATCAAGTATTTGAAGGAATTGCTTAGCAAGAAAAGAGTTTTGAAGGGAGGACAAACTGTAATAATGAACAAGGAATGCAGTGCACTCATCAAGAAGGATATGGTCTCTAAGAAAACAGACCCAGGAAGTTTTCATATCCCTTGCATCATAGGGGAAACAAAAATTGACAGAGGATTCTGTGATCTAGGAGCTAGCATAAATATGATGCCTCTAACTCTTATGAAGAGGCTACAACTGAATGAGGTGAGATCCACTGATGTAATCATACAACTGGCTGACAAAACTCAAAAGCAAGCTGAAGGAGTAGTTGAGAATGTGCTGGTGAAAGTGGGAAATTATTTCTTCCCCACAGACTTTGTCATTTTGGACATGGAGGAAAGCTACCTACACCCTATCATTCTGGGAAGGCCATTTCTAGCCACTGCTAGAGCACTCATCGATATAGAACAAGGAGAGCTAATTTTGAGAGTAAATGATGAACAACTCATTTTCCATGCTTTCAAGCCTGCATCTGAGCCTGAACCAGAACCTGAAAAGCCTAAGGATGATAGTAGCCATCTGTGTTTGGAGGAAAGAAATCCAGCAGCTGAAACTCTGAAACAGCCCTTGGAAGGCAAACAAGATTTGCAAGAGTTAAAGCCACAAGAATCAAAAGAAACAGATAAGAAGGAGCCTCCGGGCATAAGGGTCAATGAAGAAATCCTCAAGAGAGAGGGAAAAATTGTAAAGAAATTGCCAAGAGGGTGGAGAGACAGGAAAATTCCCACTGAAGGTTTCTCTCCGGGAGATAAAGTGATATCAAGTCATTATCTGCCAATCCCACCTGGCCTCAAAACCATTCCTTCTCAGCTCCCTCAAGTGTTCACAATCAGGAAAGTTCTTTCTATGGAACATGTGGAAATCATAAAGGAATCAAATGGGGACGTTTTCATAGTGAGAGGAGAGGACATCAAGCACTACAATCCACCCTAACAAGGGACAACCGTCAAGCTAGTGACGTTAAAGAAGCGCTTCATGGGAGGCAACCCATGTTTTAGTATCCTTACTTTTTATTGTTTTGCTCTGCATTTAATAAAGCATGGTTTCTTATGCATGAACTTGAATCCTCAGGACAACTGTTGATAAGGTGCACTAAACATTGCATGTAAAATACAATTGGTCTCTGAGTTTGGTGTGCCTGAAGGCACCTCCAAATCTTATCAATTTGTATTCAATCTTTCATTCAAGGTGCACAACCAAACATTAAGTTTGGTGTTCCTCTTTGAACACAGTTAATGAAAAGCAAGAAGTTCCTCTGGATTTCGAAACTCATGACAAGTATACCATTTGCATGTTTTAAAACTTTGATTTCAATTACTTTAGGTAGTAAAAATTGTTTAGGATCAAAGAGCCAAAGTGACTATGAGTTATTAGAATTATGCACATTCATTAAGGACAACCAACATGGATTTCATGTCATCAGGAGACATCCCCAAACATTAAGTTTGGTGTCCATTAATAAGTGTGCATACACACAAAGGTCACAGCTATAAGCTCATGAAGACAATCATTGATTTACAATTCAAAAAGAATGAAAAACATGTGCAAGTACTATTCATTATTCACATGGACCGAAAAATGATAGCAAAATTGTTTGTTTGTGCAGGTACAAAAGGAAGGATAAGAATGGAGGAAAAAGACAAGGGGGGAGGTACGGTTCTTGGTCAAAAAGGAAGTTCACAAGTCTTTGAAACCAACACATGTGAAAAGGAAGTTCTGCATGAAAAGATAGCTACATGTACAACCTAATGCACCCAGGATACTTCCAAGAAAGTGAAAAGCAATTCGTCCTTCTCCCTAATTCATATATTTACCATCAAGCCATACTTCACAAATCACCCTAGCTGTCCAGTTTTCACTTGCAAGCACTATAAAGAACCACTTGGGGAACGAGTTCCACACCACCAATGCTTCTTCTTGCACATTTTCTTTCATCATAGCATAACTATCTCTTGCCGAAAACAACCTCACGCCACTTCTAACAACACTTTCTTACTTCACCTTGTCAACTTTAGCTTGTCACTTGCCAAAACTAAAGAACCAATGGCAGCCTCATCTAGCCACAAAAGAAGAAAAGACAAGCAGCCAATGGAGGAGGAAAGGGAATTTGATGCATGGAAATACAAATCAGTTTTCCATGAGATTCAGGCCGAATGGATGAGACCTAAAAGGGTACTAGCTGAGGTTCCCTTTGACCTTGAAAAGGATGAGTTCCCAGGTGTTTGGGAGAAGATCAAAAAGAGGAAGTGGGAGCTCTTGACTAAGCCAATCACTAAAATCAACATCAACCTGGTGAAGGAGTTTTATGCAAATGCAGTGAGGGAGGATCCAACCGTGGAACCCACATACAAAAGCTATGTGAGAGGGGTGGAAGTTGATTTCAGCCCCAAGGCAATCATGAAAACTCTTGGCCTGAAAAACATACGTTTCAGCCAAGCAAGTTATGAGGAAAGGATGATAGGAGAACCTGACTATACGACTATTGCTGAAGACCTTTGTGCCATCAGAGCTGAATGGGTGAGAAAAACAAGAGGGGCTCCAAGAGTCTTGAGAAGGGGAGACCTAACACCTGAAGCTAAAGGGTGGTATGCAATAGTTAGGAGATCCATCCTACCCACTGCAAACTCTTCAGAAATAGTCCCTAAAAGAGCCATCTTGCTACATTGCATTATGGTGGGAGGGGAGATCAAAGTTCATAAACTCATTGCTGATCAGATACAAGAGTTTAGTGAGAAAAGTGACCCTGACTCCTGGCTCCACTTCCCTAGCACCATCATTAGACTATGCATCGATGCCCAAGTACCACTTGAAGATGAAAGACCTAATTGGCTATATCCTGGAATGGCCATAACTGCGTACATAATGACTCTTGGCCCAATTGCTCCAAGACATACAAAAAGAAGAAATGAAGAAGGGCAACAAGAAGAAGCAGAGCAAGAAGCAGAGCAAGGAGAAGAAGAGCAAGAAGAGCAAGGAATTCCAGAAAGAAGGCGACAAGTTCCCAGAGACCCCATGGATATGAGCAGAATGCAGGAAATCATGGAAGGAATGTCTCAACAATACATGAGGTCTCAAGAGAGGCAAGAGGACTTTCACATAAAAATGATGGACATGCAAAGGGACTTTGAATCAAGATTCCTAGATCTGCAAAGGGAACAGAATTTACAATTACAGGAATCCCTCAGCCACATATGCCAACACCAAGATGCCAATATCTTGGCAATCAAGGAAGCCACCACTTTGCAGAATGCAAGATACTCAGTTCAAGCTGATTACAACATCAGTTCTCAAATCAAGCTTAACTACATAGGGGAACATCTACACAAGATGGACCCAGCATTCCCATCTTTTGATGAGTATTTCAAAGGGAGGAAAGAAGGAGAAATAAACAAGGCAATGATCCTTGAAAAAGGAGTGGAAGAAACAATGAAAAAGGCTGGATTCTGGAAAAAGCTCATAAGAAAAGACAAAGGAAGTACAAGTGGTCAAAAAGAGGTAAGAAGCAAGAAGAAGCAGGATCCCAAGAATCAAGAAGAACCAAGCAATAAATGAGAGGTGGTCTCGCTCCTTAATAATCAAATTATAGTTTGTGAATTGTCTTTATGAGCTTTCTTTCATTATAAGTCATTTAAGTTTTATGTGAAATTTCTAGTATGTTTGTCTGTTTACTGCTTTGAATAAAGTGAATGCCTAGATGTTTGGATATAACTTCACCTTCTTAAACAAATGCTTGCCATGCTTGTTCTGTTTCCAAAAATAAAAGAAAAGTTTGAACAAAAGTAACTTGGCACAATTAGTGACAAATCAAGTAGAATTAAGTGGTGGTATGCATGCTTGATTGTTTAGTTAGCTCACTGGAAATTTAGTGTAGAATCATCATTTTTGTGTAGAAGTTGAATACTGTCTATGGATCTTGATGAATAAATGTCTTTGGCCATGAAAAAGAAAGAAAAAGAAGAAGAAAAAGCCACTGAAAAAGGCAACCAAAAAGCAAAAAAAAAATTGAGAAAATAAGCTAGGCACCAATGATTTGAACTTCTGAGACAAATGCCTGTGGTATTTATGTATTAAGGATATGCTTGGATGAATAGGTTCTGAGGAGTGTTTCAACACTTGGTAACTTAGGTTAACTAACCCGGGATTATCAACCAAAAATCCATTATCAAGAGCAACCTAAATACAAAACATTTAGTCACACAAAGAGGTGCTGGGCACCAATGTCTCAAGAAGAAATGTGAACTAAAATGCCTGTAGTGGATATGTGTAATGCACTGATAAGAAAAAGAAAATTGCCAAAGGCTTGTGCTACACATGACACTGAGCAAACAAGGAGCAAAG
>NC_029773.3:63462677-63464022 GCF_000817695.3 Arachis duranensis
CATGAAATTTTGCAAGACTTTGATGCAATTGTTTGGATGATTTCAGGGAAGAAGAGGCTAGGCAAGGAAGCAACAAAATCAATAAAGGAAGCTTGAAGATCACATGTGGAGTTTAAGTTCCAGTTTAAGCTTAAACTGGAACTTAAACTGCCAAGCCATATAATGCTGAAAGTGGCGTTTAACCTCCAGTTTAACCTTAAACAGGAAGTTAAACGCCAGAATGAGAAATGCACCAAAGCTGAAATTGGCGTTTAACCTCCAGTTTAAGGTTAAACTGGAAGTTAAACGCCAGAATCATGGAAGTTGAGAAACGCTGAAACTGGCGTTTAACCTCCAGTTTAACCTTAAACTGGAAGTTAAACGCCAGAAGGAGAATAGCACCAGGGAGCATTTCCACGTTTAAGCTCCAGTTTAACCTTAAACTAGAGGTTAAACGTGTTCGACCCACATTATGCACCAGGAAGCCATTTCCACGTTTAAGCTCCAGTTTAAGCTTAAACTGGAGCTTAAACGTGTTCGACATTCACACTCCTGGGCTACCTTCTTCATTCCCACGTTTAAGCTCCAGTTTAACCTTAAACTGGAGCTTAAACGTGTTCGACCACAATTTGCCTCCAGGGTTGCTTTCTTCATTTCCACATTTAAGCTTCAGTTTAACCTTAAACTAAAGCTTAAACGTGTTCGACCATTCCACACTCCATAGTTGCTTTCTTCCATTTCCAAGTTTAAGCTTCAGTTTAACCTTAAACTGAAGCTTAAACGTGCTTGAATTATACTACCTCCAGGAGTGTCCAACGTTTAAGTTGCAGTTTAAGCTTAAACTGCAACTTAAACGCCACTCTTTGAAAGGGTTTCTGGGCCAAGAATATGGCAGTTTAAGTTAGCATTTGAGCACAAATATTAACTTAAACGTATTATGGTATGAAACCCAATTGAATATCATGGTTTATGGGATTGGGCCTGAAGAATTGATGAGTCTGGAATTTCAATTTGTTGAGTCAGGTGTCATTACTTGTTTATCACTAAGTTTGCTCAATGAATGTTACAGAATTGGATCAGCAGCCTCATCAGGATTATGGACCATAAACCCAAAGCAAAAGGAAATCAAGGAAAGGCCTCAAAGCCCAAGAAACACAACAGAAGCTCAATTTAGAAAGTGTATAAATAGGATAGAATTTAAGTTAGTTAGCACTTTTTACACTTGAGAACTTTTCATCAATTTTTCTAGTTTTGAATTCGGAGCTATGACTCACTAAACCCCTTTCATTGGGTTAGGGAGCTCTATTGTAATTCAATGAATCAATAATAGCTTTTATCTTCTTCTTCAATCTTTTCTCTTGAATTT
>NC_029773.3:63464288-63466385 GCF_000817695.3 Arachis duranensis
ATTCAATGAAGCATTGGTTGAGGAAGGGATTAAAGATGTTTTGATTCGGAGATCTCAATATCTCCTAACACCCAATGAACTCCCCATTTCTGATCTACACTTTCTCTTTACGTTCTGCTATTAAATTCATGCAAACACCCCCATCCCTTTTAATTTCAGCAATTTAGCTTCTCGCTCTTTAATTCATGCAATTTTACATTCCGCAATTCTCATCTAAATCTTGATTCCGCTCAACTAGAACATATTTCTAATCCGAATTGCTCACTCAACCAATCCTTGTGGGATTCGACCTCACTCTATTGTGAGTTTTTACTTGACGATAACCGGTGCACTTGCCGGAAGGAATTTTTGCCGATCGTGCAATTTCCTAAATCGTAGCATATCAAGTTTATGCACATCAATTCATAGGACATTTATAGCTTTAAGACATGAACTTTAAATTTTATTAATCATGGAATAAGAACAAGACTCAAAGATAATTATAAGAGAAGACTAATAATAATAGAAAAACAGAAAATTAAAAACAGAAATTGAAATGACTCTAAAATTAATTCCTAATGATAGAGGTTATCACAGAGTTAGGACTCAACAACCTTGATTTTTAGAAGTGGATGCTCACTCAACTTGTGGGGTGTTTGACCCTTCAAGGGAGAGCTTCTGGTGCTTCAGCTCCTGTAGCTTACGCCCCTACTTCTCTTGTTCCTTCAGGAGTTTGCAGAGCATGCAGTTTTGATTCTGCTGTTCTTCCTTAAGTTGTTCCATAGCTTCTTGCAGCTTGGCAACAGATGCTTCTAGGCGGGCCCAGTAGTCAATTTCAGGAAGTTCAGGGAGGAACTCCTGCGCCCTCCTTTTGATAGAGTTATCTTGCATTTGTCCTTCCATTGACTTCTTGGTGATTGGATGTTCAATTGGGATGAATTCATCTACTCCCATCCTCACCCCAGCATCTTTACATAGCAAAGAGATTAAGCTTGGGTAAGCCAGTTTGGCTTCAGTGGAATTCTTGTTTGCAATTGTGTAAATCTCACAAGCAATCAGATGATGAACCTCCACTTCTTTTCCCAGCATAATGCAATGAATCATCACTGCTCTCTTGATAGTGACCTCAGAACGGTTACTAGTGGGCAAAATGGAACACCCAATGGAGTCTAGCCAACCTCTTGCAACTGGTTTGAGATCTCCCCTCTTGAGTTGGTTTGGGACACCTTTTGAATTGGTTATCCACTTAGTTCCAGGGAGGCATATGTCCTCTAGAACTTGATCTAACCCATTATCTACTCTCACCATTCTCCTATTAAAGGATTCATGATCATCTTGTAGTTGAGGCAGTTTGAAGACCTCTCTTATTTTGTCCAGATGGAAGTAAATAGTTCTCTTAGCTTTCGCTTCAAGGTCCTTTCAGGTTCAGGGTCAGCCTCAACAAGAATGCTTTTGCTTCTGTTCATATGAAAGAGAAGAAAACAAGGAAATGTGGAATCCTCTATGTCACAGTATAGAGATTCCTTGAGGTGTCAGAGGAAAAGAAAAATAGAAGGAAGAGGTAGAAGAAGAATGTGAGAAGAGAGGAAGAATTTTCGAAAATTAAGTAAAAGATTTTAAAAACATTTTGAGAAACTTTAATTGATTTTCGAAAACCAAGAATAGAAAAGAAATAAAGTGATTTTTGAAAAAGATTTTGAAATTAGAAATCAAAAAGATTTGATTGAAAACTATTTTGAAAAAGATGTGATTAAAAAGATATGATTGGTTTTAAAAAGATGTGATTGAGAAGATATGATTTGAAAAACATTTTTAAAAGGATTTGATTTTAAAAATTAATAACTTGGCTAACAAGAAAAGATATGATTCAAACATTAAACCTTTCTCAACAGAAAAGGCAACATACTTGAAATGTTGAATCAAATCATTAATTGATAGCAAGTATCTTTGGAAATAGAAAGAAATTGATTTTGAAAAAGATTTGATTGAAAAAAATTGATTTGAAAAAGATTTGATTTTGAAAAATTTTGAAAACTTGAAAAAAATTTGATTTGAAAACAAAATCTTTCCTCTTGTGCCATCCTGGCGTTAAACGCCCAGAATGGTGCACATTCTGGC
>NC_029773.3:63466685-63467045 GCF_000817695.3 Arachis duranensis
ATGCATGCAAGACACCAAACTTAGCAGTTTGTATACTACTGACACTAACAAAATGAGAATGCATATGAGAAACAACAAAAACACTCAAGTCAAGAGAATTTAAAGATCAGAGTAATGAAATCATCAAGAATAACTTGAAGATTAATGAAGACACATGCATGAATGCAAGAAGAACAGAAACATGCAATTGACACCAAACTTAAAATGAGACTCTGGACTCAAACAAGAAATCTTTTTGGTTTTTATGATTTTGTAATTTTTTTTGGATTTTTCGAAAATTAAGTGGAAAATAAAGGTATCAAAATTCTTAATGAGAATTCCAGGAATCATTGCAATGCTAGTCTAAGACTCCGGTCCAGA
>NC_029773.3:63467351-63468422 GCF_000817695.3 Arachis duranensis
CGTCAGTTGTCCATACTCGAACAATCCCCGGCAACGGCGCCAAAAACTTGGTGGACGAAATTGTGATCACTACAACTTCGCCTTACTAACCAGCAAGTGTACTGGGTCGTCCAAGTAATAAACCTTACGCGAGTAAGGGTCGATCCCACAGAGATTGTTGGTATGAAGCAAGCTATGGTCACCTTGTAAATCTTAGTCAGGCAAACTCAAATGATTATGAATGATGAATAAAACATAAAGATAGAGATAGAGATACTTATGCAACTCATTGGTGGGAATTTCAGATAAGCGTATGGAGATGCTGTGTTCCTTCCGTCTCTCCGTTTTCCTACTGTCTTCATCCAATCCTTCTTACTCCTTTCCATGGCAAGCTGTATGCAAGGGTTTCACCGTTGTTAGTCGCTACCTCCCATCCTCTCAGTGGAAATGTTCAACGCACCCTGTCACGACACGGCTATCCATCTGTCGGTTCTCAATCAGACCGGAATAGAATCCAGTGATTCTTTTGCGTCTGTCACTAACGCCCCGCCTTCAGGAGTTTGAAGCTCGTCACAGTCATTCAATCATTGAATCCTATTCAGAATACCACAGACAAGGTTAGAGCTTCCGGATTCTCTTGAATGCCGCCATCAATTCTAGCTTATACCACGAAGATTCCGATTAAGAAATCCAAGAGATAAACATTCAAGCCTTGTTTGCTTGTAGAACAGAAGTGGTTGTCAGGCACTCGTTCATAAGTGAAAATGATGATGAGTGTCACATAATCATCACATTCATCATGTTCTTGGGTGCAAATGAATATCTTAGAACAAGAACAAGCGGAATTGAATAGAAGAACAATAGTAATTGCATTAATACTCGAGGTACAGCAGAGCTCCACACCTTAATCTATGGTGTGTAGAAACTCCACCGTTTAAAATACATAAGAACAAGGTCTAGGCATGGCCGAGAGGCCAGCCCCCCAAAACGTGATCAAAAGATCTAAAATGATCAAAAGATGATCAAAGGATCCAAAGATCTAAAGATGTCTAATACAGTAGCAAAAGGTCCTATTTATAGAGAACTAGCAGT
>NC_029773.3:63468742-63471448 GCF_000817695.3 Arachis duranensis
CATATGGTGACACTCCTGTAATCACATAAGGACCCCTCCACCGGGATTTCAGTTTTCCTGGAAATAGTCAGAGCCTAGAGTTGAAGAGCAGAACTTTTTGTCCTGGCTCAAAGACTCTGGATGACAACTTCTTGTCATGCCACTTTTTTGCCTTTTCCTTATAAATTTTTGCATTTTCAAAGGCACTGAGTCTGAATTCCTCTAGCTCATTTAGCTGGAGCAATCTTTTTTCCCCAGTTAACTTAACATCCAGGTTTAAGAATCTGGTTGCCCAGTAGGCTTTATGTTCTAGTTCCATGGGCAGATGACAGGCCTTGCCATACACAAGTTGGTATGGAGAGGTTCCTACAGGAGTCTTGAATGCTGTTCTGTATGCCCACAGAGCATCATCCAAGCTCTTTGCCTAATCCTTTCTACGGACAATTACAATCTGTTCCAGGATTTTTTTTAGCTCTCTATTAGAGACTTCAGCTTGCCCATTTGTTTGTGGATGATACGGAGTTGCTACTTTGTGGCTAATTCCATATCGGACCATAGCAGAGTACAGCTGTTTGTTGCAGAAATGAGTGCCCCCATCACTGATTAGTACTCTGGGAACACCAAACCTGCTGAAGATGTGTTTCTGGAGAAATTTCAGCACGGTTGTGGTATCATTATTGGGTGTGGCAATTGCTTCTACCCATTTAGATACATAATCTACTGCCACCAAAATATAAGTGTTGGAGTATGATGGTGGGAAGGGACCCATGAAGTCAATATCCCATACATCAAACAATTCAATCTCTAAGATCCTTGTTGAGGCATGGCGTAACCATAAGGCAAGTTACCGGCTCTTTGGCAACTGTCACAGTTACGCACAAACTCTCGGGCATCCCTATAGAGAGTAGGCCAGTAGAAGCCGCATTGTAGGACTTTAGTGGCTGTTCGCCCACTTCCAAAATGTCCCCCATATTGTGATCCATGGCAATGCCATAGGATCCTTTGTGCTTCCTCTCTAGGTACACATCTGCGGATCATTCCGTCTGCACATCTCTTAAAGAGATATAACTCATCCCATAGGTAGTACTTGGCATTTGAAATTAATTTTTTCTTTGCACCCTGCTGTACTCCTGGGGTATGAACCTCACAGCTTTATAGTTTGCAATATCTGCAAACCATGGTTCTTCCTGAATGGCAAGGAGTTGCTCATCTGGAAAGGTCTCAGAAATCTCAGTAGAGGGGAGGGACGCCCCAGCTACTGGTTCTATCCGGGACAAGTGATCAGCTACCTGATTCTCTGTCCCTTTTCTGTCTCTTATTTCTATATCAAACTCTTGCAGAAGCAACACCCATCTTATGAGCCTCAGTTTTGAATCCTGCTTTGTGAGTAAATATTTAAGAGCAGCATGGTCAGTGTACACAATCACTTTTGACCCTACTAAATAGGATCTAAACTTGTCAATGGCATAAACCACTGCAAGTAACTCTTTTTCTGTGGTTGTGTAATTCTTCTGTGCGTCATTTAGAACACGGCTAGCATAATAAATGACGTGCAGAAGCTTGTTGTGCTTCTGTCCCAACACTGCACCAATGGCATGGTCACTGGCATCACACATTAGTTCGAATGGTAATGTCCAGTCTGGTGTAGAGATGACTGGTGTTGTGACCAGCTTGGCTTTCAGGGTCTCAAACGCCTACAGACACTGTGTGTCAAACACAAATGGTGTGTCAGCAGCTAGTAGGTTGCTTAGAGGTTTTGTAATTTTTGAAAAATCCTTTATAAACCTTCTGTAGAATCCTGCATGCCCCAGAAAGCTTCTGATTGCCTTAACACTGGCAGGTGGTGGTAATTTTTCAATTACCTCTACCTTTGCTTGATCCACCTCTATTCCCTTGCTTGAAATTTTGTGCCCAAGGACAATTCCTTCAGTCACCATAAAGTGATATTTCTCCCAGTTTAGGACCAGGTTAGTCTCTTGGCACCTTTTCAGGACAAGTGCTAGATGATCAAGATAGGAGCTGAATGAGTCTCCAAATACTGAGAAGTCATCCATGAAGACTTCCAGGAACTTCTCTACCATATTAGAGAAGATGGAGAGCATGCACCTCTGAAAGGTTGCAGGTGCATTGCATATACCAAAAGGCATTCTTCTGTAAGCAAACACAGTTGCAAGTGCATTGCACAGGCCAAATGGCATCCTTCTGTATGCAAATACGCCGGATGGACATGTGAATGCTGTTTCCTCTTGATCTTGGGGATCTACTGCAATTTGATTATAGCTTGAATATCCATCCAGGAAGCAGTAGTATTCATGACCTGCTAGTCTTTCTAGCATTTGGTCTATGAATGGTAAAGGGAAATGATCCTTTCTGGTGGCTGTATTGAGCCTTCTGTAGTCGATACACATACGCCACCCTGTAACTGTTCTTGTAGGAACCAGTTCATTCTTTTCATTATGAACCACTATCATGCCTCCTTTCTTGGGGACAACTTGGACAGGGCTCATCCAGGGGCTATCAGAAATAGGATAAATAATCCCAGCCTCTAGTAACTTAGTGACCTCTTTCTGCACCACCTTCTTCATGGTTGGATTTAGCCTCCTCTGTGGTTGGACCACTGGTTTGGCATTATCCTCCAACAGGATCTTGTGCATGCATCTAGCTGGGCTAATGCCCTTAAGATCACTTATGGACCACCCAAGAGCTGTCTTGTGTATCCTTAGCACT
>NC_029773.3:63471527-63476080 GCF_000817695.3 Arachis duranensis
AGCTCGGGTTTAGGAGGCTTATCCTCTTCCTGAGGAATTTTCAGAGGTTCTTTTATTTCCTCTGGTTCCTCCAGGTCAGGCGGAACATCTTTAAAGATATCCTCTAGCTCTGATTCGAGACTCTCAGTCATATTGATCTCTTCCACCAAAGAGTCAATAATATCAGTGCTCATGCAGTCATTTGATGTGTCTGGATGCTGCATGGCTTTGACAGCATTCAACTTGAACTCATCCTCATTGACTCTCAGGATCACTTCTCCTTTTTGTACATCAATGAGAGTTCGTCCAGTTGCTAGGAAGGGTCTTCCTAGGATGAGAGTTGCACTCTTGTGCTCCTTCATTTCCAGCACTACAAAGTCAGTTGGAAAGAAAAATGGCCCAACCTTGACAATCATGTCCTCAATTATGCCTGATGGATATTTAATGGAGCCATCAGCAAGTTGGAGACATATCTGGGTTGGTTTGACTTCTTCAGTCAACCCAAGCTTTCTGATAGTGGATGCAGGTATTAGGTTGATACTTGCTCCAAGGTCACATAGGGCTATCTTGGTATAAGCACCTTCTAATGTGCATGGTATCATAAAGCTTCCTGGATCTTGAAGCTTCTCTGGTAAGCTTTTCAGAATGACTGCACTGCATTTTTCAGTGAGAAAAACCTTTTCAGTTTCTCTCCAATCCTTCTTATGACTTAAGATCTCTTTCATGAACTTAGCATAAGAAGGTATTTGCTCAAGTGCCTCTGCAAACAGAATCTTTATTTCAAGAGTCCTGAGATAGTCTGCAAAGTGAGCAAATTGTTTATCCTGTTCCGCTTGGCGGAGTTTCTGAGGATAAGGCATTTTGGCTTTATATTCTTCAACCTTAGTTGCTGTAGGTTTATTCACTACATAGATGGGTGGAGAAGCCTTCTTAGAGGGGTTACTATCAGCACTCTCAGGTGTCTGATTCCTCATTGGCGTTTGAATGCCAGGACTGGGTACAGGATGGGCGTTTAACGCCAGCTTCCCCCCTATTCTGGCGTTTGAACGCTAGAACTGGGCAAGGAATGGGCGTTTAACGCCAACTTCCCCCCCCTTTCTGGCGTTTTTACGCCAGGAGTATTCCTCTCTGAGCTCTTACTGTCCTCAGAGGGATTTTGGGTAGTGGTTTGGTTATCCTCTGTCAGTTGTTCCTTTCTTGGCTTTTTGCCACTTTGAGCAGGGTTATTCAATGTCTTCCCACTCCTTAGTTGAACTGCTTGGCATTCTTCTGTTATCTGTTTAGATAGGTGCTATTTTGTCTGATTCAACTATGATTCTATGTTCTTGTTAGCAATTTTAGTTTCTTGGAGCATCTCTTTAAATTCTGCTAACTATTTTATCATCAGGAGTAATTGCTGATTAAGCTTAACAATCTATTCTTGAGGATTAGGATCAGTAGTTACTGCCATAGCTTCTTCTTTTGTAGAGGACTCACTGCTTGAGTATAGATGTTGATTTCTAGCAACCGTATCTATGAGCTCTTGAGCTTCTTCAATCGTCTTTCTCATGTGTATAGATCTACCAGCTGAGTGGTCTAGACACATCTGAGTGGTCTAGAAGATGTCTAAGTGTACCCACTCTGAAAACATTTCAGAGGGGTATTTCCTTAACATACCTCTGTACCTCTCCCAGGCATTATAAAGGGATTCATGATCCTCTTGTTTAAAGTCTTGGATGTCCAGCCTCAATTGTGTCATCCTTTTTGGAGGGTAAAATTGATTCAGGAATTTGTCTGATAACTGTCTCCATGTTTTTATACTTGCTGTGGGTTGGTTATTCAACCACCTCTTAGCTTGATCTTTTACAGGAAATGGAAACAGTAATAATCTGTAGACATCCTGATCCACCTTTTTATCACGTACTGTGTTAGCAATTTGTAAGAACTGTGCCAGAAACTCAGTAGATTCTTCCTGTGGAAGACCGGAATACTGGCAATTTTGCTGCACCATGATAATGAGTTGAGGATTTAGCTCAAAGCTGCTTGCTTTAATGGGAGGTATACAGATATTACTCCCATATGCAGCTGTAATGGGGTTAGCATATGACCCTAGAGTCCTTCTGGACTGCTCAATTCCACTTAGATCCATGATAGAGAAAGGGAGATGATGTGGATATTATTATATTTTTTTAAAAGTAACCAAAAATAATAAACTAAAATGAATGAAAAATAAAATAAAAATTCGAAAACCAAAAGAGAATAAAATCAAAGCAAATTGAAAATTAAATTAATTAATTAATTAAAAAGATTTTGGAATTAGCAATTAAGGAGATATGATTGAAAATTATTTTGAAAAAGATTTGATTTTTGAAATGAGGAAAGAAGAAAAACAACAAAATGACACCAAACTTAAAATTTTTAGAAAATCAAACACAAATTTTCGAAAATTTAAAGGAAAACACAAAGAAGACACCAAACTTAGAATTTTTATAGGTAAAGAAACAACTAAGACTATGCAATTCCGAAAAAAATTAAGAGAAAGTAAAAGCATGCAATTGACACCAAACTTAAAATATGAAACTAGACTCAAATAAAAGACTCTAAACCAACAAAAATAAAATATTCCTAATCTAAGCAACAAGATAGACTGTCAGTTGTCCAAACTCGAACAATCCCCGGCAACGGCGCCAAAAACTTGGTGCACGAAATCACAATCACATTTTTGCAATTCCGCACAACTAACCAGCAAGTGTACTGGGTCGTCCAAGTAATACCTTACATGAGTAAGGGTCGATCCCACGGAAATTGTCGGCTTGAAGCAAGCTATGGTTATCTTGTAACTCTTAGTCAGGATATCAATAATTCTCAGATTTAATTGTAAAAAGCAAAAGAACATGAAACAAATACTTGTTTTGCAGTAATGGAGAACAGGTTGAGGTTTTGGAGATGCTATATCTTCTGAATCTCTGCTTTCCTACTGTCTTCTTCTTCATGCACGCAAGGCTCCTTCCATGGCAAGCTGTATGTTGGGTTTCACAGTTGTCAATGGCTACCTCCCATCCTCTCAGTGAAAATGTTCAACGCGCTCTGTCACAGCACGGCTATTCATCTGTCGGTTCTCGATCATGTCGGAATAGAATCCAATGATTCTTTTGCGACTGTCACTAACGCCCCACAATCACAAGTTTGAAGCTCGTCATAGTTATTCAATCCCTGAATCCTACTCAGAATACCATAGACAAGGTTTAGACCTTCCGGATTATCAAGAATGACCGCCAATGTGTTCTAGCTTATACCACGAAGATTCTGATCAAAGAATCCAAGAGATATCTACTCAATCTAAGGTAGAACGGAGGTGGTTGCCAGGCACACGTTCATAGGTGAGAATGATGATGAGTGTCACGGATCATCACATTCATCAAGTTGAGGAATAAGTGATATCTTAGAATAGAAGCAAGCGTGATTGAATGAAAAACAGTAGTAATTGCATTAATCCATCAAGACACAGCAGAGCTCCTCACCCCCAACCATGGGATTTAGAGACTCATGCCGCAGAAGGTCCAATATGAAACGTATAAAGTGTCATCAGGTCCAGATACAATAGCAAAAAGTCCTATTTATGGTGAACTAGTGACCTAGGGTTTACAAGAATGAGTAAATAACATAAAAATCCACTTCCGGGGTCCACTTGGTGTGTACTTGGGCTGAGCATTGAAGCTTTCATGTGTAGAGACTTTTCCTGGAGTTAAACGCCAGCTTTTGTGCCAGTTTGGGCGTTTAACTCCAATTTTTGTGCCAGTTCCGGCGTTAAACACCGGGAATACTGAAGCTGATTTGGAACGCCGGTTTGGGCCATCAATTCTTGAGCAAGGTATGGATTAATATATATTGCGGGAAAGCCCAGGATGTCTACTTTCCAACGCAATTGAGAGCACGCCAATTGGGCTTCTGTAGCTCCAGAAAATCCACTTCGAGTGCAGGGAGGTCAGAATCCAACAGCTTCTGCAGTCCTTTTTCAGCCTCTGAATCAGATTTTTGCTCAGGTCCCTCAATTTCAGCCAGAAAATACCTGAAATTACAGAAAAACACACAAACTCATAGTAAAGTCCATAAAAGTGAATTTTAACTAAAAACTACTAAAAATATAATAAAAACTAACTAAAATATACTAAAAACATACTAGAAACAATGCCAAAAAGCGTATAAATTATCCGCTCATCAATCCTCATTGAAGAGGACTGATGAGCGGATATTTTATACGCTTTTTTGGGGTAATTTCATGTAGATTTTAGTATGTTTTAATTAGTTTTTAGTAGAATATTATTAGTTTTTAGGCAAAAATCATATTTCTGGACTTTACTATGAGTTTGTGTGTCTTTCTGTGATTTCAGGTATTTTCTGGCTAAAAAATTGAGGGACCTGAGCAAAAATCTGATTCAGAGGCTGAAAAAGGACTGCAGATGCTGTTGGATTCTGACCTCCCTGCACTCGAAAAGATTTTCTGGAGCTACAGAAGCCCATTTAGCACGCTCTTAATAGCGTTGGAAAGTAGACATCCTGGGCTTTCGAGCAATATATAATAGTTCATACTTTGC
>NC_029773.3:63476771-63480561 GCF_000817695.3 Arachis duranensis
CATAGGAACGTTTTCACTGAGAGGATGGGAGGTAGCCATTGACAACGGTGACACCCTACATAGAGCTTGCCATGGAAGGAATCCTGCGTGTGGGAAGAGGACTTCAAGGAAAAGTAGAAATTCAAAGGACAAAGCATCTCCAAAACTCCAACATATTTCTCATTACTGCACACCAAGTAACGATTTGATTCTCTTTTATTTTTCTAATAATTTTAAACACTTTGACTTCTTACAATTAAATCCAAATCCTCTTATTGGCCTCCTGACTAAGATTAATAAAATAAATATAGCTTGCTTCAAACCAATAATTTCCGTGGGATCGACCTTTACTCACGTAAGGTATTACTTGGACGACCCAGTGCACTTGATGGTTAGTTGTGCGGATCACAAATTCGTGCACCAAGGACAACGCCATTACTAAAAAGAGGATGGAGCAAACAAAAGAGCCCACTCATGGACCTCAACAAGCGCATGAGGAAGTCCCTCATCAAGAAATCCCTGAGATACCTCAAGGGATGCATTTTCCTCTACACAACTATTGGGAGTAACTCAACACCTTTTTAGGGGATTTGAGTTCCAATATGGAGCAACTAAGGATGGAGCACCAAGAGCATTCCATCATCCTCCATGTAATTAGAGAATAACAAAAGAGCCATGAGGGAAGAATAACAATGGCAAGGAAGAGACATTGAGGAGCTCAAGCACTCCGTAGGATCTTCAAGAAGGAGAACTAGCCGCCATCACTAAGGTGGACCCGTTCTTTAATTTCCTTGATATTTGTTTTTTTCTATTTTTCAAATTTTTATGCTTTATGTTTGTCTATATTTGTGTTTTTATTACATGATCATTAATGTCTAGTGTCTATGCCTTGAAGCTATGAATGTCCCATAAATCCTTCACCTTTCTTAAATAAAAAAATGTTCCTAATTACAAAAGAACAAGAAGTACATGAATTTCGACTTTTATCTTGAAATTAGTCTAATTATTTTGATGTGGTGGCAATACTTTTTGTTTTCTGAATGAATGCTTGAACAGTGCATATTTTTGATAGTGAAGTCTATGAATGCTAAAATTGTTGGCTCTTGAAAGAATGATGAACAAAGAGAAATGTTATTGATAATCTAAAAAATCATAAAATTGATTCTTGAAGCAAGAAAAAAGCAGTGAAAAACACAAGCTTGCAAAAAAATAGGCAAAAAAATAAAGAAAAAGAAAAAGCAAGCAGAAAAATCCAATAGCCCTTTAAACCAAAAGGCAAGGGTAAAGAGGATCCAAGGCTTTGAGCATCAGTGGATAGGAGGGCCCAAATGAATAAAATCCTGGCTAAGTGGCTAAATCAAGCGGTCTCTAACCATGTGCTTGTGTCATGAAGGTCCAAGTAAAAAGCTTGAGACTGAGTGGTTAAAGTCATGATCCAAAGTGATACATGAAATCGTGATACACAACTTCGAGCAGCTGACCAGCAAGTGCACTGGGTCGTCCAAGTAATACCTTACGTGAGTAAGGGTCGATCCCACGGAGATTGTCGGCTTGAAGTAAGCTATGGTCATCTTGTAAATCTCAGTCAGGCGAATTCAAATGGTTATGGGGTTTTGATAATTAAAAGAACGAAATATAACATAAAATAAGATAGAGATACTTATGCAATTCATTGGTGGGAATTTCAGATAAGTGTATGGAGATGCTTTGTTCCTCCTGAATTTCTGCTTTCCTACTGCCTTCATCCAATCACTCATACTCCTTTCCATGGCAAGCTGTATGTAGGTAGATCACCGTTGCCAATGGCTACCATCCATCCTTTTAGTGAAAATGGTCCTCTACGGTTTCCCGCATGGCTAATCATCTGTCGATTCTCGATCGTGTCGGAATAAGATCCATTGATCCTTTTGCACACTGTCACTGCGTCTCACAGTCATAAGTTTGAAGCTCATCATAGTCATCCCATCCCAGATCCTACTCAGAATACCACAGACAAGGTTTAGACTTTCCGGATCTCAAGAATACTGCCCATTTGATTGTACCTTATACCACGAAGACTCTGATTGCACGGAATGGAAGCTCTGTTGTTAAGATAGGCAACCATGCGTCGTGAACCAGGAGGCCAAGAGATACACACTCAAGCTCTCACAGATAGAACAAAAGTGGTTATCAAGTACGCGTTCATAAGGGAGGATGATGATGAGTGTCACGGATCATCACATCCATCAGGTTAAAGTACGAGTCAATATCTTAGACTAAGAATAAGCTTGAATTGAAGAAAACAGTAGTAATTGCATTAATTCATGAGGAACAGCAGAACTCCACACCTTAATCTATGATGTATAGAAACTCCACCGTTGAAAATACATAAGAACAAGGTCTAGGCATGGCCGAATGGCCATGCCTCCCAAATAGCATGAAACAAACGAAAAAGGGTTCAAAGACTTGATCCCAAGATCAAAGATGATCAAAATATGAAAATACAATAGTAAAAGGTCCTATTTATAGTGAACTAGTAACCTAGGGTTTACAGAAATAAGTAAATGATGCAGAAATCCACTTCTAGGGCCCACTTGTTGTGTGCTTGAGCTGAGCATTGAAGCTTTTACACGCATAAGCTTTTCTTAGAGTTAAACGCCAACACTGGTGCCAGTTTGGGCGTTTAACTCCAGCTTTTATGCCAGTTCTGGCATTTAACGCCAGAAAAGGGTCTCTGACCGGTGTTTTGATGCCAATTTGGGCCATCAAATCTCGGGCAAAGTATAGACATTTATACATTGCTGGAAAGCCGAAGATGTCTACTTTCTAACGCAATTGAGAGCGCGCCAATTGGGTTTCTGTAACTCCAGAAAATCCACTTCGAGTGCATGGAGGTTAGAATCCAACAGCATCTTCAGTCCTTTTTCAGCCTCAGAATCAGATTTTTGCTCAAGTCCCTCAATTTCAGCCAGAAAATACCTGAAATCACAGAAAAAC
The DNA here is from genome assembly GCF_000817695.3 of Arachis duranensis. Taxonomy (NCBI): domain Eukaryota; kingdom Viridiplantae; phylum Streptophyta; class Magnoliopsida; order Fabales; family Fabaceae; genus Arachis; species Arachis duranensis. The sequence goes on from NC_029773.3 coordinate 63,479,727, forward strand.
ACACAAACTCATAGTAAAGTCCAAAAATGTGATTTTTGCATAAAAACTAATAATTATATATTAAAAACTAACTAAATCATACTAAAAACTACCTAAAAATAATGCCAAAAAGCGTATAAATTATCCGCTCATCACAATACTAAACTTACATTGTTGCTTGTTCCCAAGTAACTGAAAACAAAATAGAATAAAAAGAAAAGAATATACAATGAATCTCACAATATCAATGAAACTTAGTCCCAATTAGATGAGCGGGACTAGTAGCTTTTTGCTTCTGAACAGTTTTGGCATCTCACTTCATCCTTTGAAATTCAGAATGATTGGTGATGAGCGGATAATTTGTACGCTTTTTGGCATTGTTTTTAGTATGTTTTTAGTATGTTCTAGTTAGTTTTTAGTATATTTTTATTAGTTTTTAGTTAAAATTCACTTTTCTGGACTTTACTATGAGTTTGTGTGTTTTTCTGTGATTTCAGGTATTTTCTGGCTGAAATTCAGAGACTAAAAAGGACTGCAGATGCTGTTGGATTCTGACCTCCCTACACTCGAAGTGGATTTTCTGGAGCTACAGAAGCTCAATTGGCGCGCTCTCAACGGCGTTGGAAAGTAGACATCCTGGGCTTTCCAGCAATATATGATAGTCCATACTTTGTCCAAGATTTGATGGCCCAAACCGGCGTTCAAAGTCAGCCTCAGGATTTCCAGCGTTAAACGCCGGAACTGGCACCAAAATGGGAGTTAAACGCCCAAACTGGCATAAAAGCTGGCGTTTAACTCCAAGAAGAGTTTCTACACGAAAATGCTTCATTGCTCAGCCCAAGCACGCACCAAGTGG
>NC_029773.3:63480897-63483337 GCF_000817695.3 Arachis duranensis
ACCTTGTCTGTGGTATTCTGAGTAGGATTCAATGATTGAATGACTGTGACGTGCTTCAAACTCCTGAGGGCGGGGCGTTAGTGACAGACGCAAAAGAATCACTGGATTCTATTCCGGCCTGATCGAGAACCGACAGATGGATAGCCGTGCCGTGACAGGGTGCGTTGAACATTTCCACTGAGAGGATGGGAGGTAGCCACTGACAACGGTGAAACCCTTGCTTAAGCTTGCCATGGAAAGGAGTAAGAAGGATTGGATGAAGACAGTAGGAAAGCAGAGAGACGGAAGGGAAGGCATCTTCATGCGCTTATCTAAAATTCCTACCAATGAATTACATAAGTATCTCTATCTTTATCTCTATGTTTTATGCGTTTATCACCATACCCATTTGAGTTTGCCTGACTAAGATTTACAAGATGACCATAGCTTGCTTCATACCAACAATCTCCGTGGGATCGACCCCTTACTCGCGTAAGGTTTATTACTTGGACGACCCAGTGCACTTGCTGGTTAGTTGTGCGGGATTGCAAAAGTGTGATTGCAATTTCGCGCTGTCAAGTTTTTGGCGCCGTTGCCGGGGATTGTTCAAGTTTTGAGCAAGCTTTTGGTCCGGTAACATCAGTGCCAAAATCCGGAAACAGCACCAAGTTTTTGGCACCGTTGCCGGGGATTGTTTGAGTTTGGACAACTGACGGTTCATCTTGTTGCTTAGATTAGGTCTTTATTTTTCGAAATTCTTGAAGATGAATTCTAGAGTTTCATGATGATTTGTTGAAGTCTGGCTGGCTGTGAAGCCATGCCTAATTTCATTGGAATTGGACCGAGGTTTCAACTTATCATCACAAGAGCTTGTTGATTTCTATCAATCTTGCTCTTGGAGCAGTGATCTGCTAAGGCTTGGCTGACCTTTGGCCATGTCTAGTGTTTTGGACCGAAGCTTTCTTCGAAAGCTTGGCTGGCTGTAAAGCCATGTCTAATTCCTGGACCGGAGTCTTAGACTAGCATTGCACTGATTCCTGGAATTCTCATTAAGAATTTTGATACCTTTATTTTCTTTTTCCACTTAATTTTCGAAAAACACAAAAAAATCAAAAAAATCATAAAATCCAAAAATTTCTTGTATGAGTCTAGTGTCTCATCTTAAGTTTGGTGTCAATTGCATGCATTCATTCATGTGTCTTAGTGATCTTCAAGTAATTCTTGGTGATTTCTTACTCTAATCTTTAGATTCTCTTGACTTGAGTGTTTTGTGTGTCTCATATGCATTCTCATTTTGTTAGTGTCAGTAGTATACAAACTGCTAAGTTTGGTGTCTTGCATGCATTGTTATTTGATTCTTGTTGCATTTTGATTTGTCCTTATTATTAAAAATCCAAAAATATTTTTAATTTGTGTCTTCTCAAGTCAATAATACCTTAATTTGTGTCTTTTCAAGTCAATAATACAGAGAATTAAAGATTCAGAACATACAGCAGAGGAATTACACTGAAAAAGCTGGGCGTTCAAAACGCCCAGTGAAGAAGGACAGACTGGCGTTTAAACGCCAGCCAGGGTACCTGGTTGGGCGTTTAACGCCCAAAAGGGTATAGTTTTGGGCGTTAAACGCCAGAATGTGCACCATTCTGGGCGTTTAACGCCAGGATGGCACAAGAGGGAAGATTTTGTTTTCAAATCAATTTTTTTTCAAGTTTTCAAAGTTTTTCAAAATCAAATCTTTTTCAAATCATATCTTTTCAATCAAATCTCTTTCAAAATCAATTTCTTTCTAGTTTTAAAAATACTTGCTATCAATTAATGATTTGATTCAACATTTCAAGTATGTTGCCTTTTCTGTTAAGAAAGGTTTAATGTTTGGATCATATCTTTTCTTGATAGCCAAGTCATTGATTTTTAAAATCAAATCTTTTTAAAATGTTTTTCAAATCATATCTTTTCAGTCACATCTTTTTAAAACTAATCATATCTTCTTAACCACATCTCTTTCAAAATAGTTTTCAATCAAATCTTTTTGATTTCTAATTTCAAAATCAATTTTCAAAAATCACTTGATTTCTTTTCCACTTTCATTTTCGAAAATCAATTAGTGTCTTTCAAAAATGTTTTCAAAATCTTTTACTTAAATTTTCGAAAATCACTTCCCTTCTTCTCACATCCTTCTATTTATGGACTAACACTATTGCTTGATGCAAAATTCGAACTCCATCTTCTTTGATAAGTTCGAATTTTCTACTTCTGTCTTCTACTTTTCTTTTCCTCTAACACCTAAAGGAATCTCTATATTGTGACATAGAGGATTCCACATTTTCTTGTTCCCTTCTCTTTCTTATGAGCAGGAGCAAAGACAAAAGCATTCTTGTTGAGGCTGATCCTGAACCTGAAAGGACCTTGAGGAGAAAGCTAAGAGAAGCCAAAGCACAACTCTCTGTAGAGGACCTAACCA
>NC_029773.3:63484188-63484639 GCF_000817695.3 Arachis duranensis
ATCAGGCAGTACTAAGGACGCTTCATCTGAAGAAGAAGCTTATAATCCTGAGAACCCATCAATGGAAGAGGTGAATTACATGGGAGAATCCTATGGAAACACCTATAATCCTTCATGGAGAAATCATCCAAATCTTTCATGGAAGGATCAACAGAGACCTCAACAAGGTTTCAACAATAACAATGGTGGAAGAAACAGGTTTATCAATGGCAAGCCTTTTCCATCATCTTCTCAGCAACAGACAGAGAGTTCTAAGCAGAATACCTCTGACTTAGCAACCATGGTCTCTGATCTAATCAAAACCACTCAAAGTTTCATGACTGAAACAAGGTCCTCCATCAAAAACTTGGAAGGACAAGTGGGTCAACTGAGCAAGAAAATTACTGAACTCCCTCCTAGTACTCTTCCAAGTAATACAGAAGAAAATCCAAAAGGAGAGTGCAAGGCCATC
>NC_029773.3:63484792-63485080 GCF_000817695.3 Arachis duranensis
CAAAATGAGACCATAGAGATTCCATTGGACTTACTTCTGCCATTCATGAGCTCTGATGAGTATTCTTCCTCTGAAGAGGATGAGTATGTCACTGAAGGGCAAGTTGCTAAATACCTTGGAGCAATCATGAAGCTAAATGACAAGTTATTTGGTAATAAGACTTGGGAGGATGAACCCCCTTTGCTCACCAAAGAACTGGATGACTTATCTAGGCAGAAATTACCTCAAAAGAGACAAGACCCTGGGAAGTTTTCAATACCTTGTACCATAGGCACCATGACCTTCAAA
>NC_029773.3:63486262-63486442 GCF_000817695.3 Arachis duranensis
TCGAGGACGAGCAAACCTTTTAAGTTTGGTGTGGTAAAAGCATTGCTTTTTGTTTTTCCATAACCATTTATGGCATCCAAGGCCGGAGAAATCTCTAGAAAGAGGAAAGGGAAGGCAAAAGCTTCCACCTCCGAGTCATGGTAGATGGAGAGATTCATCTCAAGGGTGCATCAAGACCAC
>NC_029773.3:63487427-63487548 GCF_000817695.3 Arachis duranensis
TTCATGAATGTTGGCTCTTGAAAGAATGATGAAAAAGGAGACATGTTACTGAGGATTTGAAAAATCATAAAAATGATTCTTGAAGCAAGAAAAAGCATTTCTATTCAAAAAAAAAAGAGAG
>NC_029773.3:63487723-63488154 GCF_000817695.3 Arachis duranensis
CAATTATGTGTCTGTGGCATGTATGTATCCGGTGGTAATACTGGAAGACAGAGTGCTTTGGGCCACAGCCAAGACTCAATAAGTAGCTATGTTCAAGAATCATCATACTTAACTAGGAGAATCAATGACACTATCCGGATTCTGTGTTCCTAAAGAAGCCAATCATTCTGAATTTCAAAGGATAGAGTGAGATGCCATAACTGTTCAGAGGCAAAAAGCTAAAAGCCCCGCTCATCTGATTAATACTGATCTTCATAGATGTTTTTGGAATTCATTGTATATTCTCTTCTTTTTATCTTATTTGATTTTTAGTTGCTTGAGGACAAGCAACAATTTAAGTTTGGTATTGTGATGAGCTGATAATTTATACGCTTTTTGGCATTGTTTTTAGTATGTTTTTAGTATATTTTTATTAGTTTTTAGTTAAAATT
>NC_029773.3:63489084-63498004 GCF_000817695.3 Arachis duranensis
GTTAGTGACAGACGCAAAAGAATCAATGGATTCTATTCCAAGCTGATTGAGAACCGACAGATGATTAGCCGTGCCGTGACAGGGTGCGTTGAACATTTCCACTGAGAGGATGGGAGGTAGCCACTGACAACGGTGAAACCCTTGCTTAAGCTTGCCATGGAAAGGAGTAAGAAGGATTGGATGAAGACAGTAGGAAAGCAGAGAGACGGAAGGGAAGGCATCTTCATGCGCTTATCTGAAATTCCTACCAATGAATTACATAAGTATCTCTATCTTTATCTCTATGTTTTATGCGTTTATCACCATACCCATTTGAGTTTGCCTGACTAAGATTTACAAGATGACCATAGCTTGCTTCATACCAACAATCTCCGTGGGATCGACCCTTACTCGCGTAAGGTTTATTACTTGGACGACCCAGTGCACTTGCTGGTTAGTTGTGCGGGATTGCAAAAGTGTGATTGCAATTTCGCGCTGTCAATTGGCATCTATAGGAACTCAGAATTTAGATAGTGTTATTGATTCTCCTAGTTCAGTATGTTGATTCTTGAACACAACTACTTTATGAGTCTTGGCCGTGACCCTAAGCATATTGTTTTCCAGTATTACCACCGGATACATAAATGCCACAGACACATAACTGGGTGAACCTTTTTATATTGTGACTCAGCTTTGCTAAAGTCCCCAGTTAGAGGTGTCCAGAGTTCTTAAGCACACTCTTTTGCTTTGGATCACGATTTTAACCACTCAGTCTCAAGCTTTTTACTTGGACCTTCATGACACAAGCTTGATTTAGCTGCTTAGTCCTGGATTTTATTCCTTTGGGCCCCCTATCCATTAATGCTCAAAGCCTTGGATCCTCTTTACCTTTGCATTTTTGGTTTAAAGGGCTATTGGCTTTTTCTGCTTGCTTTTTCTTTCTCTTCCCTTTTTTTTGCAAACTTTTTTCGCAAGCTTTGTCATTCACTGCTTTTTCTTGCTTCAAGAATCAATTTTATTATTTTTCAGATTATCAACAACATTTCTCTTTGTTCATCATTCTTTCAAGAGCCAACAATTTTAACATTCATAAACTTCACTATCAAAAATATGCACTCTTCAAGCATTCATTCAGAAAAACAAAAAGTATTGCCACCACATCAAAATAATTAAACTAATTTCATGATAAAATTTGAAATTCATGTACTTCTTGTTCTTTTGTAATTAGGAACATTTTTCATTTAATAAAGGTGGAGGATTTATGGAATTATTCATAGCTTTAAGGCATAGACACTAGACACTAATGATCATGTAATGAAGACATAAACATGGATAACACATAAAGCATAAAAATTGAAAAACAGAAAGATAAGAACAAGGAAATCAAAGAACGGGTCCACCTTAGTGATGGCGGCTAGTTCTTCCTCTTGAAGGTCCAATGGAACGCTTGAGCTCTTCTATGTCTCTTCCTTGCCTTTGTTGCTCTTCCCTCATGGCTATTTGATCTTCTCTAATTTCATGGAGAATAATGGAGTGCTCTTGGTGCTCCATCCTTAGTTGATCCATATTGGAACTCAAATCTCCCAAAGAGGTATTGAGTTGTTCCCAATAGTTGTTTGGAGGAAATTACATCCCTTGAGACATCTCAGGGATTTCTTGATGAGGGACTTCCTCATGCTCTTATTGAGGTCCATAAGTGGGCTCTCTTATTTGCTCCATCCTCTTTTTAGTGATAGGCTTGTCCTCTTCAATGAGGACAATTCCAGCTAAATTGCATAGGTGACAGATGAGATGAGGGAAGGCTAACCTTGCTAAAGTGGAAAGTTTGTCAGCAACCTTGTATATTTCTAGTGGTATAATCTCATGAACTTCCACTTCCTCTCCAGTCATGAAGCTATGGATCATGATAGCCCAATCTACAGTCACTTCGGATCGGTTGCTAGTAGGAATAATGGAGCGTTGGATGAATTCCAACCATCCTCTAGCCATGGGTTTAAGGTCATGCCTTCTCAATTGAACTGGCTTGCCTTTAAATTCTCTTTTCCACTGAGCTCCTTCCACACATATGTCCATGAGGACTTGGTCCAACCTTTGATCAAAGTTGACCCTTCTAGTGTAGGGGCGTGCATCTCCTTGCATCATTGGCAAGTTGAATGCCAACCTTACATTTTTCGGACTAAAATCTAAGTATTTCCCCCGAACCATTGTTAGCCAATTCTTTGGGTTCGGGTTCACACTTTAATCATGGTTCTTAGTGATCCATGCATTAGTATAGAACTCTTGAACTATTAAGATTCTGACTTGTTGAATGAGGTTGGTGAGAACTTCCCAACCTCTTCTTTGAATCTCATGTCGGATCTCCAAAAACTCATTCTTCTTGAGCATGAAAGGAACCTCAGGGATCACTTTCTTCTTGGCCACAACTTCATAGAAGTGATCTTGATGGACCTTTTGAGATGAATCTCTCCATCTTCCATGACTCGGAGGTGGAAGCTTTTGCCTTCCCTTTCCTCTTTCTAGAGGTTTCTCCGACCTTAGGTGCCATTAATGGTTATTGAAAATAAAAAGCAACACTTTTTTCCAACACCAAACTTAAAATGTTTTCTCGTCCTCAAGCAAGAGAAGAAAGAAGGGACAAAGAAGAAGAAGAAATGGAGGAGATGGAGGGTGAAGAAAGGTTCGGCCAAGGAAGGGAAAAGTGTGTATGAGGTGTGAAAATGAAGGAGTGATGAGGGGGTTTATATAGGAGTGGAAGAGAGGGGTGGCCGTGTGTGAGGGTTGGGTTTGGGAGGAAAAGTTTTTGAATTTCTAATGGTGGGGTAGGTGGGGTGTTTGGGGAAGAGTGGATAGAGGTGATTGGTGAAGGGTATTGGGGAAGAGAAATGGATGTGATTGGTGAGGGGTATTTGGGGAAGGGTGTTATTGGAATGTGTAAAGAAGAGAGAAAGTGAGTTGAGGTAGGTGGGGATCCTGTGGGATCCACAGATCCTGAGGTGTCAAGGATTTCTCATCCCTACACCATTTTGGCGTGTAAACACCCTCTGAGTGCTAATCCTGGCGTTAAACGCCAAGTTGCTGCCTATTTCTGGCATTTAACGCTAGCTTTTCTTCCCTTTCTGGCGTTTAACGCCAGCTTGGTGCCCTTTTATGGCTTTAAACGCCAGTCTGGTGCCTTTTTCTGGCATTAAACGCCCAAAATGGTGCCAGACTAGGCGTTTAACGCCCATTCTGCTACCCTTACTGGCGTTTAAACGCCAGTAAGCTCCTCCTCGAGGGTGTGCTGTTTTTAATGCTGTTTTTGAGTTTACTTTGATTTTTGTAGTTGTTTTTGTGACTCCACATAATCATCAACCTAATATAAAATAACAATGGAAAATGAAAATTTAACATAAAAATTAGGTTGCCTCCCAATAAGCGCTTCTTTAATGTCAATAGCTTGACAGTGAGCTCTTATGGAGCTTCACAGATGTTCAGAGCATGGTTGGGGCCTCCCAACACCAAACTTAGAGTTTGAATGTGGGGGCTTTGGTTGACTCTATATTGAGAGAAGCTTTTCATGCTTCCTCTCCATGGTTGCAGAGGGAGATCCTTGAGCCTTAAACACAAAGTAGTCCTCATTCACTTGAAGGACCAACTCTCCTCTGTCAACATCAATCACAGCTTTTGTTGTGGCTAGAAAGGGTCTACCAAGGATGATGGATTCATCCTCATCCTTTCCAGTGTCTAGGATTATAAAGTCAGCAGTGATGTAAAGTCCTTCAACCTTTACCAAGACATCCTCTACAAGTCCATAAGCCTGTTTCTGTGATTTGTCTGTCATTTCTAGTGAGATTCTTGCAGTTTGTACCTCAAAGATTCCCAGTTTCTCCATTATAAAGAGTGGCATGAGGTTTATGCCTGACCCCAGGTCACACAGAGCCTTCTCAAAGGTCATGGTGCCAATGGTGCAAGGTATTAAGAACCTTTCGGGATCCGGTTTCTTTTGAGGTATCTTCAGCTGAGCCAAGGCGTTCAGTTCATTGATGAGCAAGGGGGATTTATCCTCCCAAGTCTCATTACCAAATAATTTGGCATTCAGCTTCATGATTACTCCTAGATATTGAGCAATTTGCTCTTCAATAGTAACTTCATCTTCTTTAGAAGAAGAATATTCTTCAGAGCTCATGAATAGTAGAAGTAGGTTCAATGGAATCTCTATGGTCTCTGTGTGAGCCTCAGATTCCTTTGGTTCCTCAAAGGGGAACTCCTTTTGTTCAGAGGACATCCCATGAGGTTTTTCTCACTAGGAATCATGTCCTCCTCACTCTCTCCAGGTTCGGCCATGTTGGTCATGGTTATGGCCTTGTACTCTCTCTTGGGAATTTCTTCTGTATTGCTCAGGATAGTGTTAGAAAGAGTTTCAGTAACCTTCTTACTCAGCTGACCCACTTGTGCCTCCAAATTTCTAATGGAGGATCTTGTTTCATTCATGAAACTTAGTGTGGTCTTAGATAGATCAGAGACTATATTTGCTAAGCTAGAGAGACTCTGCTCAGAATTCTCTGTCTGTTGCTGAGAAGATGATGGGAAAGGTTTGCTATTTCCAAACCTGTTTCTCCCACTATTATTGTTATTGAAGCCTTGTTGAGGCTTCTGTTGATCCTTCCATGAGAAATTTGGGTGATTCCTCCATGAAGAATTGTAGGTGTTTCCATAGGGTTCTCCCATGTAATTCACCTCTTCCATTGCAGGATTCTCAGGGTTATAAGCTTCTCCTTCAGAGGAGGCTTCTTTAGCACTGCCAGATGCAGCTTGCAATCCAGTCAGATTCTGAGAAATTATATTGACTTGCTGAGTCAATATTTTTTCTAAGCCAATATGGCATTCAGAGTATCAATCTCAAGAACTCCTTTCTTCTAGGTTGTCCCATTGTTCATAGGATTTCTTTCAGAAGTGCACATGAACTGGTTGTTTATAACCATTTCAATGAGTTCTTGGGCTTCTGTAGACGTTTTCTTCAGATGAATAGATCCACCTGCAGAATGGTCTAATGACATCTTGGATAACTCAGACAGACCATCATAGAAGATACCTATGATGCTCCATTCTGAAAGCATGTCAGAGGGACATCTTCTGATCAATTGCTTGTATCTTTTCCAAGCTTCATAGAGGGATTCACCTTCTTTCTGTTTGAAGGTTTGAACTTCCACTCTAAGCTTACTCATCTTTTGAGGTGGAAAGAATTTAGCTAAGAAGGCATTGACCAGCTTTTCCTAAGAGTTCAGGCTGTCTCTAGGCTGTGAGTTCAACTATATACTAGCTCTGTCTCTTACAGCAAAAGGGAAAAGCATAAGTCTGTATACCTCGGGATCAACTCCATTGGTCATAACAGTGTCACAGATTTACAAAAATTCAGCCAAGGACTGATGAGGATCTTCCAATGGAAGTCCATGAAACTTGCAATTCTGTTGTATTAGAGAAACTAATTTAGGCTTAAGCTCAAAGTTGTTTGCTCCAATGGCAGGGATAGAGATGCTTCTCCCATAGAAGTCGGGAGTTGGTGCAGTGAAGTCACCAAGCACCTTCCTTGCGTTGTTGGCATTGTTGTTATTTTCAGCTGCCATGTCTTCTTCTTTTTTGAAGATTTCTGTCAGGTCCTCTCTAGAGAGTTGTGCTTTAGCTTCTCTTAGCTTCATCTTCAGAGTCCTTTCAGGTTCAGGATCAGCTTCAACAAGAATGCCTTTATCTTTATTCCTACTCATATGAAAGAGAAGAAAACAAAGAAAGTATGGAATCCTCTATGTCACAGTATAGAGATTCCTTGATGTGTCAGAGGAAAAGAAGAATAGAAGGATGAGGTAGAGGGAGAAATTCGAACTTATAGAGAGAGAGAGAGAGAGAGAGGGGGTCCGAATTATCAAAGGAGGATAAGTGTTAGTGATTAACCAGAAAGAGGCGAGAGAGGGAAATTTTCGAAAACAAATTTTTAAATAAAACTAAAGAATAAAAAATTAAAATAATTAAAAAGAGTTCTGAAAAAGTGGTTGATGGTTTTGGAAAATTGAAAGTGAGAAAGTGGTTAGGTGGTTTTGAAAAAGATAAGAAATAGTAATTAGTTGAAAAAGATTTGAAAATCAATTTTGAAAAGATAAGAAGTTAGAAAAGATTTTTGAAATCAAAATTTAAAAAGATATTTTTTAAAAAGATATGATTGAAAAGATATGATTGAAGAAAATTTGAAGTTAAAAGATATGATTCTAAAATTCAAATATTGAACATTTTTTAACAAGAAAGTAACAAACTTGAAATTTTTGAATCACAACATTAATTGTTAGAAAGGATTTTCAAAAATATTTAAAGAAAAAGGAAAAAGATTTGATTTTGAAAAAGATATGATTGATAAGAGAGGATATGAAAAAGATAGGATTTTGAAAAATTAGGTTTAAAACTTGAAAAATTAAAAAAGATTTGAATTGAAAACAAAACTGCCTCCTTGGTGCTATCCTGGCGTTAAACGCCTAGAATGGTATCCATTCTGGCATTTAACGCGCACTTGGCTACCTCCTTGGGCGTTAAACACCCAGCCAGGTACCCTGGCTAGCGTTTAAACGCCAGAATTCCTTCTTCACTGTGCGTTTTGAACACCCAGCTTTTTCTCTGTGATTCCTCTGCTGTATGTTCTGAATCTTCAATCCTCTGTATTATTGACTTGAAAAGACATCATTTTGATTTTTTTTTAATTTTTAATGATGGGAGAGAAAAACAACAAAATGAAACTAATCATGAAAAACTAAGATCAAATAAACAATGCATGCAAGAACACGTTGAATGTCAAGATGAACATCAAGAACATATTTTTGAAAATTTTTGAGAAAAGAAAGACATGCAAGACACCAAACTTAGGAATTTTCATACTAGAGACATTAACAATTTGAGAATGCACATGAAACACAACAGAAGATACAAAGCAAGAGAATTTAAAGATCAGAGAAAGAAAATCATCAAGAACAACTTGAAGATCAATGAAGAATGATGACAGGTCATCATATACCCATTTTTCAAGCTAATTTCACTTGTTTTATTAGTCTTTATGCACTTTCTTGTATCCTAAGAAAGTGATTTGGAATGAAAATGCACAACTTCTTTAAATCAAGCAACCACCATTAAATTGATGCTAAATCATGAGGTTTAAACAAGACTTAATTGATTTTTAATGAATTATAAACCTTATGAGTTTAGAGATACTTTGACTGGTTGTCTTGGTTTCTTGTAGGTGAAGAAAGGAAGAAAAGAGGAAAAACGTGGCTTAAGAAAGCGTGGCCCAAGGAAAAAAGAATGTGGCGCATGGAAGGGAGGAAGCTACCCTGCCCTCCAAGAGAGCACACTGCCCTCCAGGAGAGCAGCATTTTGAACCAAGCCTTGAAAAGCATCACTGCCCTGCCCACAACAAGGGCGGAGTACAATTTGATGCCAAGGACCAAAGGAAGCAAAAACTCTGCCCTGCCCTCCTCAAGAGCAATATCGGGCTTCACCCAAGAACAATTCAAAGGAAATTGCTTCCTAGTACTTCCTATGGGTTTCGAACCCAAGGACAAAGAGAAAAGGAGTAGCACTCAAGCACAATAAGATCAAGCAAAAATTGGCTTGCTTTCATTCTCCCTGGATCGAACACGGCACCATGAGGAAACAAGGAACTAAGCATTACTTTGGTGCCAAGAAAACCAAAGAAAAAGAAGCAGCATGTGCCTCCACCGAGTTTCGAACGTGGGACTTCACTTTTGGAAACATTGCCCTGCCCTCCACAAGGGCAGGACAGCATTTTTGTGGTGCACGGCCAGCGCACAAGATTGGGCGCACCAAGGGAGTCTCGGCCAGCAAGCACACACGCACAGGCAGCATCTGGCGCACCATGGCAACTCTGCCCTGCCCTCCACAAGGGTAGGGCAGCATTCTGATGCACCAAACACGCACGCAACAAGAGCCGCTTGCACAATTTTCCTGCTCTGCCCTCCACAAGGGCAGGGCAGCCTCCTGGGAGCTAAGTTCTCATGGGCTAAAAATTGGATTAAAAATCCAATTTAATTCATTTCTACACCAAATCAAAAGCCCATCCAAATGCCAAAATCCAAGAATAGAAAGTGTATAAATAGGAGATAGTTTGATGTAATTAGGACCTCTTCTTTTACTTTTGACTTTGGAACTTTCTTTTGATTTTTGAATTTTGAGACTTCATTGAGAGCTAGGAACTGAGATTTCAGAGAATTGGGGAGGAGAATTGATCTCTCTTCTTCCTCGTTCTTGCTGTAGCATTTTTACTTTTCTTGTTTGAGTCTTGGGTGTGAAGAATTGAGGAATTTCTGTCTCAATCTCCATTCAAGATCTCTTTAATTTCTCTTCTGCATAATTGAGTTCAATTACATTTTCCTTTACTGCTTCTTCTTTAATTTCTTGTTAATTGTTTTGTGAACTTGGATCTGCGAAGGCAATTGAGATCTAGACTTTGCTATCTAGTCTCTGGAGTCCTGAGATCCCATTTTCCTTTTTGGTTCTTCTGTGAACCCCTGCTGCAATTTAATTTCATTTCCTGTTTGAATTCTAGTTACTTCCAATTCATTTTTTGCTTTATTAATTGTTGCAATTTAATTTCCCTTGCTGAAATTCTGAATTCCCAATCCTCAACTCTCCTTTTCCATTCAAGCAATTTACATTTCTTGCATTTTAAGTTACTGCAATTTACATTTCTTGCACTTTAAGTTTCAGTCATTTAATTTCTTGTTCTTTAAGATTCAGCACCTTTACTTTCCGTTCTCTTTAATTTCTGCAATTCATTCCTCTCCCTTTACATTCCAAGCAATTTAGTTTCTGTTAATGATAAACCACTCAACCAATACTTGATTCGCTTGACTAAATCAACCACTAAACTAAAATTGCTCAATCCTTCAATCCCTGTGGGATCGACCTC
>NC_029773.3:63498066-63500276 GCF_000817695.3 Arachis duranensis
TTTTCCACACATCAAGTTTTTGGCGCCGTTGCCGGGGATTGAATTAGATTGACAATGATTAAGTGAAGTGGAGATCTAGATCAAGCACTTTTTCTTTATTTTTTTCTACTAACACACTAACTGTTTGAAAATTTGCCTCTATCAACTCACTAACTGTTTGAGAGTTTGTCTCAACTAACTGCACTCAATTCTCAAGAGTGCTGCTGTTTGTTCCTCCTGATTGTTTGCATGCCACAGGAAAGTAGGAGAAGAGATGTCAGAGGAAATACTATCATTGGAAAAGAAGTCTCTACAGACGAAGAATAGCATGACATGAAGCCACCACTCATTACACTAATCAAGAACAATTGTTCCTATGACGGAAATCCATTGGAGGATCTTCAACAGCACATATCCATTTTTCTGAGGACTTGTGGTGCTGTCAAAACTGATGGTCTAGATCATGACACTTATAAGATCTTGTTATTCCCTTTCTCATTAAGGGGTGAAGCTGCACAAGGGCTTGAAACTTTTCCCCAAGGAAGTATCATTAGTTGGGACGATTTGGTCACCAAATTTCTGGCCAAATTCTCCTCATCCTGACAGATCATCAAGCTGAAAGAGGGGGAATATCCATTCACACAAGGAGAAGAAGAACCACTCTTCAAGGCATGGGAAAGATACAAGAAAGCAACTGATAAAGTGGGTTTCCAAGCTTTCTATGAAGGATTAACCCCAGAAACAAGAAAAGCAGTGGACTACTTCTCAGATGGCCTACTCAAAGCAACAACAACTGCCCAAGGAATTGCAAATTTCAATGACAAAGGAGTCAACAACCAACACTCATTTGAGAAACCACAGAATGCAATCTCAGAAAAAGAAGTAAAGAATCTTGAAGGAGTGAATGCATTCATGAACCTGAACAAACAAATGCACCATCAAACATAGCAACACATGGAGCTGAGAGATAGAAAAGTTGATTGCCTGCAGTCTGCTGCAGTGAATGCCCAATTTCCTCCATGGAGACCCCATTCTTATCTGAGAATGAGGGAGTCTCAACATCAAGAACAAGGAAGTTTCAACCAGGGTAAATCCATGACCACAAACAACCAACATCACTCACCCACTAATACCAATCAAAGCCAATGCTCACAACACAGACACTTCCAGACTCATTCCAACTGGAGAAGGACCGAGTACCGAAATCACGAACCAAGGGACTTCAATTATAACAACCCCAACTTCACAAACCAACAAAAACACCATTATAGTAACAACAACCACTACATGCCACCACAACACCCACCCTTCCAACCTTTAACATCACAACCGACCAATCTCACAAGACTCTCAGAGGATCACTAACTTGGAGATCTTAATAGAGAGAATGATGAAACACCAAGAGGAGATAACTAAGAACCAAGAGATTTCAATCAGAAGAATTGAGGGGCAGATAGCTCAACTGGTGAAGCACTTTGCAGAAATGGGTGAGAAGAGGGCAAATACTCTCCCCAGAGCCATTGAAGACAAACCAACTAACAACGAAGATGCTGCAAAGAAGGAAGGATGGAAAAGGATCATAGAGGAAAGTAAGAAAACCTTGGACAAAGAAAGTACCAGCCAAGAAAAACACAACAAGGAATTCTTACAAGGAGAGACAGAGGATAGAATTAAAGAAAAGCAGAAAATCCCCACTGGAAAATTTTCACTAGGGGATAGAGTAATGATAAACAGTCAAACCATGAAGGTGTCCCCACAGCTGTCTAATAAATACATTGTAACTAAGATCCTTCCACAGGAATTTATAGAGGTCATCAAAGAGGAAACCGGAAGGAAGTTCACCGTGAAGAAAGACAAGCTAAGGCACTGTGGTTTTCAATCTTCATGATCAGCAAAATGGAGGATGTCAAGCTAGTGACAATAAAGAAGCGCTTGTTGGGAGGCAACCCAACCTGAGGTAGTTTTCTTTTCATTGCTTTTTCAATAAAAATGTTGAATAATTGGTATGGATTGCAAGAAGCTAAGTTTGGTGTTGCATACCAAAACAATTTAAGGGAGAATGAAAGATTCTAAGTTTGGTGTTCCACCAAAAATCTCATTTAAAAACACATTCTCACCTCCTGCATGATGTTAGCTCCAAGCAACCAAACACATTATTCAACTGTTTAATTGCTTTCTAGCTTTAATTTCATCAACCTTTAGCAAGGACACAAGGTTTCACATATGGTTAA
>NC_029773.3:63500619-63502289 GCF_000817695.3 Arachis duranensis
AAAATAAAACAGAAAGAAAAGGAAGAAGAAAAAGCCAATGTGGCAAGAAAAACAAAGAATAAAGGCTGGACACCAATAGCTTGGACCCTAGGACACATGCCTGTGGTGTTCTTGTACTAGGATATGCTTGGATAAGTGAATTCTGAGGGGTATTTCAAAACCCGGTCACTTAGATCAACTGATTTGGGATGACCAATTGAAAGTCCATAATAAAGAGCAACTTAGATACAGAACATTTAGTTATCCAAAGAGATGCTGGGCATCAATGATCCTAGGAGGAATTAGTGAGCCATGTGTCTGTGGTGGAAAGATGTTGAGTAAAAAATAAAGCGAAAGGCTACTACTGCAACATTAGATACCAAGCCTTCAAAGAATAATAAGCTTGTTAAGCAAAATGAGAAAAGAAAAGTTAGCAAGGGAGCAAGTAAAGAGTAAACCTTATAACAGCAAGTTTTGTGAGCCTTTGAGGAAAAATGTATATTATGTAACAGCAAACAATAACTTGAGTTGTCATTGTCTGCATAAAAACTCCATAAATCAAGTTCTGCTATATGCCTAATAAGGATATGTTTTCTCTTCTTGTTCATTTCATTTTCTCTTAGTTTTGATGCTTGCATGGGGACAAGCAATATTTAAGTTTGGTGTTGTGATGACAGGTCATCATATACCCATTTTTCAAGCTAATTTCACTTGTTTTATTAGTCTTTATGCACTTTCTTGTATCCTAAGTAAGTGATTTGGAATGAAAATGCACAACTTCTTTAAATCAAGCAACCACCATTAAATTGATGCTAAATCATGAGGTTTAAACAAGAATTAATTGATTTTTAATGAATTATAAACCTTATGAGTTTAGAGATACTTTGGTTGGTTGTCTTGGTTTCTTGTAGGTGAAGAAAGGAAGAAAAGAGGAAAAACGTGGCTTAAGAAAGCGTGGCCCAAGGAAAAAAGAATGTGTCGCATGGAAGGGAGGAAGCTACCCTGCCCTCCAAGAGAGCACACTGCCCTCCAGGAGAGCAACATAATGAGCCAAACCATGAAAAGCATCACTGCCCTGCCCACAACAAGGGCGGAGCACAATTTGATGCCAAGGACCAAAGGAAGCAAAAACTCTGCCCTGCCCTCCTCAAGAGCAATATCGGGCTTCACCCAAGAACAATTCAAAGGAAATTGCTTCCTAGTGCTTCCTATGGGTTTCGAACCCAAGGACAAAGAGGAAACGAGTAGCGCTCAAGCACAATAAAATTAAGCAAAAATTGGCTTGCTTTCATTCTCCCTGGATCGAACACGGCACGATGAGGAAACAAGGAACTAAGCATTACTTTGGTGCCAAGAAAACCAAAGAAAAAGAAGCAGCATGTGCCTCCACTGAGTTTCGAACGTGGGACTTCACTTTTGGAAACATTGCCCTGCCCTCCACAAGGGCAGGGCAGCATTTTTGTGGTGCACGGCCAGCGCACAAGATTGGGCGCACCGAGGGAGTCTCGGCCAGCAAGCACGCACGCACAGGCAACATCTAGCGCACCATGGCAACTCTGCCCTGCCCTCCACAAGGGCAGGGCAGCATTCTGATGCACCAAACACGCACGCAACAAGGGTCGCATGCACAATTTTCCTGCTCTGCCCTCCACAAGGGCAGGGCAGCCTCCTGGGAGCTAAGTTCTCATGGG
>NC_029773.3:63503023-63503709 GCF_000817695.3 Arachis duranensis
CTCCCGTGAGTTTTATTACTTGATGCGACCCGGTACACTTGCCGGTGAGTTTTGTGTTGGATCGTTTTCCACACATCAAAGAACACAATGCATGAGTTTCGAAAAATGCAATAATTATTAAAAACATGCAATTGACACCAAACTTAAAAATTGATACTAGACTCAAACAGGAAGCACAAAATATTTTTCATTTTATCATTTTATGATTTTTTTATATTTTTTCCAAAAATTATTTTGAAAAAGAAAATAAGAAACTCAAAATTTTTAATACGAATTCCAGGAATCATGCAATGTTAGTCTAAAGCTTCAGTCTAAAAAGATTAGACATGGTCAGCCAAGCTTCAGCAAGACATTACACACAACAGCAAAATTGATGGGAATCAACTAGCTCCTGTGATGATAAAGGTATCACTTGAAACTCTAGAATTCATTCTTAAAAATTCTGAAGAAGAAAATAAAAAGAAAAAAATACCTAATCTAACAACAAGATGAACCGTCAGTTGTCCAAACTCGAACAATCCCTGACAACGGCACCAAAAACTTGGTACACGAAATCGTGATACACAACTTCGTGCAGCTGACCAGCAAGTGCACTAGGTCGTCCAAGTAATACCTTACGTGAGTAAGGGTCGATCCCACGGAGATTGTCGGCTTGAAGCAAGCTATGGTCATCTTGTAAATCTCAG
>NC_029773.3:63507209-63510984 GCF_000817695.3 Arachis duranensis
TTGTTCCCTTATGTTGCCCTCCTAGAGGGCAGTGTGCCCTTGTGGAGGGCAATGCTTGCTTCCTCCATTATAAGCCACGCCTTTTTCTCCTTTGGCCACATTTTCTTAGGCCACACTTTCCTCTTTTCTTCTTTTCTTCACCTACATTAAACCAAAACAACCACTCCAAGTATCACTAAATTCACAAGGCTTATAAATCAATTAAAAATCAATTAAATTTAGCTTAAACCTCATGAGTTAACATTAATTTCATGGTGGTTGTTTGATTTAAAGAAGTTATGCATTTTCACTCCAAATCACTTACTTAGGATGCAAGAAAGTGCATAAAGACTAATAAAACAAGTGAAATTAGCTTAAAAAATGGGTATATGATGACTTGTCATCAATGAGCAGATAATTTATACGCTTTTGGCATTGTTTTTACATAGTTTTTAATATGTTTTAGTTACTTTTTAGTATATTTTTATTAGTTTTTATGTAAAAATCACATTTCTAGACTTTACTATGAGTTTGTGTGTTTTTTTGTGATTTCAGGTATTTTCTGTCTGAAATTAAGGGACCTGAGCAAAAATCTGATTCAGAGGCTGAGAAAGGACTGAAGATGCTGTTGGATTCTGACCTCCCAGCAATCGAAGTGGATTTTTTGGAGCTACAGAAGCCCAATTGGCACACTCTCGAGTGCGTTGGAAAGTAGACATCTTGTGCTTTCTAGCAATGTTTAATAGTCCATACTTTGTCTGAGATTTGATGGCCCAAACTGGCGTCCAAACTCCCACCAGAGACCCTTTTCTGGTGTAAAACGCCAGAAGTGGCACCAAAGCTGGAGTTAACTGCCCAAACTGGCACCAAAACTGGCGTTTAAACTCCAAGTAGAGCCTATGCACGTGAAAGTTTCAATGCTCAGCCCAAACACACACCAAGTGGGCCCCAGGAGTGGATTTCTGCACTATCTACACTTAGTTACTCATTTTCTATAAACCTAGTTTACTAGTTTAGTATAAATAGCACTTTTTACTATTGTATTCATATCTTTAGATCATTTTTGAGACTATCTTTGGATCGCTTTTGATCTCTTGATCACGTTTTGGGGGCTGGCCATTCGGCCATGCTTAGACTTGCATCACTTATGTATTTTCAACGGTGGAGTTTCTATACCTCATAGATTAAGGTGTGGAGCTCTGCTGTTCCTCATGAATTAATGCAAAGTACTATTATTTTTCTATTCAATTCACGCTTATTCTTGTTCTAAGATATTCACTTGTACTTCAACCTGATGGATGTGATGATCCGTGACACTCATCATCATCCTCCCTTATGAATGTGTGCTTAACAACCACCTCCGTTCTATCTGCAAGAGCTTGAGTGTGTATCTCTTGGCCTCCTGGTTCACGACGCATGGTTGCCTCTCCTGACGACAGAACCTTCCATTCCGTGAGATCAAGGTCTTTGTAGTATAAGCTAGAATCAATTGGCAGCATTCTTGAGATCCGGAAAGTCTAAACCTTGTCTGTGGTATTCCGAGTAGGATCTGGGATGGGATGACTGTGACGAGCTTCAAACTCGTGACTGTTGGGTGCAGTGACAGTGTGCAAAAGGATCAATGGATCTTATTCTGACACGATCGAGAACCAATAGCTGATTAGCCATGCGGGAAACCATAGTGGATATGTTTTCACTGAGAGGACGGATGGTAGCCATTGACAACGGTGATCCACCAACATACAGCTTGCCATGGAAGGGACTATGCATGATTGGATAAGGACAATAGGAAAGCAGAAGCTCAGAAGGATCAAAGCATCTCCATACGCTTATATGAAATTCCCACCAATGAATTGCATAAGTATCTCTATACTATTTTATGTTTTATTTCTTTTTTTAATCATTAAAACCTCATAACCATTTGAATCTGCCTGACTGAGATTTACAAGATGACCATAGCTTGCTTCAAGCCGACAATCTCCGTGGGATCGACCCTTACTCACGTAAGGTATTACTTGGACGACCCAGTGCACTTGCTGGTCAGCTGGGCAAAGTTGTGAGAAAAGTGTGAACTCACGATTTCATGTACCAGGCAGCTCCACATGCTCTTACTGTGGCCCATGTCCTGGCTCTTTAGTTTGCTCCATCCTTCTTTTAGTGATGGGCTTGTCCTCTTCAATGAGGATGTCTCCTTCTATGACAATTCTAGCTTAATTGCATAGATGACAGATAAGGTGGAAGGCTTTTCAGCTTTTTTGTACAACTCTTGAGGTATGACCTCATGTACCTCCACCTCACTTGCAATCATAATCCAATGAATAATGATGGCTCTGTCAATGGTCACTTCTGACCGATTGCTAGTAAGGATGATAGAACGTTGGATGAATTTCAACCATCCTCTAGCTACGAACTTGAGGTCAAGCCTTCTTAGTTGGATAGTGTTCATACCTTGGGTTGAGCTATGAAGACCCGGGCTATTTGCAGACAAGTGACCGATCTCTTCAGGCTAGGTCGCCACCGACCTCTTCTCAAAGAGATTGACCAAACCATCAGAAAAGCCCAAAGTAGGCCCAACACGAGGGAACACAGCCCAAATCTAAAGGCAGCCAAAGCCTAGAGAGATAAAAGGCGGTTCTCCTTAAAGATAAGATGACTTCACTTAAAGATAAGATAAGATAACTATCTTATCTCCAGAAAGATCACTCCACACTATTATAAATACACTAGAGTACTAAGATATAACTCATACTCTGATTCTACTAAAAACCTACCTAAAGCACGTGATAACTTAAGGATCGGAGTCTCTTACAGGTACCACCACCCTCTAGTATTAAAGGATTAGCAGCACCAACAAGTCCAACAAGTCGGACACGACGACTCCGGCCACTACCACAGATCTCGTCTGAGATCGGCCTACAGTTTCAGGTAACCCACAGAACATTGGCGCCGTTGCCGGGGAACCTGGAAGTCATTCTATCATCATGGTGGACAACCTTGACAACGACCACAATTCATATTTGGAAAACAGAACACGGCATAAGAACGCGAACATCACACTAAAGGATACACCATAATCAAACGGCGACAAGCATCTTCAAAACACAGAAATCTTAGATGCCCTCCGAGAACATCAGAATCGTCTCAAATAGCTTAAACAGGAGGCCGAACACCAGCGTGAAGCCGAAAAAAACCTCTGAAAAGACGCCGAGAGTTAGAGGACAAGCTCCTAAAACTCGAAGCCGATCTTAAAACCAAAACCATTCAGCCCAGTCATGATGACAACTCCCACAAGGATCAAGATCCCTTCACCAAAGAGATCATGAAATCTAAAGTTCCGAAGGATTTTAAGGCCCCCGATATGACCCCATACAATGGTACCTCCGATCCAAGCCATCATCTCAGCAATTTTAGGAGCAGAATATATCTCACCGACGCCTTGAACGCTATTCGATGCAAGGCCTTCCCGACTACCCTAACAAAAATAGCAATTAAATGGTTTGACAGTTTGTCTCCTAGATCCATCACAAGTTTTGACGACTTAGCTAAGAAATTTCTTGCTAGATTCTCCATCTAGACGGACAAAGCCAAACATGCCCCAAGCCAATTAGGAATCAAGCAATGAGATCGGGAGAGTCTTCGATCCTACATGGAAAGTGGTGGACAAAATTGTGATCATCAACAATGGCTCCGAAGACTTGGTAGCGATCTCAAACGTGAATCACACTTAGTCACAACTCCGCACAACTGACCAGCAAGTGCACTGGGTCGTCCAAGTAATACCTTACGTGAGTAAGGG
>NC_029773.3:63511010-63514231 GCF_000817695.3 Arachis duranensis
AGATAAGCGTATGGAGATGCTTGTCCCTGTTGAATCTCTGCTTTCCTACTGCTTTCATCCAATCCTTCTTACTCCTTTCCATGGCAAGCTGTATGAAGGGAATCACCGTTGTCAATGGCTACATCCCATCCTCTCAGTGAAAATGGTCCAAATGCTCTGTCACAGCACGGCTAACCATCTGTCAGTTCTCAATCAGGTTGGAATAGAATCCCGTGATTCTTTTGCGTCTGTTACTAACGCCCAGCCTTCAGGAGTTTGAAGCTCATCACGGTCATTCAATCCCGAAATCCTACTCGGAATACCACAGACAAGGTTAGACTTTCCGGATTCCCATGAATGCCACCATCAATTCTAGCTTATACCACGAAGATTCTGATCAAGGAATCCAAGAGATATGCGCCCGGCCTAAGGTAGAATGGAAGTGGTTGTCAATCACGCGCGTTCATAGGTGAGAGTGATGATGAGTGTCATGGATCATCACATTCATCAAGTCGAAGTGCAACGAATTAGATAGAAAATAATAGTAATTGCATTAAAATTTGAGGTACAGCAGAGCTCCACACCCTTAATCTATAGTGTGTAGAAACTCCACCGTTGAAAATACATAAGTGAAAGAGGTTCAGGCATGGCCGAATGGCTAGCCCCCAAACGTGGTCACAAGATCGAATGATCAAAAGACTTCTAAAACAATAGTAAAAAGTTCTATTTATACTAAACTAGCTACTAGGGTTTACAGAAGTAAGTACTTGATGCATAAATCCACTTCCGGGGCCCACTTGGTGTGTGCTTGGGCTGAGCTTGATCTATCCATGAGCTGAGGCTTCTCTTGGAGTTGAACGCCAAGTTGTAACGTGTTTTGGGCGTTCAATTCTGGTTCGTGACGTGTTTCTGGCGTTTGACTCCAGAATGCAGCATGGAACTGGCGTTGAGCGCCAGTTTACGTCGTCAAATTCCGAATAAAGTATGGACTAATATATATTTCTAGAAAGCTCTAGATGTCTACTTTCCAATGCCGTTGAGAGCGTGCCATTTGAAGTTTTGTAGCTCCAGAAAATCCATTTTGAGTGCAGGGAGGTCAGATTCCAACAGCATCAAACTCATAGTAAAGTCTAGAAATATAAATTTAGCATAAAAACTAATGAAAACATCCCTAAAAGTAACTAGATCATACTAAAAACTACCTAAAAACAATGCCAAAAAGCGTATAAATTATCCGCTCATCACAACACCAAACTTAAATTGTTGCTTGTCCTCAATCAACTGAAAATCAAATAGGATAAAAAGAAGAGAATATACTATAAATTTCAAAATATCAATGAATATTAATTCTAATTAGATGAGCGGGACTTGTAGCTTTTTGCTTCTGAACAGTTTTGGCATCTCACTTTTTCCTTTGAAGTCTAGAATGATTGGCTTCTCTAGGAACTTAGAATTTCGGATAGTATTATTGATTTTCCTAGTTAAGTATGTTGATTCTTGGCCGTGGCCCTAAGCACTTTGTTTTCCAGTATTACCACCGGGTACATAAATGGCACAGACACATAACTGGGTGAACCTTTTCAGATTGTGACTCAGCTTTGCTAGAGTCCCCAGTTAGAGGTGTCCAGAGCTCTTAAGCACACTCTTTTTGCTTTGGATCACGACTTTAACCACTCAGTCTCAAGCTTTTCACTTGGACCTGCATGCCACAAGCATGGTTGGGGACAGCTTGATTTAGCCGCTTAGGCCTGGATTTTAGTTCTTTGGGCCCTCCTATCCATTGATACTCAAAGCCTTGGATCCTTTTTACCCTTGCCTTTTGGTTTTAAGAGCTATTGGCTTTTTCTGCTTGCTTTTTTTTTTTCTTTCTATTTTTTTTTCTTCTCCATTACAGAGAGTGGCATAAGATTTATCCCTGACCCCAGATCACATAGAGCCTTTTCAAAGGTCATGGTGCCTATGGTACAAGGTATTAAGAACTTGCCAGGATTTTGTCTCTTTTGAGGTAAATTTTTCTGAATCCAAGTATCTAGTTCACTAATGAGCAAGGGAGGTTCACTTTCCCAAGTCTCATTACCAAACAACTTGGCATTCTGCTTCATGATAGCTCTTAAATATTGAGCAACTTGCTCTCCTATCACATCTTCATCCTCTTCAGAGGAAGAATAGTCTTCAAAGCTCATGAATGGCAGAAGGAGATTTAATGGAATCTCTATGGTCTCTGTATGAGCCTCAGATTCCTTTGGATCCTTAATAGGAAACTCCTTCTTGCTTGAAGGACGTCCCAGGAGGTCTTCCTCACTAGGATTTTCGTCCTCCTCCTCCCTTGTGCATTCGGACATATTGATTATATTAAATCAATGGCCTTGCACTCTCCTTTTGGATTTTCTTCTGTATTGCTTGGGAGAATACTGGGAGGAGTTTCAATAACTTTCTTACTCAGTTGGCCCACTTGTGCCTCCAAATTTCTAATGGAGGATCTTATTTCATTCATGAAACTGAAGGTGGCCTTTGACAGATCAGAGACTAGATTGACTAAATTAGAAGTGTTTTGTTCAGAATTCTCTGTCTGTTGCTGAGAAGATGATGGATAAGGCTTGCTATTGCTCAGCCTATTGCGTCCACCATTGTTAAAGCCTTGTTGAGGCTTTTGTTGATCCTTCCATGAAAAATTTGGATGATTTCTCCATGATGAATTATAGGTGTTTCCATAAGGTTTACCCATGTAATTAACCTCTGCCATTGCAGGGTTCTCAGGATCATAACCTTCTTCTTCAAAAGATGCTTCTTTAGCATTGTTGGATGCATTTTGTAATCCAGTCAGACTCTGAGAGATCATATTGACTTGTTCGGTCAATATTTTGTTCTGAGCCAGTATGGCATTGGTGCACGAAATTGTGATCAATACTAGGAGTCCAGGCTATCCTTAGGTTGTGAATCCAACCATGTTCTAGCTCTGTCTCTTACAGCAAAAGGGAAAAGCATGAGTCTGTAGACTTCAGGATTAACTCCATTCGTCTTTACAGTATCACATACTTGCAAGAATTCAGTTAAAAACTGATAAGGATCTTCAGATGGAAGTCCATAAAACTTGCAGTTTTGTTGCATTAAGGCAACTAGCTGAGGTTTCAGCTCAAAATTATTAGCTCGAATGGCAGGAATGGAGATGCTTCTTCCATCAAATTTGGACGTTGGCTTTGTGAAGTCACCAAGCATTCTCCTTGCATTATTATTATTTTCGG
>NC_029773.3:63514443-63514712 GCF_000817695.3 Arachis duranensis
AGAGGAATCCTCTATGTCACAGTATAGAGATTCCTTTATGTTAGTAGAAAAAGAAAGGGGAGAAGAATGAAGAAGAGTGGGATCGGATATTTAGGTGAAGAGAGGTGAAGAGAAGTGTTAGTAATTAAATAATTAAATAGAATAAGAGAGAAGATATAGAAAATTCGAAAATAATTTAAAAAAAAAGGTTAGTAATTTTCGAAAATTAGAAATAAGATAAGATTAAAATTAAAATTTAAAACAAAAAGAATTTTTGAAAAAGAGATGAA
>NC_029773.3:63515814-63515996 GCF_000817695.3 Arachis duranensis
GCACTGGGTCGTCCAAGTAATACCTTACGTGAGTAAGGGTCGATCCCACAGAGATTGTTGGTATGAAACAAGCTATGGTCACCTTGTAAATCTCAGTTAAGTGGATTCATAGGGTCAAATGTAATTGGATTAGATAATTAAAAGATAAATAAAATAAAAAAAGGATAGAAATACTTATGTAA
>NC_029773.3:63516037-63548603 GCF_000817695.3 Arachis duranensis
ATCAATAGTGGGAATTTCAGATAGGCATGTGAAGATGCTAGAATCCTTTCGAATCTCTACTTTCTTATTGCTTTCATCCAATTCTTCTTACTTCTTTCCATGGCAAGCTGTATGTAGGGCATCACCATCATCAATGGCTACTTTTAATCCTCTCGGGAAAATGGTCCTATGCGCTGTCACTGCACGGCTAATTGTCTGGAGGCATCACCCTTGTTGATGGCTACATCCCAGCCTCTCAGTAAAAATGGTCCAAATGCTCTGTCACAGCATGGCTAATCATCTGTCGGTTCTCAATCAGGTTGGAGTAGAATCCCTTGATTCTTTTGTGTTTGTCATCACGCCCAGCCTTCAGGAGTTTGAAGCTCGTCACATTCATTCAATACCGGAATCCTACTCGGAATACCATGGACAAGGTTAGACTTTCCGAATTCCCGGGATCCTACTCGGAATACCACAGACAAGGTTAGACTTTTCGGATCCCCATGAATGCCGCCATCTATCTAGCTTATACCACAAAGATTCTGTTGGGGAATCTAAGAGATATGCGCCCGGCCTAGAGTAGAACGGAAGTGGTTGTCAGTCACGCGCGTTCATAGGTGAGAATGATGATGAGTGTCACGGATCATCACATTCATCAAAGTTAAGTATAACGTATATCTTGGAATAAGAATAAAAGAGAATTGAATAGAAGATAATAGTAATTGTATTGAAACTTGAGGTACAGCAGAGCTCCACACCCTTAATCTATGGTGTGTAGAAACTCAACTGTTGAAAATACATAAGTAAAAGGTCCAGGCATGGCCGAATGGCCAGCCACCTAAAACGTGATCAATAGCCTCCTAAGATAAAGAATAAAACAAAACTGAGACCAAAGATGTCTAATACTATAGTAAATTATCCTATTTATACTAGACTAGCTACTAGGGTTTACATGAGTAAGTAATTGATACATAAATTCACTTCCGGGGCCCACTTGGTGTATGCTTGGGCTGAGCTTGATCTATCCACGAGCTGAGGCTTTTATTGGAGTTGAACTCCAAGTTATAGCGTGTTTTGGGCGTTCAACTCCAGATCATGACGTGTTTCTGGCGTTTAACTCCAGACAGCAGCATGTACTTGACGTTCAACGCCAAGTTACATCATCAATTTCCAAATAAAGTATGAACTATTATATATTGCTGGAAAGCTCTGAATGTCTAATTTCCAACGCCGTTGAGAGCGCACCAATCGGAGTTCTGTAGCTCCAGAAAATCCATTTTGAGTGCAGGGAGGTCAGATTCCAACAACATCAGCAGTCCTTTTGTCAGCCTTTTTCAGAGTTTTGCTCAAGTCCCTCAATTTCAGCCAGAAATTACCTGAAATCACAGAAAAACACACAAACTCATAGTAAAGTCCAGAAATGTGAATTTAACATAAAAACTAATGAAAACATCCCTAAAAGTAGCTTGAACTTACTAAAAACTACCTAAAAACAATGCCAAAAAGCATATAAATTATCCGCTCATCACAAAGTCAGATCAAATCGACCAAAGCCACAAAAGTTATAAAAAGTAATCCATAGAAAGAGGCCTGATGAGGTCTGATTAAAAATGGATTGCTAAAAATAACTCAAAGAAGGACCAACAAGAGAAGTCAGATCAACAAAGAGCGTACGCTAAAAGGGATACAATCTCGCCCAAAAAGCCACGACTCTATGACAAGGCAATCAAAATTGTTCAGACTAACTAAAAAGGTTGTACGAGAACATTAAAAAGTTGTCGGACAAGATAGCTCCAAGGACCACCTCAACCAAGCAGAAAAAGAAGTAATCAAAAAAAGGTCGGATAGGAAAGTACCAACACTCTACAAAAGCTTCGATCCTATTGCGAGAACACAATCAACATATCAAAGAAACACAACCATTATAAGAAAAACATTAAAGACTCAAGAGACCACCGGAAAAGTCAGCCTTAAGAGTTTAAAATGTTTTGTTGTTCCAAAATAAAGTTGCTAAAGCAACTGAATGTCAACAGAAGTCAAACCATATATAGTTACAAAAAATAACCAGAGTTCAAGAGCCCACAAACTAGGCTATACAAATACATTAGAAATCACGAAGGGTCCATGGTCTCCTTAGTGGCAGCATCATGAGTGGAGGAGGGAGGAACGATCTTCAAAGGGGTCACATTCACTGTCATATCCTCCCGATTTAAAACTTGAACATCAGGGTCAGACTCAGGATGGTCGACCTCAGCAGCAGGGATTGAAGAAGTCGTAAGCAGCAGAAGCTTTGACTGGCAGCACAGGGGTACGATTTTCCTTCTCATCCTCATCCAGGGCAAGGATAATCTTACCATCCTCTACGATGTTGTCCAAACTAAAAAGTGTTAGGTCGAGCTCAGGAGCAAGAACTCGAACCTGGGCTTTCAAGTTCTCATAGGCATCAGTCACACTACCCACAAGATGGCTCTGGAGTTCAGCATAATTAGCATGGGCCGACTCCAACCTCTCCCTGGTCTCCAGCAGCTCACCATAAGTACGAACATAGCTCTCCTTATACTTCATCGTCGTCTCCTCGGCCAGATTTGCAACAGCCTCGACAGTGGTGGCACGGGACTTCCAATTTTCAACATCCAGCTCCAATTTCACTACCTTTGCATCAAGCTCATATTTCAGCCCTTTGATCCTGTTAAAATCTGACCTGGCAACCTTCAAAAAGGCTTTCGTCGCATGAACGGGAGAATCTTGGATCGTACAAAACAAGGCCGCACCCATATGAGCCATCCGCACACTACTACCAGTAATAAAATCCAGGTGGTGAAGGATGGACACATAGACCATGGGAAGTCGGTCATAAGGAGCGATTTGGTTATCAACAAACCCCACAGCATCAAAATCAGGGGTATCCAAATCATAAGGTTCAATAGTTTTGCCTTTTAGGAGGAGGACCTGAAGTAGGGGAAGAGGCAGCACCAGAGGTTGGCTGGGGAGGATCAGAGGAAACAACATAAACCTAAGGAGTAAGAATAATCTTCCTTGGCCCAAAGCTGCCTGAGGTCGGCCTCTTTGGAGGAACTTGAGAAGATCCTTCCCCAGCAGCCTTCTCTGAGATGTTCTGAGCAGCTGTCACCTTTTTGGCCCGTTTAAAGGCCTTCATAGATTCTGTGGTCTTCACCATCTCTGAAAAAGAAAGCAGCAAAATCAAATAAGCAAAAAAGAAAGGCCATATATTGACAAATAGACAAACAGACAAAGGAAAAGAAAAAAAAAGAAGTCGGCAACTACCCAATTCAGCCTGGAGAAGAGATAGATCTCCAAGAAACCTTTTTTATCAAGGTGGGGAGGCTCCCCCCAATTTTTCTCTAACACATGCACAAAAGCCTGCTCGACCTAGTCTAGACTCTCCTAAGAATACCTAGCCACTACCACATTCTTTTGCCAGTACAAAGGGAAGGTGGGTTCATTATTCTCATCCAAAAAGAAGGCCGAGTCCCTCAACAGCTCGGACCTTGAAGTAGTAGTTCTTGAAATCCCTAATAGATTCATCATCCATGGAAAACACTTTCTTTCCCTGGGTAGCCCAGAAAGAAATCCAGGAAGCCTTCTTCTTAGCTACCCCAGGATTCGTCAACACAAAAAGAATAAGAAAAAAAGTTTGGGTAGGTCGGACATCCAGTTTCTAACACAACAGTTGGAAGATTTTTATGAAACCCCACGAGTTTGGGTGGAGTTGAGAAGGAGCTACATTGCAGGACCACAGCAGCTCGGTCTCAAAAGGGGTAAAAGGAAGGGTAATATTCAGTTGGCTGAAGAAGTAGTCATAAGCATAGAAAAAGGGTCGTTCCTCTTGAACCAAAGAAGGAAAACTAACCCTCTCCTCAGGGTCAGGTGACACCAACTCAGTTTTTCTCTTGGTCCCTATTTTTACAAATCCTATGGTGCCTTCTAAGTTGCACACAGTATTTGGGGTCAGCCACAGTAACGCACATCAACACAATGGAGTCTAGCCAGTCAGACATGCCCTCCGGGATCTTAGTAGACATCTCAACAATATTTTTGCGAGAAGACATGGGACAACTACGCCTACAGTAAGAAAAAGAAAAATTGGGTTACTACTACGCAACTCGGACAGATAAAGGAAACAACTCGGACAATAATATATGAACTGTAAGAGTCAGATATGGCAGTAAAAAGGGAAACCCCAGGACTCGCACTAAAGGTCCAGGGGCACCCTTTGGAGGCAGTAACAAGGCAAGAACCCAAAAAGAGGGAATTGACAGACTAGGCCCTAACATCTCTCAAAACAAAACACAATCCTTCTCTAGCAGCGTCATTCCATACAAACAACAGAAACCATTATCATCAATATACCACGCAAAGCCATAAAAAAGATACAACCTTTTTTCAGCCAACAAATCATCATGGAAACTACAGCTTCTTCTACCAAACAGTTCAAACAAAAAGTATGTACAAAAGAAGAACAAGAAATAGCAGCAAAGCAAAAACCCTACGGAAAGTAAGAACGCATCTTTCCCAAACAAGAGCAAGGTAAAGAAAATCATAGCATTGATAAAAAATAAAAGATGTAAACTTTACCAAAAAGGATGGAGCTTTCCAAAACAAGACTCGATAAGAACCAAAACTCCGTAGACATGCAAACCATCGAATGTAAAAAGAAGGAGAGAGGAGGAAGAGTTGCCAACCTGTAAAGAAAGAAGGAGCAAGCATGAAGCCACGATCGCAAATCTGCACTGATGAACACCCTCGAGCCAAAAAAAACTCCGAAGCATGAGAGAAACAGAGGAAACAAAGTGCTTCAGTAGAAGATGAAGCAAAAGGAAAAAAGAGAGAAGAAAAAAGAAACTAAAAGCAAGCCTTGTGAAAATTCAAAATTAAGACGTAAAAGAAGGAAAGAAGGAATGGCAAGAGTTAATAAGCATTAAACCCTCGCACTTTTCCAAGGAAACAAAAAATGTGCGCTACAAGTTAAGGGGAAGAAAACGCTTCGCATTTTCAAGCAGATGATGTGTGGAAAATGATCCAACACAAAACTCACCGGCAAGTGTACCGGGTCGCATCAAGTAATAATAACTCACATGAGTGAGGTCGATCCCACAGGGATTGAAGGATTGAGCAATTTTAGTTTAGTGGGTGATTTAGTCAAGCGAATCAAGTTTTAGTTGAGTGATTTGTGTTTAATAGAAAGTAAATGACATTAAATGTAAAGGGGGAAGGGAAAAGTGCAGTAAATTGAAGAACAGAATTGTAAATGTGCAGAATCTTAAAGAGCAAGAAAGTAAATTACTGAAACTTAAAGTGCAAGAAACTTAAATTGCAGTAACTTAAATGGCAATAAAGATAAATGGCTTGAATATAAAAGGGAATTGAGGAATGGGATTGCAAGATCTAAACAAAGCAGAAGCAAATTGCAGCAATTGATAGAGCAGAAATTGAATTAGAATCAATAAGCATTCAAACAGAAAGGAAATAAAATGTAGCAGAGGTTCACAGAAGAACCCAAAATGAGTAGTGATCTCAGGATCCCAAGGGCTTAGGTAGCAGAGCCTAAAACCCAATTTCCTTCCCAGATCTGAATTAACTAAGCAATTAACAGAAAATTTAAGATGAAGCAGTAGAAGAACAGATTTGGAATTCAATAATGCAGAAATTAAAGTGCAAGGAGCTTGAATGGGAATTGGGACAGAATTTCCCCAATTTCACACACCCAATGCTCAGAAAACAGAAGAGTAGAATTGCCCAAGGGAAATGAGGAAGGAGATCAGTCAAGTCTCCCTTGATCCTCTTAGTTTTCGGACAAGTCTCTCAAGAAAGCTACAAGAAAATGAAATTCAAAAGCTCCCAAAATAAAAGTAGAAATTCAAAGCTCAAAGTAAAGGTCGCTAAAAGTCCTAATTACATCAAACTAAGTCCTATTTATACACTTTCTATTCTTGGATAATGGGATTTGGATGGGCTTTTGGATTGGTGAAGAAATGAATTAAAATGAATTTTTAATTTGAATTTTGGCCCAAAAACCACTCCCAGGAGGCTGCCCTGCCCTTGTGGAGGGCAGGGCAGAAAATTGATGCTTGGTGCTTGGAGTTGGTGCGGCCATGTTGCATGTTGGTGCGAGTTGGTGCGCGTTTGGCGTGAGTTGGTGCGGCCAGAGGCTGCCCTGCCCATGCCAAGGGCAGGGCGGGAAGGCTGATGCGCCAGGATGAGACGTGCGCGCGCTTGGTGCTGCCAGATGCGAAGGTTGGTGCGCCAGGAAAGGAAATTGGCACGCCAGGATGTGCGTTGGTGTGTGGGAGGCTGCCCTGCCCGCGCCAAGGGCAGGGCAGGAACGGTTTGGTGCGCCAGGGAAGGAACGCGCGCGCCAGATGCTGCCAGGACGAGGAAATTGGTGCGCCAGGAAAGGAACGCGCGCGCCAGATGCTGCCAGGACGAGGAAATTGGTGCGCCAGGAAGCAAAGTTGGTGCGCCAGCTTTCAAAATTGGTACACCTAGTTCAATTGCTGCCCTGCCCGCGCCAAGGGCAGGGCAGGGTCCTTCCTTCACGTCTCGGGTTCGAACCTGGGAGAGTGCAAACACGCTATTTTATTTTTTTGGCTTCTTGGCACGGTAGTGGGTCTCAAGGCTTGGCTTCCTCATGGTTCTTTGTTCGAACCTTGTGGCATGCATGGGTGACCTTTTTTTGTTGATTTCTTTCCTTGAGATGCCCGATTCTGCTCTCCACAAGGGCAGGGCAGAGTTTGCTTCTCTTGGCTCCAAGGCACCATTTTGTGCTCTGCCCTTGGAGTGGGCAGGGCAGGGTTGCCTATGCTTGCTTGGTCACCTAATGTTGCTCTCCTAGAGGGCAGTCTGCCCTTGTGGAGGGCAAGGTTGCTTCCCCATTGTGATGCGGCACGCTTCTCTCCTCTTTGGCCACGCTTTCCTTTTCTTGTGTCACGCTTCTTAGGCCACGCTTTTCATTTTCTTTTCTTTTCTTCACCTATAATAAACCAAACAACCACTCAAAGTATCACTAAATTCAAGAGGCTTATAAATCAATTAAAATGCAATTAAAATTAGCTCAAACCTCAATGATTAACATTAAATTCATGGTGGTTGCTTGATTTAAAGAAGTTATGCATTTTCACTCCAAATCACTTACTTAGGATGCAAGAAAGTGCATAAATGCTAACAAAACAAGTGAAATTAGCTTGAAAAATGGGTATATGATGACTTGTCATCAGCAGAAAGGCTAAACCTAACAGGAGTTCTACAAGAGTTCAACCTAAGCAAAATACTCGAGCTCAACTTCCCCAAAAGGGGTCGAAGTCTAAAACAACACGACCTCAAAAGAAAGACCAAGGTCAAGCAGGGGCAGTGTTCATACCCTGGGTCGAGCTATGAAGACCCGGGCTGTTTGCAGACAAGTGACCAATTTCTTCAGGCTAGGTCGCCACCAACCTCTTCTCAAAGAGATCGACCAAACCGTCAAAAAAGCCCAAAGCAGGCCCAACACGAAGGAACACAACCCAAATCTAAAGGCAGCCAAAGCCTATAAAGATAAAAGGCGGCTCTCCTTAAAGATAAGATGACTTCACTTAAAGATAAGATAAGATAACTATCTTATCTCCAGAAAGATCACTTCACACTATTATAAATACACTGGAGCACCCAGGTATATATCATACTCTGATTCTACTAAAAACCTCCCTAAAACACGTGCTAACTTAAGCATCGGAGTCTCTTGTAGGTACCACCACCCTTCGGTGATGAAGGATCAGCAGCACCAAGTCCAACAAGTCAAACACGATGACTTCGGCCACCACCGTAGATCTCGTCTGAGATCGGCCTACAATTTCAGGTAACACACGGAATAGATAGGTTTGCCTTGAGCATCCTTCTTCCACTGAGCTCCTTCCACACAAATTTCTAAAAGGACTTGGTCTAGCCTCTGGTCAAAATTGACTCTTCTAGTGTAAGGATGTGAGTCTTTGGTGCACGAATCCCCACACTTTCGTACAGTTGTACCAGCAAGTGCACTGTAAATAAAGAAAGCTATGGTTATCTTGCAGGTCTTAGTCAGGCAAAATCAAGAGTTGTTGGATATGGATTTGTATTTGTGGGATCTAAACTAAGTTGACATGTAAATAAAGAAAAAGGGTATAAAATACTTTATAAATTAAAATGGAATCAGTAATGGGAATATTGTTAAGGATTGCAGTTGCTTTGTCTTTCTGAATTAACTCTGGTATTACTGTCTCCTTTGATCGTGAGTGATTTCTTCTATGGCAGGCTGTATATGATCATCACCATTGGCTGTGGTCATCAATCTTCTCTATTTCAAATCAAACGCCATTGGCCGTGGTCATCCAATCTGAACGAGGGTGAAGCTCTAGGAGTTCATTCTCTTGGCGATCCTACTCAAAACACCACAGACAAGGTCGAATATTCCGGATTAGAGAATGCTGCTTCTTTGGGTTCTAACCTCTACCACAGAGACCCTAATCTCCCCAAAAATTGGCTGAACTGGTGTCTCAAGAAGTCCCCAATGAAGTCGTGGATTATCCATGTGAGAGATGTATAATCAATCTAGCGGTTCGCGCTTTTCAATCATATATTCACACGAACCCAAGTAGACACGGGTGGTTGTCAAGCACTCTATCTTAGTATGATGAACAGAGCTGATTGTCACTGATCATCCTATTCACCATGTTGAAGAATGAGTATACATCTTAGAATTAAATCAAGCACGGACCAAAGAAAAATAGTAATACTTTTATTAATTCATAGGACTTAGCAGGGCTCCTCCGCTCAACCTAGGAGGTTTAGAAACTCATACTGAAAGGAAATACAATGTCATAAACGAAAATATGCTGAATGATGGGCGAAGATCCTTAACAAAGAGTGATCTTCTACTTTAAATACTAAACTAATGGCTAGTAAAGGTAAAACAATCTTTTTAGTGCTAAAATCCACTTCTGGAGCCCACTTGGTGCGTGTTTGGGCTGAGATTTAATGAGATCCACGTGCTAGGTGGCCTTTAGAGCATTGAATGCTGGCTAGGGGGTCCTCTTTGGGTTTTTGGATGCTAGTCTCTTCTCCTTGGGTGCTGGACGCCTGAAATGGGGCAGAAGGCTGGCATTTGATGTCAGTTTTGGACCTTTTAATCTGAAACAAAGTATAAACTATTATACATTGATGGAAAGCTCTAGAATTCAGCTTTCCATAGCCATTGAGAACACTTAATTTGGACTTATTTAGCTCTAGAAAAACTCTTCCGAGTGGAAAGAGGTCAGATTCAGACAGCATCTGCAGTGCTTTCTTTGTCTATGAATTAGACTTTTGCTCTAACTCCTCAATTTCAGCCAGAAAATATCTGAAATTACATAAAAACACAAAAACTCATAGTATAATCTAAAAATTTGAATTTAATACTAAAACCTATAAAAAATTAATAAAAACTAAACAAAACATACTAAAAACTATATGAAAATGATGCCAAAAGGCGTATAAAATGTCCGCTCATCAGTCTCCTTGCATTATTGGAAAATGGAGCGCCAACCTTACACTTTCCAGGCTGAAACCCAGGGGTCGCCCACGGACCATGGTATGCCAATTTTTGGGACTTGGGTTCTCGCTTGTATCATGGTTTTTTGTGACCCATGCATTAGCATAGAACTCTTGCACCATCAAGATCACAACTTTCAGGATAGGATTGGTTAGGACTTCCCAACCTCTCCTTCGGATTTCTCTTCAGATCTCTGAGTACTCATTCCTTTTTAGCCTACAGGGGACTTCAGGAATCACCAACTTCTTTACCATTACTTCATAGAAGTGGTCTTGATGAGCTTAGGTGATGAATCTTTCCATCTTCCAAGATTCGGTAGTGGAAGCAACTGCTTTCCCTTTCCTCTTTCTAGAGGATTCTTCGACTTTGGGTGCCATAAGTGTGAATGAAAAGTAAAAAGCAAGGATTTTCCAACACCAAACTTAAAGGCTTTACTCATCCTCGAGCAAAATAGGAAGAAAATAGTAGAAAGAGAAGAGAATAGAGGAGATTGAGAGGGATAGTGGATTCGGCCAAGTAGGGCTTTAATGTATGAATGGTGTGTTGGAGAGGTGGTAGGAGGGGTTATATATAGGGGTGGGATGGGGTTGGGTTTGATTACGGGAGGGGTAAATGAAAGGAAAAGTTTGGAAAGAGTGAAAATAAGAGAGAGAAGAAGGTGGGATAGGTGGAGATTCTGTGGGACCTACTGGTCCTGAGAAGCTAGGGAATTTGATGGAGTCCATATTTGATGATAATTTTTCGCTTGAATTGGACGGATTTCATCACATAAACTCACACTTAACCACCAAAATAGCATACTTTTGTGTTTTATCCCTAAATTGGACTTAAATGTGAAAACATACATTTTTGTGCTTAAATTGAGCAATTTAATTCCACTTTTATTCCATTCGATGCCGTGATAGGTTTGCGAGTGATTTCAGGTCCTAGAGGCAAGAATGGGCTAAGAAAAAGTGGAAGAAAGCATGCAAGAAGGAAGAACACATGAAGAAAACAAAGAAGAAGCACATACCAACGTGTGCGTGCGCACAACCACCTATCCGTACACACAAGAGGCCAAACTAGCAAGTGTGCGTATGCATACATCTGTGCGTACGCACAAGTAGAAAATCAGCAAGTGTGCGTATGCACAGGTACCAATGCGTGACTTCATTAATGAAGAACGTGGCTTGCAATTTTAGGGGCCTTTTGGCCCAGTTTTGGATATGCTGATGCTGAATTGAAGTGCGATATGAAGGAGAAATGACCACATATCAAATCATTAGGACTTAGATAGTTTTAGAACATAATTTTAGGAGTATGAGTAGTGTAGTTAGAATGCTCTCTTAGAGTTTATGTAGTTTTCATTGTAGCATTTTATAGTTTCAAGTTTTCATCTTGGATTTTGATCAACCCTTTTGTAAGTCCTCTTTAATTTCTCTTTAACTACATCACATTTACTCTCATTTTCTTTTGGTTCAAGTTACTTTGTTAATATATGCAATTTTGGTTTCTTGAAGTTTTGATCGATGGATTTAATGTTTTATACTTTATATATGCTTGATTGAATGTTTATGGTTGATTTTGTGAATATTTTGGTTATAGTTTTCATTTTCCTTTACAATTTCTCATGTTTTGGTTTTATTCCCACCAAGTGTTTGCGAAAATGCCACTTAGTAATTTTGAGTAGATTTTCACACCTTGGCTTGGAAAATGAGTTCCTAGGATACTAGAGTCATGATATTCAACATTTAATGGTAATTCTTAGGTAGTTAGTTTACTCTTGTTTTCATTGACGCTAGCTTCTTACTAAGAAATTAGTAAGTTAGCTAGGACTTATGGATTAAGGTCAATTATGCTTGTTTGACCTACTCCTCAATGTTAGGGGTTGACGAAACGAGATTGACTCATCCTAGTTGCCAGAGTTGTGGTTATGACAATGATAGGATTCCTTAATTCTCATTACCAAGTCAAGGCTCTTTTATACATATCTTTGCATTTTCACTAGTTTTGACCTTACTTCCTTTTTACTTGCATTAATTTCAATTTTGATAATCTATTAGTTCTTTTATTTCTTAAGTTCTTTCAATCTTTCATTCTTTGATTTTAAAACCCTTTTTCCTCACAACCGAAAGTGTGACATCTCAATTGCATTCCAAGGAAAAATGACCCGAGGTTGAATTACTCTCAGTTATTATCATTTTGAAATTAAAATTTGATTGTTGGTCGATTGTCGGGTTAGGACTATACTTTCAATGTCGATTCTATTTTGAGGAAAATTCCTAACCCGCTTTGGGCTGACACCAAGTTTTTCGCGCCGTTGCCGGGGATGCAATCGGTGTTATGTTTTTGGTTGTTGTGAATATGTTAATAGTGTAAATAGCGCTTTTTGGTTGTTTGTTTGCTTTTGTTAGTAAGTTTTGTTTATACTTTCTCTATGACTTATCCACACCATTACCACAATTCACCCCAATGGAACCCAAACACTTACCTTTCTAGTCACCAATTCTATACATCATCACTTCACTGTATACAAAACCAAAATCCTTACCCTCATGAGCTTAATTGTCATCCTTCATCACCTCAAATTTCATCTTCATATATGGATCAAGCCACACAAGAAGCACTCCAAGTACTTATTCAAAATCAACAAGAGTTCCGGAAGAAGTAAGAGCAAGTCATGTCTACCTTAGCGGAAACCTTGGATCGGCTAGTTTCATTGCATTCATGCCACAATAAAGAAACTCTAGTGGATGAATGTGAGGAACCAAGGTCAAGCGAAGAGTGTGGAGTGAAGAAAAAATTGCAAAATCAAGTAGAAGATGAGAAGTTACAACATGAAGCACAAGAGGAAGTAAATGAAGAGTTGATGGAAATTGATCAAGTGGATTCCATCATTCATGATTTTTTTGTCTAACTTGGTCAATCCCTTCAATGACCTTCACGAACCTCCCTCCATTGAGTTTGAAGGAGATGTTGATGTGGACTTCACATGACCTCTAATTTTTTACTTGAGTGATGCTGAGGAAGGTTTAAAGGAGGTTGTGGAAGATTTTAGCTACCAAGAAGTGAAGATACATGTACAAGAGCAAAGTGAGTGGGTGAAAATTGTACCAACAAGTTTCCTAGGCCCACATCAATATGCCATCTTGGAGATGGATCATCAACTTCAAACCCTTCTTGGAGTAGTAGATAGTGGAGAGAAGAATGTTAATTGGCAAGGAAATAGAAAGTTCATCAAAGAAGCCAATTCAACATTTGAAGTTCAACTATGGTGAAGAGTCAATTGAGTGGATTCCGGGGAGTTTACAAGTGTGTCAATGGTAATTCAAGAGGCCGTTCATCCAAGTGCAAAAATGAAGATCAACAAGAAGATGAACAAGAGACTAAAGTTTGGAATCTGGGCATTGGTTTCAAGAATCAATACTTATGGATCCTAGTTGCTAGCTTGGAATTTCTCAAGAGTTTGATGCATTTTATTTGGGACTCCGGAGGTCAAATCAAGAGCAAACTTGGGTGGAGATTCAAGGAGGAGCAAAAACATAAGCCGCCCTAACAAGAATCTCATAAAAAGTGTCCAACTTGAGGACTTTAAACCAAAGTGCTAGGTGAGAGACACCCCACCATGGTAATATCCTTCTAACTCTTTTCTCTTTTAGCTTTTCTTTCTTGAATAATTGGTTACGTTGCTTAGTTAGTTGCATTTCGGTGTTGGCTAGGTAATTTTAGCGGAATAATATGTTTTTGGAGTCTTATAGTGTTTTGGAGTTTGAAAACCTGTTTTGAATGTCATGTTTAGGGCCTTAAAGGCATTAAAATTTTTGCAGAAATAGAGCCATGTGCGTACACACGAATCTTTGCACGCGCACACTTCCCTTATTTTTCGTCATATGTGCGCACGCACAGCCTTGTGCGTCCGCACACTCGTTACTACCCCTCTTGTTCAGGACGCTTGCACCAGCTATGCGTGTGCATTCTACCCCATTTTCCTTCTGTGTGTTCGCACCCTGCTTTGTGCGTGCGCACAAATACCCATAACCTTAAAAAAAACCTCCCTGTGCGAGCGCATAGACTTGTGCACACGCACAACTATCGACACACCTTCTGCTCGTACGCTCGCACCAAGTGTGCGTGGGAAAAACCCTTTGATTTTCCATGTGTGCGCACGCATACCTCCTTATGTGCGCACACAGACCTTGATACCTCTTCTGTTCGGAGCGCTCGCATGCTGCTATGTGTGCTAGCATACCCTTTCTTTTCCCTAGTGTGCGCCTGTACATTGCCTTGTGCATACGCACAAGGCACTTTTCGAACGTTAATTCGAAAGGGGATACCATCGCGCCCTATCAGATACCCCCTCCCCCCTCCAAAACCCCTTTTATTCTTTTTCCTTCTCTCAACCCAAACAAGTCCACCACCACCCAGCCTCAACCCAGACCTCTGTCCGCCGCGACACCACCACCGGCGGCCATCATTGCCTACCTTCTCCCCCTTCCTTCTTCTCTTTCTTCCCTCTTTCTCTATTTCTTATGTTCGCTGCACACACCCCTATTCCCTATGCTAGCTCTATTTGCGTCACTAGTTCCAGCGAGCGCCTACTAGCAGCGGTGAAGTTCTATGCCGCTGCGCCATCACTGTTCCCTACCCTGTCTTCTTCTTTCTCTCATCAATGCAGGTTCCTTTCCCATGCAACCCTGTTTCTTTTCCCTTATTTATTTTCATGGCATTTTGATTCTATTTTTACTGGTTTTGTTAGACTTAGGATTAGTTGATTTTTGTGTTTTTTGGATTAAATGTTTGTTGGCTGAAATTTTCTGGGTTGATGAATGCCTCTGGTGAACTGAAATCACGCTATTTTTGAATCCTTCATACAACATGTTCGATGAATTGTCTGAATAGAATTTTTGATTTAATTCTTATGTCTGATCAGCATGAGCTTTAAATTTTTTTACCCTTAGGCATTATAATTCACAACTGTGCATTTTTATGTAATTTTTTATGATGATTGATATTGAATTTTGGTTATGCACTTAGTTGGTCTTTTTGCTTGGAAACACCAAATTGAATTGAATTATTTTTAGCTATGATCATTTTGTTTGGTGTATTATCAGTGCATTCTTATGTTTTGTTTAGTGAATTGACTGAAATTGCTTATTTATGTTGGTTTTGAATATAAGTAATCATATACATAATCGCTTGTTCTTTAATGCTTTTTTAGCAACTCAACTTGAGCTTTGGAACAAGACTTATGTTCATATGGTTATTTTACATTTTGACATTGAATAAGCAAGTTCTTCAATTGTTGAATTGATTATTGTCTTTGTGCCAATTTTTGCTAATTCTTCCAATTTCATTGCACAACAACACTAACAAAATTTATTTAGTTAGTTCACTTCCATTGCTCTACCTAAGTTGTTTATCCTTTGGTTATCATTCATGCTTTCAATTATCACTTAGGTGTCCTGATTGTGGAAAACTACATTTTC
This sequence comes from Arachis duranensis, assembly GCF_000817695.3. NCBI lineage: Eukaryota > Viridiplantae > Streptophyta > Magnoliopsida > Fabales > Fabaceae > Arachis > Arachis duranensis. The sequence goes on from NC_029773.3 coordinate 63,531,041, forward strand.
TTTTGAGCATATCACATATTTTGAACATGTTTTCCTCAATTAAGTGTATATTTACCTTATTGGCTCTAATTTGTATTGTTTGATTATTTCCATCTTCTGCTTTTGTACCTTTTATCTGTTTCTCCTGAGTTGTATTCCATTTATCTTCCTTTTCAGGATGCGTCGTAAGGGAAAGGAGAAAGCTTCTTCTTTAACTCCCTCTCCTGCCCAACCGAGCACTCAGTCGGACACTTTTATTAATGAGGAAGCCCATGAGCAATACAAGAAGTTGGGAAAAAAGCATTCCACAATGAGCAGAAGCTAAGCATGTCAAAGAAATATGCAGAAACAATCTACAACTGACTTGATTTTTACCTGTGGAAATTCATAGAATTCGACCTGGTGAAAATCAATGAACAGCAGGTCAAATAATTCTATGGAAATCTACTGAAGAGAGAGGCCAAAACTATTTTTCTTAGAGGGGTGCAACTAGACACCTCCGACCATGCTTTAGAGGCTCTCTTATAGATTTTTCTTATTCCGCTGAGTCGCGACGCATACTGGTGAGCGGATAATTTATATGCTTTTTGGCATTGTTTTTACATAGTTTTTAGTATGATTTAGTTACTTTTTAGTATATTTTTATTAGTTTTTAAGTAAAATTCACATTTCTGGACTTTACTATGAGTTTCTGTATTTTTCTATGATTTCAGGTATTTTCTGGCTGAAATTGAGAGACCTGAGCAAAAATCTGATTCAGAGGTTGAAGAAGGACTGCAGATGCTGTTGGATTCTGACCTCCCTGCACTAGAAATAGAATTTTTGGAGTTACAGAAGTCCAAATGGCTCGATCTCAAATGCTTTGGAAAGTAGACATCCAGGGCTTTCCAGCAATATATGATAGTCTATACTTTTCTCGAGTTTAGACGATGCAAACTGGCATTTAACGCCAGCTTTCTGGCCTATTCTGGCATTAAACGCCAGAAACAAGTTGCAAAGCAGAGTCAAACACCAGAAACAAGTTACAAACTGGCGTTTAACTCCAAGGAAGACCTCTACACGTGAAAACTTCAATGCTCAGCCCAAGCACACACCAAGTGGGCCTGGAAGTGGATTTCTGCATCATTTACTCATTTTTGTAACCCTAGTAACTAGTTTAGTATAAATAGAACTTTTTACTATTGTACTCAAATCATCTTGGGACTTTTAGAACATCTTTTGATCATCTTTTGATCTCTTGATCATGTTTTGGGGGCTGGCCTCTCCACCATGGCTAGACCTTGTTCTTATGTATTTTCAACGGTGGAGTTTCTACACACCATAGATTAAGGTGTGGAGCTCTGCTGTTCCTCGAGTATCAATGCAAAGTACTATTGTTCTTCTATTCAATTCATGCTTATTCTTATTCTAAGATATTCATTCGCACACAAGAACATGATGAATGTGATGATTATGTGACGCTCATCACCATTCTCACTTATGAACGCGTGATTGACAACCACTTCCATTCTACATGAAGACAAGCTTGAATGTATATCTCTTGGGTTTCTAATCAATGATTCACATCGACTCCCCTCTGACAATGGTGCATCTGAATCCGATATTGGAGTCTTCGTGGTATAGGCTAGAATCCATTGGCAGTATTCTTGAGATCCAGAAAGTCTAAACCTTGTCTGTGGTATTCCGAGTAGGATCTGGGATGGGATGACTATGACGAGCTTCAAACTCGCGATTGTAGGGCGTGGTGACAGACGCAAAAGGAGAGTAAATCCTATTCCTACACGATCGAGAACCAACAGTTGATTAGCCATACGATATCTGTGCATGGTATTTTTCATCCGAGACGAGCAATCCGACAGTTGATTAGCCGTACAGAAACCGTAGAGGACCATTGATGTGTGGAAAACGATCCAACACAAAACTCACCGGCAAGTGTACCGGGTCGCATCAAGTAATAAAACTCACGGGAGTGAGGTCGATCCCACAGGGATTGAAGGATTGAGCAATTTTAGATTAGTGGTTGATTTATTCAAGCGAATCAAGTATTGGTTGAGTGATTTTGTATCCAACAGTAAGTAAATAGCAGGAAATGTAAAGGGAGAGGGATGAATTGCAGAAATTAAAGAGAACTGAAAGTAAAGGTGCTGAATCTTAAAGAACAAGAAATTAAATGACTGAAACTTAAAGTGCAAGAAATGTAAATTGCAGTAACTTAAAGTGCAAGAAATATAAATTGCTTGAATGGAAAAAGGGAGTTGAGGATTGGGATTCAGAATTTAAGCAAGGGAAATTAAATTGCAGCAATTATCAAAGCAAGAGATGATTTGAATTCGGTTAGATCTCAAATAGAAAGGGAATTTAAATTGCAGCAGGGGTTCACAGAAGAACCAAAAGAGGGGAAATGGGATCTCAGGACTCCAGAGACTAGATAGCAAAGTCTAGATCTCAATTGCCTTCCCAGATCCAAGTTCACAAAGCAATTGACAAGAAATTAAAGAAGAAGCAGTAAAGGAAATGTAATTGAACTCAATTATGCAGAAGAGAAATTAAAGAGATCTTGAATGGAGATTGAGACAGAAATTCCTCAATTCTTCACACCCAAGACTCAAACAAGAAATGTAAAAAGTGCTCAAGCAAGAACGAGGAAGAAGAGAGATCAATTCTCCTCCCCAATTCTCTAAAATCTCCGTTCCTAGTTCTCAAAGAAATCTCAAAATGTAAAAGTTCAAAAATCAAAAGAAGGTTCAAAAGTTCAAAGTAAAGGAAAAAGGTCCCTAATTACATCAAACTATCTCCTCTTTATACACTTTCTATTCTTGGATTTTGGAATTTGGATGGGCTTTTGATTTGGTGAAGAAATGAATTAAATTGGATTTTTAATCAAATTTTCAGCCCATGAGAAAGTGGCTCCCAGGAGGCTACCCTGCCCTTGTGGAGGGCAGAGCATGAAATGGTGCATGCGGCCTCGTGCGTGCGTGCTTGGTGTGTGTGATGCTGCAGGATGCTGCCCTGCCCTTGTGGAGGGCAGGGCAGAGTTTTCATGGTGCGCCAAGCTTGCTGCCCGTGCGTGCTGCTGCTGGCCGAGACTCCCCTGGTGCGCCCAATCTTGTGCGCTGGCCATGCACCACAAAAATGCTGCCCTGCCCTTGCGGAGGGCAGGGCAGTGTTGCCAAAAGGTGAGGTTCCAAGTTCGAAACTTGGTGGAGGTACACGCTGCTCCTTTTTCTTTGGTTTTCTTGGCACCAAAGTAAGGCCTAGTTCCTTGCTTCCTCATGGTGCCGTGTTCGATCCTGGGAGATTGAAAGCAAGCCAATTTTTGCTTGTTTTCCTTGTGCTTGAGCGCTACTCCTTTCCTCTTTGTCCTTGGGTTCGAAACCCATAGGAAGCACTAGGAAGCAATTTCCTTTGAATTGTTCTTGGGTGAAGCCCGATATTGCTCTTGAGGAGGGCAGGGCAGAGTTTTTGCTTCCTTTGGTCCTTGGCATCAAATTGTGCTCCGCCCTTGTTGTGGGCAGGGCAGTGATGCTTTTCAAGGCTTGGTTCAAAATGCTGCTCTCCTGGAGGGCAGTGTGCTCTCTTGGAGGGCAGGGTAGCTTCCTCCCTTCCATGCGCCACATTCTTTTTTCCTTGGGCCACGCTTTCTTAAACCACGTTTTTCCTCTTTTCTTCCTTTCTTCACCTACAAGAAACCAAGACAACCGATCAAAGTGTCTCTAAACTCATAAGGTTTATAATTCATTAAAAATCAATCAATTCTTGCTTAAACCTCATGATTTAGCATCAATTTAATGGTGGTTGCTTGATTTAAAGAAGTTATGCATTTTCATTCCAAATCACTTACTTAGGATGCAAGAAAGTGCATAAAGACTAATAAAACAAGTGAAATTAGCTTGAAAAATGGGTATATGATGACCTGTCATCAACCATTTTCACTGAGAGGACAGGAAGTAGCCATTGACAATGGTGACACCCAACATACAGCTTGCCATAGAAAGGAGTATGAAGGATTGGATGAAGGCAGTAGGAAAGCAGAGATTCAGAAGGAACAACGCATCTCCATACGCCTATCTGAAATTCTCACCAATGAATTACATAAGTATCTTTATCTTTATTTTATGTTTATTTAATTTATCTTTTAATTATTAAAACTTCATAACCATTTGAATCTACCTGACTAAGATTTACAAGGTGACCATAGCTTGCTTCGAGCCGACAATCTCTGTGGGATCGACCCTTACTCACGTAATGTTTATTACTTGGACAACCTAGTGCACTTGCTGGTTAGTTGTGCGAAGTTGTGAAAAAGAGTTGAGATTACAATTGTGCATACCAAGTTGTTGGTGCCATTGAGATCACAATTTCGTGCACCAAGTTTTTGGCGGCGTTGCCGGGGATTGTTCGAGTTTGGACAACTGACGGTTCATCTTGTTGCTCAGATTAGGTAATTTTTATTTTCTTTTCAAAAAGTTTTCAAAAATCTTTCAAAAGTTTTTTATTTGTTTTCGTTTTTCCAAAATTATTTTCAAAAAATCCAAAAAAATTAATAAAATCATAAAAATTCAAAAATATTTCATGGTTCTTGTTTGAATCTAGGGCCAAATTTTAAGTTTGGTGCCAAATTTTATGTTCTTGATGATCTTCAAGTCGTTCTTGATAAAGTGCCTTGTTTGATCTTCATAATTTATTGATTTGCACTGCATGATGTTCTACATATGCATTCTTGCATTCATATGGCCCAAACATGATAAAGTTCTATGTTTGGTGTCCTCCATGTTTTCTTTTATTAAGAAAACTGAGTTCTTGATGTTCATCTTGATCTTCAAGATTGTTCTTGGTGTTCATCTTGACGTTCATAATGTTCTTGCATATATCTTGTGTTTTGATCCAAGAATTATATGTTTCGACTCATTTTGTTATTTTTTAAAATTGAAAACATATCTTCTTGAATAAAGGATTTAGCAAAAGGAAGATCCAAGAACATAAAGCAGAGGAATTACAAAGAAAAAGCTGGGCGTTCAAAACGCCCAGTGAAGAAGGAAAACTGGCATTTAAACACCCAAACCATGCAGCAATTGGGCGTTAAACGCCTAAAACATGCAGCTCCTAGGCGTTTAACGCCAGTGATGAGCGGATAATTTATACTCTTTTTGGCATTGTTCTTAGGTAGTTTTTAATAGGATATAGTTACTTTTAGGGATGCTTTCATTAGTTTTTATGATAAATTCACATTTCTGGACTTTACTATGAGTTTGTGTGTTTTTCTGTGATTTCAGGTATTTTTTGGCTGAAATTGAGGGACCTGAGCAAAACTCTGATAAAAGGCTGACATAGGACTACTGATGCTGTTGGATTCTGACCTTCTTGCACTCGAAATGGATTTTCTGGAGCTTCAGAACTCTAAATGGCGCGCTTTCAATGGCGTTGGAAAGTAGACATCCAGAGCTTTTTATCAATATATAATAGTTCATACTTTATTCGTGCTTAGACGACGTAAGCTGGCGCTCAACGCCAGTTCCATGCTGCATTCTAGAGTCAAACGCCAGAAACACATCATGAATCAGAGTTGAACACCAAAAACACGTTACAACTTGGCGTTCAACTCCAAAAGAAGCCTCTGCACGTGTAAAGCTCGAGCTCAGCCCAATCACACACCAAGTGGGCCCCGGAAGTGGATTTCTGCATCAATTACTTACTTCTGTAAACCCTAGTAGCTAGTCTAGTATAAATAGGACATTTTATTATTGTATTAGACATCCTGGATTATATTTTTGATCCTGTGATCATGTTTTGGAGGCTGGCCATTCGGCCATACCTAAATCTTCATCACTTATATATTTTCAACGGTGGAGTTTCTATACACCATAGATTAAGGGTGTGGAGCTCTGCTGTACCTCGAGTTTTAATGCAATTACTACTATCTTTTATTCAAATTCAATCTTATTTCTATTCTAAGATACTACTCGTACTTCAACCTGATGGATGTGATGATCCGTGACACACATCATCATCCGTCCCTATGAACGCGTGCCTGACAACCACTTTCGTTCTACAAGCGAAAGCTAGAGTGTATATCTCTTGGATTCCTGATGCACGACGCATGGTTGCCCTCGCCTGACAACCGAGCCTTCCATTCCGTGAGATCAGAGTCTTCGTGGTATAAGCTAGAATTGATGGTGGTATTCATGAGAATCTGGAAAGTCTAAACCTTGTCTGTGGTATTCTGAGTAGGATTTCGGGATTGAATGACTGTGACGAGCTTCAAACTCACGATTGTTGGGCGTGATGACAAACACAAAAGAATCAAGGGATTCTATTCCGACATGATCGAGAACCGACAGATGATTAGCCGTGCCATGACAGAGCATTTGGACCTTTTTCACTGAGAGGATGGGATGTAGCCATTGACAACGGTGATGCCCTATACACAGCTGGCCATGGAAAGGAGTAAGAAGAATTGGATGAAGGCAGTAGGAAAGCAGAGATTCAGAAGGAGCACAGCATCTTCATACGCCTATCTGAAATTCCCATCGATGATCTACATAAGTATTTCTAACTTTATTTTCTGTTTATTTATTATTATTATTTGAAAACTCCATAACCATTTATTATCCGCCTGACTGAGATTTACAAGATGACCATAGCTTGCTTCATACCAACAATCTCTGTGGGATCGACCCTTACTCACGTAAGGTTTATTACTTGGACGACCCAATGCACTTGCTGGTTAGTTGTGCGAGGTTGTGAAGAAAGTGCTGAGTTAGTAAATGCGCACACCAAGTTGAATGCCATTATAAGAGATCACAATTTCGTGCACCAAGTTTTTGCCGCCGTTGCTAGGGATTGTTCAAGTTTGAACAACTGACGGTTCATCTTGTTGCTCAGATTAGGTAATTTTCTTTTTGTTTTATTTTCGAAAAAAAATTTCAAAAATTTATCAACTATTTTCGAAAATTTTCATAATTTTCAAGAATGAATTCTAGAGTTTCATATAACATGTTTTAGCTTGGCTGGCTATTAAGCCATGTCTAATTCATAGGATTTTGATTGAGGACTTTGGATTCATTACTTTCTTTTTCCTATATGTTTTTTGAAAAATACAAAATAAAATACAAAAAAATAAAATCATAAAAATCAAAAATATTTTGTGTTTCTTGTTTGAGTCTTGAGTCAACCTTTAAGTTTGGTGTCAATTGCATTTTTCTAAAAATTTATGCATTTTTTGAAAATCCATGCATGGTGTTCTTCATGATCTTCAAGTTGTTCTTGGTAAGTCTTCTTGTTTGATCTTGATGTTTTCTTGTTTTGTATTTTTTGTTGTTTTTCATGTACATTTTTGCATTCATAGTGTCTAAACATTAAAGATTTCTAAGTTTAGTGTCTTGCATGTTTTCTTTGCATCAAAAATTTTTCAAAAATATGTTCTTGATGTTCATCATGATCTTCAAAATGTTCTTGGTGTTCATCTTGACATTCATAGTATTCTTGCATGCATCATATGTTTTGATCCAAAATTTTCATGTTTTGGGCCATAATTGTGTTTTTCTCTCTCATCATTAAAAATTCAAAAAAATCAAAAATATATCTTTTCCCTTTCTTCTCTCAAAATTTCGAAAATCTGAGTTGACTTAGTCAAAAAATTTTTAAAATGGTTTCTTATAAGTCAAGTCAAATTTTCAAATTTAAAAATCTTATCTTTTTCAAAACTTTTTAAAAAATCAAATCTTTTTCATTTTTCTTTTATGATTTTCGAAAATTTTCAAAAATTATTTTCAAAATATTTTCTTAATTTTATTTCAAAATTTTTGAAACTTAACTAACAAGTAATGTGATTGGTTCAAAAATTTGATGTTTGTTACTTTCTTCTTAAGAAAGGTTCAATCTTTAAATTCTAGAATCATATCTTTTAGTTTCTTGTTAGTCAAGTAATTAATTTTAATTTTAAAAAAATTAAATCTTTTCCAACCATATCTTTTTAATCATATCTTTTTATCATATCTTTTTAAATTTTATCTTTTTCAAAAATTTGATTTCAAAATATCTTCTTATTTTCTTATCCTTTCAAATTTGACTTTCAAATCTTTTTCAAACTAACCAATTAACTTTTGTTTATTTGTTATCTTTTTCAAAACCACCTAACAACTTTTCTCTCTCCAATTTTTGAAAATACCTCCCGCTTTTTCAAAAATTCTTTTTAATTAATTAATTATTTTAAATTTTAATTTTAATTTTATTTCCCCTTTAATTTTCGAAAATCATTAACTCATTTTCAAAAATTATTTTCGAAAACTTCTCTCTCTCATCTTATTCTATTTATTTATTCAATCACTAACACTTCTCTTCATCTCAAATCTCTGCTCCTATCCTCATCCTTGTGTTTGAATTATTCATTCTTCTTCACTCTTATTCCCTTTCTTCTTCTACTAACATAAAGGAATCTCTATACTGTGACATAGAGGATTCCTCTTCCTTTTCTGTTCTCTTCTTTCTTATATGAGCAAGAATAAGGAAAAAGGCATTCTTGTTGAAGCTGATTCTGAACCTGAAAGAACTCTGAAGAGGAAACTAAGAGAAGCTAAATTACAACAATCCAGAGACAACCTTACTGAAATTTTCGAACAAGAAAAGGATATGGCAGCCAAACCCAACAACAACAATGCAAGGAGGATGCTTGGTGATTATACTACACCTACTTCCAAGTTTGATGGAAGAAGCATCTCATTTCCTGCCATTGGAGCAAACAATTTTGAGTTGAAACCTCAACTAGTTGCTCTAATGCAACAAAACTGCAAGTTTCATGAACTTCCATCAATCAAAAGATCCCTACCAGTTTTTAACTGAATTCTTGCAGATCTGTGAGACTGTTAAGACTAATGGAATAGATCCTGAAGTCTACAAGCTCATGCTTTTCCCTTTTGCTGTAAGAGACAAAGCTAGAACATGGTTGGACTCACAACCTAAAGATAGCCTGGACTCTTAGGATAAGCTGGTCATGGCCTTCATGGTTAAATTCTTTCCTCCTCAAAAGCTGAGCAAGCTTAGGTGGATGTTCAGACCTTCAAGCAAAAAGTTAGTGAATCCCTCTATGAAGCTTGGGAAAGATACAAGTAGATGACCAAAAAGTGTCCTTCTGACATGTTTTCAGAATGGACCATGATAGATATATTCTATTATGGTCTATCTGAGTTCTCTAAGATGTCACTGGACCACTCTGCAGGTGGATCCATTCACCTAAAGAAAACACCTGCAGAAGCTCAGGAACTTATTAAAATGGTTGCAAATAACCAATTCATGTACACTCCTTAGAGGAATTCCGTGAATAATGGGACGCCTCAGAGGAAGGGAGTTCTTGAAATTGATGCTCTGAATGCCATATTGGCTCAGAACAAATTGTTGACTCAGCAAGTCAACATGATTTCTCAAAGTCTGAATGGATGGCAAAATGCATCCAACAGTACTAAAGAGTCATCTTCTGAAGAAGAAGCTTATGATCCTGAAAACCCTGCAATGGCAGAAGTAAATTACATAGGTGAACCTTATGGAAACACCTATAAATCTTCATGGAGAAATTATCCAAATTTCTCATGGAAGGATCAACAAAAGCCTCATCAAGGCTTTAATAATGGTGGAAGAAACAGGTTTAGCAATGGCAAGCCTTTTCCATCATCTTCTAAGCAACAGACAGAGAATTCTGAGTAGAGCACCTCTAACTTAGCAAATATAGTCTCTGATCTGTCTAAGGCCACTTTAAACTTCATGAGTGAAACAAAGTCCTCCATTAGAAATTTGGAGGCACAAGTGGGCCAGCTGAGTAAGAAAATCACTGAAACTCCTCCTAGTACTCTCCCAAGCAATACTGAAGAGAATCCAAAAAGAGAGTGCAAGGCCATTGACGTAATCAACATGGCCGAACCTAGAGAGGGAGGAGAGGACGTGAACCCCAATGAGGAAGACCTCAGGGGACGTCTCTAGTGCACAAAATTGCAATTACACTTTTGCAATCCGCACAACTAACCAGCAAGTACACTGGGTCGTCCAAATAATACCTTACGTGAGTAAGGGTCGATCCCACAGAGATTGTTGGTTTGAAGCAAGCTATGTTTATTTTATTATTCTTAGTCAGGAGATCAATTATAATTATAAGTTTGAATTACTAAAAAAATAGAAGAGCGTGAAATAATTACTTGTTGTGCAATAATGGAGAATATGTTGGAGTTTTGGAGATGCTCTGTCTTCTGAATTCCTGTAATGTAATATTCAACTCATGCAAAAGTGCAAAGTTCCTTCCATGGCAAGCTCTATGTAGGGTGTCACCGTTGTCAATGGCTACTTCCATCCTCTCAGTGAAAATGGTCCAAATGCTCTGTCACAGCACGGCTAATCAGCTGTTGGTTCTCGATCATGTCGAAATAGAATCCATTGATTCTTTTGCGTTTGTCATCACGCCCAACACTCACGAGTTTGAAGCTCATCACAGTCATCCAATCCCAGAATCCTAGTCGGAATACCACAGACAAGATTTAGACTTTCCGGATTCTCATGAATGCTGCCATCAATTCTAGCTTATACCACGAAGATTCTGATTAAGGAATCTAAGAGATACTCATTCAATCTGATATAGAACGGAGGTGGTTGTCAGACACACGTTCATGGATTGAGGAAGGTGATGAGTGTCACGGATCACCACCTTCTCCATAGTTAAGCGCGAATGAACATCTTAGATAGGAACACGCATGTTTGAATGGAAAAATAAAAATAATTGCATTAATTCATCGAGATGTTGCAGAGCTCCTCACCCCCAACAATGGAGTTTAGAGACTCATGCCATCAAAGAGTAAAAAATTCAGATCTAAAAATGTCATGAGATACAAAATAAGTCTCTAAAAGTTGTTTAAATACTAAACTAGTAACCTAGGTTTATAGAAAATGAGTAAACTAAGATAATTGGTGCAGAAATCCACTTTTGGGGCCCACTTGGTGTGTGCTGGGGCTGAGACTTAAGCTTCTCATGTGCCTGGGCTGTTTCTAGAGTTGAACGCCAGGTTGTAATGTGTTTTTGGCGTTGAACTCCAACTTGTAACCTGTTTCTGGCGCTGGATGCTAGACTGCAGCATGGAACTGGCGTTGAACGCCAGTTTACGTCGTCTATCTTCGATGAAAGTACGAACAATTATATATTGCTGGAAAGTCCTAGATGTCTACTTTCCAACCAAATTGAGAGCGCGCCAATTGGACTCTTGTAGCTCAAAAAAATCCATTCCGAGTGCAGGGAGGTCAGAATCCAACAGCATCAGTAGTCCTTTTTTAGCCTAAATCGGATTTTTGCTCAGCTCCCTCAATTTCAGCCAGAAAATACCTGAAATTACAGAAAAACACACAAAATCATAGTAAAGTCCAGAAATATGATTTTTGCTTAAAAACTAATAAAATTCTATTAAAAACTAATTAAAACATGCTAAAATCTATATGAAATTACCCCCAAAAAGCGTATAAAATATCCGCTCATCACAATACTAAACTTAAATTGTTGCTTGTTCCCAAGCAACTAGATAAATAAAATAGGATAAAAAGAAATTAAGAAGCAATAATATCTCAGAGTTTTAAGTGAAGCTCAGATTCTAATTTAGATGAGCAGGGCTAGTAGCTTTTGTTTCTGAACAGTTTTGGCATATCACTTTATCCTTTGAAGTTCAGAATGATTGGCATCCTTAGGAACTCAGAATTCAGATAGTATTATTGATTCTCTTAGTTTAGTATGTTGATTCTTGAACACAGCTACTTTATGAGTCTTGGCCGTGGCCCTAAGCACTTTGTTTTCCAGTATTACCACCGGATACATAAATGCCACAGACACATAATTGGGTGAACCTTTTCAGATTGTGACTTAGCTTTGCTAAAGTCCCCAATTAGAGGTGTCCAGAGTTCTTAAGCACACTCTTTTGCCTTGGATCACGACTTTAACCACTCAGTCTCAAGCTTTTCACTTGGACTTGCATGCCACAAGCACATGGCTAGGGACAGCTTGATTTAGCCGCTTAGGCTAGGATTTACTTCCTTGGGCCCTCCTATCCACTTATGCTCAAAGCCTTGGATCCTTTTTACCCTTACTTTTTGGTTTTAAGGGCTATTGGCTTTTTTCTTTTTCTTGATCCAATGATTCCTTGTAATTAATTTTTTTCTCTTTTTTTTCACTGCTTTTTCTTGCTTCAAGAATCAAATTCATGATTTTTTAGATCAGCAATAATATTTCTCGTGTTCCTCATTCTTTCAGGAGCCAATAATTTTAACATTCATAAAATTCAAGATCAAAAGTATGCACTGTTCAAGCATTCATTCAGAAGACAAAAAGTATTGCCACCACATATAATTATAATTTTTCTTATTAAGAACTCGAAAGATATAAATTACCTCTTTATTCTAAAAATCTACTATTTTATTCATGTTCGATGATGATGAGAAAAATTAATTATAACTTAATTGAAAATAAAGTCAAAATAGATATACTAATTACCACTACTCCTATATAACTTCTAAAGTAAATTCCTATAGTAACAAATATCACAGAGTTAAAGCTAAAATTAGAACTCAACAACCTGTATTTTGGGAAGTGGATGTTCCTCTAGTCTGTGGGGTGCTTGGTCCTTCAAGAATTAATTTCTGACACTTCAGTTCCCTCAAGTCACGCCCCTGCTCCTCTTGTTCCCTAAGCAATTTGCAAAGCATGCTATTTTGATTATTCTGTTCTTCCTTTATTTGGTCCATAGCTTCTTGCAACTTGGAAACAGATGCCTCAAGGTGCTCCTAGTATTCAAATTGAGGGATTTCTGGGAGGAATTCCTGTGCTCTCCTCTTGATGGGGTCATCCTACAACTATTGTTTTTCCATTGATATTTTAGTGATTGGCCGCTCAACTGAGATATACTCAGTTATTCCCATCCTTACTCCAGCATCTTTGCAGAGCATAGAAATTAAGCTTGGATAAGCCAATTTCGCATCTTTGGAGTTCTTGTTTGCTATTTTGTAAAGTTCACACGAAATTAGTTAATGAACTTCTACTTCTCTTCCCAACATGATGCAGTGAATTATCACAGCTCTTTTAACAGTGACTTCAGAACGGTTGCTAGTGGGCAATATAGAACGCCCAATGAAGTCCAGCCAGCCTCTGGCGACTGGTTTGAAATCTTCTCTCTTGAGTTGAATTGGGATGCCAGTGGTGGTCCACCTGGCTCCAGGGATGCATATATCCTCTAGAATCTTTTCCAGGCCCTTGTTTGTTTTCATCATTTTCCTATTAAAGGAGTCTGGGTCATCTTTCAGCTGAGGCAGCTTTAAGATCTCCCTGATTTTGTCAGGGTGGATGTGAACAATCTTTCCTCTAACCAAGGTCCGATAGTCATAGAGGCCAGTTCCAGATATTCTTTGCCTGTCTGTTTTCCACAAATTAGCATAGAACTCCTGGACCATATTCCTTCCTACTTTTGTTTCAAGATTAGCTAGGATTTTCCTGTTCCTGTTTCGAATTTGCTCTTGGATCTCCGGATATTCATCTTTTTTTAGATCGAACTTGACTTCCAGGATCACTGATCTTAGACCCATTATTTTGTAATAATGGTCTGAATGTTCTTTGGTTAAGAACTTCCCTTGATTCCAAAGTGGTTTTGGAATACTCTCTTTCTTGCCTCTTGGAGTGGATTATTTTCCTTTAGGAGCCATGATCTAAGTGAGTATGTTTTTGTGATCACGGATGAACACACCAAACTTAGAGGTTTGCTTGTCCTCAAGCAAAAGAAAAGAAAGGAGAGGGATAGAAGGAGTGCTACTGTGGAATGGTGGATGACAAGGGGGAGGCCGAATGGGATTTAAAAGGGAGGGGGTGGGATTTTCGAAAATTTTAAAAAAAGATAAGATAGAATATATGATTTATGAAAGATAAATATGATAAGAAAAAGATATAATTTAAAAATAAAATGTTGTGAATGATATTAGAAAAGGTAAATCTGAATTTTTATTTTGAAAAATATTTTAAAAGATAATTATTTTTGAAAAATTTGAAAAAGAGTTTGATTGGATTGGAAAAAAAAAAAGGTTTGTGCTTATGGATTAAGATACATTTGATATTTTTGAAAAAGGGATTTTAGAAATTAGGGTTTTTAGAAATTAGGATTAATTTTTTTTTAGAATTGAAGGATGAGAATTTGGAACGTGTTTATGCAAGAAATCATGAATTGAAACACAAAAAATTAAAAATTTGTGAAGAAAAACCGAATTTACCTCCTCCCCACCATCCTGGCATTAAATGCCCAAACGTTGCATGTTTTGGGCGTTTAACGCCCAAATGCTGCTTCTCCTGGGCGTTCAACGCCCAGCTGTTGCTTCTTTCTGGTGTTGAACGCCAGGAACTCCTTTGTTACTGGGCATTTTTCTGAACGCCCAGGTCGCTGCAAATCTGGCGTTGAACGCCCATAAGATGCTCCTTTCTGGCGTTTAATGCCCAGATGGCTATCCTTACTGGCATTGAACGCCCAGTAGGTGCTTCTTTTGGGCGTTCAACGCCCAAAACAGCTTTTACTGGCTTTTTCACACCAGTGAGCTTCCTTTTTTGCTATTTTATCCTCTGATTCCTTCTGTAACTCTGTGAACTTAAGCATTTACCTTGAAGATACTTGACATATACTTGTAAAAATTAATTAATTAACAAATAAGCTTTGTAAATGGCTGGGTTGCCTCCCAACAAGCGCTTCTTTATTGTCCTTAGCTGGACTATTACTGGGCTTTAGTTAAGTTTCAGTTTTGAGCATTCTTGCTCAAAATTGCTTTCAAGATAATGTTTGACTCTCTGTCCATTAACAATGAACTTTTTATTAGAATCATTATCCTGGAGCTCTACGTATCCATATGGTGACACACTTGTAATCACATATGGTCCTCTCCACCGGGATTTCAATTTTTCGGGGAATAATCTGAGGCTAGAATTAAATAGCAGAACTTTCTGCCCTTGTGATGCAATTGCATATTTGTTATATTAGCTAGTTAGTTTAGTTGGTTTTAGCTTAATTTCAGTCATTTTCTCTAAATAAACAAGTCCTTTTATGAGTTTTATCTTCATGCATGAGAACACTAAGGAACATGTTGATTCTAGCCAAATTCATGCCAATGATTTAAAGAATACATACATGAATGAGTATGAATGAATCTCATGAAATTTATTGCATGAATTGGTAAGACTTTGAAGCTATTTCCTTTGTTGATGATAGGTGATGAAACAAGGAAGCATGGAAGCAAGAATGATGCAAGCTGGGCAAGAAGAAGAAAAGTTGTTGGCGTTGCCAACTTGGGAAAAGGTGGCGTTGTTGAGGGCAACGCCAGGCAGCCCTGGAAAAGCACAAGTTGGCGTTGCCAACTTGGAGAATGGAGGGCGTTGTTGAAGGCAACGCCAGGCAGCCCTGAAGAAGCAAAGTTGGCGTTGCCAACTTGGAGAAAGGCTGCGTTGTTGGAGGCAACGCCAGGCAGCCTTGGAAGAGAAGTTGGCGTTGCCAACTTGGAGAATGGAGGGCGTTGTTGAAGGCAACGCCAGGCAGCCCTGGAGAAGAGAAGTTGGCGTTGCCAACTTGGAGAAAGGAGTGAGTTTTTATGAGCAACGCACACAAGCAAGGAACTTGGGCCATGAAGGAGCTTCGAGGGCGTTGCCAACGCCAAAAACCATAGGCGTTATTCAAGGCAACGCCAAGCAATAAGAATGAAACCTTGAAGAGGAGCTCGAGGGCGTTGCCAACGCCAAGAACCATAGGCGTTATTCAAGGCAACGCCAAGCAACTTTGGCACCATAGGGAACAACTTCGAGCACGTTGCCAACGCCACTATCATTGGCGTGTTCCTTGGCAACACCAGAAATGGTTGCTTGGCTAGGCACCAAGTCTTGGCTGCCAGCCAAGTTACCAACGCCAGGATGTGCTGCCAGCCAAGTTACCAACGCCAGGATGTGCTGCCAGCCAAGTTACCAACGCCAGGACGTGCTGCCAGCCAAGTTGCCAACGCCAGGACATGCTGCCAGCCAAGTCTTGGTGCCAATCAAGTTGCCAACGCCAAGTCTTGGTGCCAACCACGTTGCCAACGCCAAGCAAGGCCACCAACCACGTTGCCAACGCCAAGCTAGGCCACCAACCACGTTGCCAACGCCAAGCAAGGCCACCAACCACGTTGCCAACGCCAAGCAAGGCTGCCAACCAAGTTGCCAACGCCAGGAAAGGTTGCCAACCAAGTTGCCAACACCAGGAAAGGCTCGAGCACGTTGCCAACGCCAGCTTCTATAGGCGTGTTCAACGGCAACGTGGGAAGCAATGTTTAGAGCCTTGAAGAAGCATCGAGCACGTTGCCAACTTGGAATATAGGGGCGTTATCCACAACAACTCCAACAAGGCAGCCTGACCTTACCTTCTTCAATGGAAGATATCCTGAGCTACAGAGATCCAAATTGAGTGCTTCCAGTTGCGTTGGAAAGCTAACATTCAGAGCTTTCCAACCATATATAATAGTCTATGGTGGAGCACAAAATTGAAGCCAAACCAGAGTCATCTTTAGGCCCTAAAAACAAGAACATGAAGTTGAAATTCAAGAAGGCTAGAGATGAGCATGTATAATAGTCCATATTGAAGCAGAAGGTTGACACTCAAATTCTGGGCTACATTTAGCATGAAAGTAGAGCCAAGAAGAGGAAAAGCAAGTTGTTAGCAACAACTTGGGCTAGCAACGCCCAAGTCTCAAACTTCACTTCCAAGGAAATATCATGCACGTTGCCAACGTGCATTAAGCCTAGAGTTATTGCCAATAACGCCCCTCAATGGGCCAGAATGGTTGCCAACTTGCTCTGCTTCCCCTATTCCTCACAAAGGCCAGCAACTTCTCCAATTGAACCAAGAATTCAACAATGAGAAAGCCCACATTGCTAACCCAAATTGAAGATCTCTGAAGAAGTTTTGGGAGTAGTATAAATAGAAGAGATTGGTGTACTTGTAGAGGACTTTTTCACTTTTTTTGACACTTAGAACTTTTTGGATACTTTTAGCACTTTTACTTGAGAACTTTTGAGCACTTCCGGGAGGATACCCGGAGAGCATTTTTTGGTTCTTCTTGGAATTTCTCTTCTTCATTCTTCTTAAGCTCTAAGCCTTTCGTTATTCTTCTTCATCTTTGTTTGCATTTAGTTTAATTTTGATTTATGGCAATTGTTGTTGAAAGTGGAGCAATGACTCACTAAACCCCACTTTCATTAGGGGGAAGAGCTCTGCTTGTTGGAATGAGTTGGTGAACTCATCTTTTCCTACTCAATTCTAGTGGTTGATCTAAAGAGGGAACTCTTGTTCTTCAAAGATTCAACCACCATTCGAGAGAGGGGTTAGTCTATATGAATTATGTGGTGAATTTGAGGAATGAGCCACATAATTCAGTTTAGAGTTCATCCTTTCATGATTTCCTTAATCAATACACCTTGGTTAGTATGTGAGATGTAACTCTCCTTGGTTGAGATTATGGGAATTGTGTGGCTGGATTAGATTTGAGCCTCATCTCTTCTCATGAACAATTAGATCAC